>NC_143577.1:218714261-219031164 GCF_048544385.1 Mastigoproctus giganteus
GGTTTCTGCATTCACCGTTCCGTTAATAAACTTCATTCTCCCCACGTAGCCCTTTGCTTGTTATACATCCCCAGACCATCTGACCGCCGGGGAATTTTACAGTCGGTGTTATGCAGTCAGGATGGTATGCCTCCGATTTTCGCCTTCTGATATATCGCTTCCAATACGAGCCATGCAGGTTGAATTTCGATTCATCAGAAAAGATGACTGTGTTCCATTGCTCTTTTGTCCATGAAACATGCGTTTTAGCCCAAGCAAGCTCCTGATCTAAAACTGGACTTTGGATAGTTGTTTCAACACCTCTGGTGTTGAAACAACTATCCAAAGTCCAGTTTTAGATCAGGAGCACTAGCATGGCGATTACGAAGGCATAGCCGTTTAAAATATCGATTTTGGGAAGATGTAGTCACTCTCTTACGGCCTGATCCAGGTCTTCTCTTCACATCACCGGCTTCACGCTTTAATTTCATCACTCGGGATACTGTTGATTGGTTGTAGCCTATTTTATGAGCGATAGCACGCGTAGAAAGCCTTTCTGGGAAAGAGCATCACTTTTTTTTTTTTTTTTTTTTGTATCAACTGAACAGTTGGAGTCATGCTTACACCTCCGCAAAACAGGATACTAATGAGCGTGTATACCCTTCCAACGCCGTATTTATAGAAACGGCTGATGCGATACCTTGCAATCACGGTTAACTACGGTTAACAAACAAAATGACTGTAATCAATTTTTAACTGCTTAAACATCGGTAGATGAAAATATTCTAATGCTTTTTTTTATTGTATAACTGGATGCAGAGCTTAAGTACGAGTAAAACATGCATTTTTTTTCTGTTTGTTTTGCTTATTTTTTCATTGCTTTTGTAATATTATTATATTTTCACTTAATTTAGTGAAGTTTTATTAATTTTAGTAAACAAATTTACAAAATTCAGTTTTTAAAATTTTAGGATTCATGTAATTCAGTTGTCTCTGGTTCATTTTATTTCGGATTGTTGAGACTACATCTATCAACAAGTAATGAAGAATTGTGCCATTAAGAATTTAAAATTTACAATTTATAGCGAAAGTCTTACCAACTCTCGCTTGTTATAAAAAAATTGTTATACTGTACTAGCATATTATTATTAAACTAATGGGCTCCTTAGTGAAGTTTATTAGAATAAATATCTCAGCCGTATACACTCAGTGATCACTGAATTATGACCATCCCATCCGTAATGGAATATGCAGCATAGCTCGCAATATAAAAAGCCGAACAGCTTCGTACGCTAGAGCAGTAGTAATTTGCATCTTGTCATGCGAGTCAATGTGATAAAGTACCAGTATTGGGATGTAGTTAAGATATATCACGGAGTTTCAGAAGGGCAGGATTGTGGGAGCTCGTGCGTCGGATGCTTCCATATCGGAAAAGGCACGTCTTGTCGGTTGCTCACGGCCCAGTGTGGTTAATGTGTACAAAGAATGGTGTCGAAGGGGTCTGGTCACCTCCCGCCGACAGAACTGTAAAGATTTACCCAAAGTTGATGTTCGTGATGAGCGAAGGGTACAACGCGTTGTTACGGGCTGAACGGCAAGTTATTGTGCGACAGATGACACCGCAATACAACGTGGGGAGTGCAAGAACAATATCCCAAATGACGATGCGCCGCACACTCAGACGTATGGGGTTCCACAGCAGACGACCCATAAGACACTCTCTCCTCACCGCTGATCATTGTCAAGCGAATGCTGTGGTTTTCAGCAACACGCTGGTTGGGACACTAGAGGACTGGAAACGAGTGTGATGGTCGGATGAGTCCAAATACTTGGTGCAACGTGCTGACTCCGCCTTCGTGTGAAGTGCAAGCAAACAACAGTCCATGGCCCCATTGTGCATGGCGCCCACTATCCAGGCAGGTGGCAGTATTAGCTGTTGTCCATATGAACGGTGGCCCAACACGGTATTAGGTAGGTGGTCACAATTCAATGATCACCGAGTGTATATCTGCAGTAGATATTGTTCTTTTTATAGGAGGGGGAAAAATCCTGCCATTCATATTCAGTGTGTTGTTTTATGCAGTTATCAGAGTTCCTGCAGAACTTGCATGTGGCACTGAGAAAATGGTAGTTTGTCTCGTAATCTCCAGCTTCGCGTTCTCCAGCTGTTGTTATATACATTTAACTGAAGCCTGTATTCAGTAAAATTATCTCGAGATAGTCTCCCGAATTATCCTTCCTCCTCGACCTGTTCAGTATAGAGGTCTAGATAATGATAACTAATTTGGTTGCATGACTGTTAGTGTGCTTTCAATAATATGATGTGATTAATACAATCAAGGTCTTTGCTACTGCAAAATATGTAGCATCGCCATTGAAGTTCAAGTAAACAAAGAGGGCAAGAAAGTGCATTTATTGGTTCCAAGTCAGGTGACATGCTACTGGTTCAACAGGTATTCACTTCTATGCGTTCTCTTTTATTAGTAGTACAATTCGGAATTCATTACCGTGTAAATTTTGGTTTTCATTTTCTGTTTCACTGCTACAGATTTTGCTGTGACAGAATCTGAGGACTCGGTGAGTGTGTTTCTTTTAAAAATTAGTTGCTCTCTAAGGAGAGTTTAATAAATACATTAATTTTTATTTATACTAAAGTATAATTACAGTTTTCTTGTTTACAAATGTACTGAACTGGAACAAGCCCTAGCTACCATTGTAGCTTATGGCGTACTGATATAAGATTCATTTGTATTATGCAAACAAATTGAAAAGAGCTTTTTAAAATATATATATAAAAAAAAATGTTCTTGTTTATACTCAGGCACGACCACTCAAGAGTTTACATTAACTATTTTGACAGTGAACATGGTCATTAACCGTATTTAGCAGTCATGTGAACTTGAAATACGGGCCACTCAAAGCGTGTGCTCTTCTGCCCCTCGCGCCTGGCCACGTCGGGCCTAAAAGTGTTCTTATTTATACTCCGGCAGAGCCATCAGGTTCGAAGGAGGTTAGAATAAATCATAAATACAATTGTTAATCATTATCGATCGTTATTTAGCAGTCATGTGGCTTGAGCCACGGTCCACTCAAAGTGCCTGTGCCACTGCACAATTTGTCGGTGATTTAGAGACGGTTCTCTTTTTTTAAAACGAGAAAGTGAAGCCATCATCATTGTTATTCATTAAAGCTATTTATATCATATATCAGGAGATAATAATTAAAGAAATCAACTTTAAATTGGGGAGTGACATACGGAATGCCCTCTGGTATTTCAAAATTTTCAAAAGTTAGTTGAAGGAAATGAAAGTTTGTCTAGGATGCGCTATACCTTGCTACTGGTACTGTGTTGGTACATACATTAAGTTCCAGGTTGTAGATAATTTCACACTCCAGTTTGGGTTCCTAGGCAACGCAACGCTGTCACCCCTCTCGCTACTGGACGAACCCACCGCTTGTCAGGTATATAGGTACATTGCATTCACTTATATGGTAATTCGATGTCAGTAAGCATAAACTTTGCGAGTTAGCCGACTTTGAAAGAGGGATGATAGCGAGTGCCCGACGCATGGGTCACTCTATCGAGGAGGTAGTGGTACAGAAATTGCACTACCCCGTTCGATAGTATCAAGAGTGTATCGGGAATACGCCATTTCCGGAATAACATCTCATCGTGGACAGCGCCGTGGGCGGAGAAAATGGTGGATGAACGTGGCCGTCGACGTTTGTCTTGCATTGTTTCAGCCAACCGGAGAGCGACAGTGGCACAAATCACCGCCGACTTCAATTAGGGAGGTGCCAGAAACGTCTCCACCAAGACCATCAGGCGATCATTAGCCCAATGGGTTATGGGAACCGCCGACCCACCAGATTCCCATTGCTAACGCCACGACACAGGATTCTACTCCTCAACTGGGCGAAAGAACATTGGCACTGGACCCTGGATGATTGGAGACTGGTTCAATGAGTCCCGTTTCCAGTTATTTCGAGCGGACGGGAGGGTGCGTATCTGGCGGAAACAGCACGAATCTATACGCCCGTCATGTCAACAAGAACTGTTCAGGCAGGTGGACGGTTGGTAATGGTCTTAGGCGTGTTAAACTGGCACATTGGGACCTCTGTTACGATTAGACGCATCTCTGAACGGTCCAGGTTACGAATCCATCCTTACAGACCATCTGCATCCCTTCATGGCCATCGTGCACCCACAGGGAAATGTACTCTTCCAGCTGGACAGTGCTCCTCCCCACAGAGTCGTGATGACTAGAACATGGTTCGAAGAGCATTCCACAGATTTTACCACCATGGAATGGCCTCTCCGTTCATCGGACATGAACCCTCTGGAGCATCTTTGGGATGCCGTGAAAAGGTCCGTTCGAGCTTTGGATCCTCCACCCAGGAATACGACAGAATTATGGACAGCGATGCAGCAAGCTTGGATGGTTTCGTGAACTAGTGGACTCAATGCCTCGCCGTGTGACGCCCTTATCCGGGTGAAAGGTGGGCCTAGCCGTTACTCGGTAGGTATCCTATGATTTCTGTCCACTCGGTGTACTCTCTCTATTTTGGTTGTTTTGCATTTATAGATTGTATACATGGGTTCAAGAAACCGACAGGGGTTTGGAACGTTGTACTTGTTCTGTAACTTTTCGCAGAATAAATTAAGTTTATCATATATCGTGGTGAACGTGTTTGTACTTTTAATGATGTGTAACGATAAGAGTTTTATCGCAATTTGTACGTAGTTAAACATTACAAGGACATTGCCTACTTTTGTGGCATTGAAAGAGACTGGTTTGTAAAAAGTAACTGTGCTCCCCTATTTCTTGTATGTTGGATCTTCGTATTGAAGTTTTTTATGCCAAGTATTAAAGTAATTTTATAGTTTTAGTCGAAAGTTCGACTCAAACTAGAAATTCATTAACAGAAGCTGGACACTGAATTTTTTTCAGCTTCTGGAAAAACTCTCCCTTTGAAAAGCCCTGCTCTAGATGCTCCAAATCCTTTGAGAGATCTTCTTGGAGAGGTGGCTTAGCAATGAACCTTGTCTTTGCAGTACTGATCCGTATTTTATTGAAATGATGGACATATAAAACGCGTCTGTCCGTGTAGATTGAAGTCATTTTTTTTCTTGCGGTCAGAGGGAAGTTACAGAGCGCAACAATTGTTTTTAGTTGAAAATGAAAAACTGGACTGCCAACTTTTATTTGATAACATGACTCAAGGCCTACCATAAACTTATTTCTTAGAAGGCAGCGGTTCTTGAGAACACCATAGATAAAGAAAGAAAGAAAGAAAGAAAGAATTCATTATATTTTATGAAAATCGTTTCTTGAATATTTTATTTTTTCATAATACCGACCTCGAGTTTTGCATCTGCAAGGATAAATCATATGCCATTCGAAAAGTCTGAACCAGGAATCTAGCTGGATATTAACCAGAATTTAGTGAGATAATTTTTAAATACGAAATTAAGTAATTGATGAGTTTGCGCAAAAGATTAATCGACATTGTAAATTAGGAAGGACATTATAAGCACAAAATAACAGTGGAATCAGTAGTGTGACTAATGGTTTTCCGTGTGTTTTATACGTAATCAAATCCAGAAGTGGATTTTTTTTTTTTTTCCCTTAACCTGACTATTTCTTGGTCTTTTTTGACAGAAAAATTAAACCAACTGAAATGAGAGCGATAAATAAAAAATCATGTCACCGGTAAGGGGTAGTTTACTGAATAAATAAACTAACCACTTATCTTTAAATTGGAACCTTATTTTTGATCTTGTAACCAATCTCCACAGCATTCTGCGATCCATCTGGATCACGAATATCACAGACAAGTCGATCATACAATATAGCAAACCTGTGAGAAAAATAAAATGGCTACTTTGCATATGCGTGTAGAAGTATTAAATATGTAATCATAGTATTAATTCTTAAATTTATAACAAGAATTATCAGATATCTCTGAATGCAGTACACGTTTCAAAAAAAAAAAAAATTATTACCAAATTAAATCTGCAGCCATAGAGTATATTTGAACCAATGCGATAATTATGAGGACTCAGGAGAGATTCCTTTGATTGGAGAAGTGCCAAAGTATCGTCAATCCGTGAAGTTGGTAGCTACAAATCAGTTAGTCTGGCACCAGTGGTAGGGTTTTTTTTTTTTTTTTTTTTGATTTGGTAGTTGTTGGCGCATCGGCTTCTGTGGCCATATTGCACCTCCCAAGGTTTTTGCAGTACTTTGATCCAAGCCCGAGGCGGGAATCGAACCCGCGACCTTTGGGTTGCCGGGCAGGTACTTTACCCACTCGGCTAGCCCGGTCGGCACCAGTGGTAGGGAAAATCTTGGAGGCAATGATTGAGTGCAATCCAGGGACATTCAGATATAAATAGCATTCTGAAGGGGAGACAACATGGTTTTATTAAGGGAAAATCTAACCTTGTAAACTATTTTTACGCATTTACGCATGAGCTGGATATAGGGAACAATTTCGACATATTTGGATTTTAGCAAGGCATTTAACTCGGTCCCTCGTGAGAGGTTACTGTATGAGCTGGAACATTGGATTGCTGGAAAGATTCTATGATGGATTGCGGAGTAGCTGTAGGACAGAAGGAGAGGATTGTGATTAATGGATATTCTTCAGATTGGCTAACGTCAGAAGTGGAGTTCCCAAATATCGGTTCTTGGACCAATGTTTCTGATTTTCACGAACGACAACGACGAAGGGATAAAAGACGTGATGTCATAAAAATTTTCATAAAGATTGGGATAGTCCTCCTTGGGATAGCCCAGCAGCCCTCCTTCAGGATGACTTCTTGAATAGGCTTTAAGAATAGTCAGAAAAGTGAACTGTGTTTTAATGCAGCAAAAGGCAACGTCTTACACGTGGGGAATAGCAACCCAAAAATAGCTTATACACTTGGCGGGGTTGAATTGAAAACAGTGGAAGAAGAAAGCGATCTGGGAGTTACGGTACGAGCAGATATGAAATGTTCTGAGCAGTGTAAACAGGCGGCCAGGAAAGCCCATAGTGTCCTATCGATGATATATCAAACATTATCCTGTAGAGATAGGGAGGTCATAATTTCACTGTTCAAGGCATTTGTAAGACCACATTTGGAATACTGTATCCATCCAAGTGTGGAGAGCTCAGGAAGAAAGACAGTGAGTTTCTTGAAAGGGTCCAAAGACGGTGTGCTTGCATGAGATCGGCAAAAGAGCGGCCATACGAAGAAAGATTTCGATATAAGGCGGGGGGGGGGGTACCTGAATGTGGTTTATAAGGCTCTGAGAGGGGTTAGTAAAATGAATGAAGGCGGAATTTTCATTGTTATAGAGAATTCCAGAACTAGGGGCCATAAATTCAAATTAGGGGAAGAGGTTTGGAGTAGAGTGTAGGAAGTTTTCTTTTAGCGAGTTATTGATTACTGGAAGTTGCCTCTACATGCTGCTGAGGCTAACAATTTGAAGAAATTCAAAGGTCAACTGGATACTTGCCTACATGAGGAGAGAAGGGCATAATTTGTATTTTCTTATCTACTTTTTTTCGGCTTGTGCAGCAAAAGCTTGTGGCTTCCTTGCACTATATGGCTGATACTAATATTATTTACTATGAGATAAGGCCTAAAATTCCCAACTCAGAGGATTTTTATTATTTATTACCTATTTATTAAATAATTATTATATTATATTATTTATGCTTTTATTTTCAAATTAAAGATATGAGTGAAAACGTAAATAAGACCTCTATGTAGGAAAATACTCTGTATGAAGAGCTTTTATAAAGTAGTGCTTTAGCGAAGGGTATTGCTAAGAACAAAACTAAAATTCAAGCATTATACTTAAAAGCATCGCTAATTGTTATTTTTAAATAACTTTTCTTTTATTAATTAACTATAATTACTCATTTTAATTTGTGATGAAATATTTATGAAAATTTAGCTTTATTGAAAGATATTTTAGAGTCAGTACTATAGTTATAAGTGTTTAGTATTCTTTTGAAAAAAAAAAAAAAAAAATCAATATGCAAGACAGTCAGTACTTTAAATCTTGCTATATTTCTACGTCATTTCGAAGTGAATAGTCAGTGGTTCAAGGACAACGAGTTTCTTTTTTCTGATATGACTAATTGTACGAATTCCGATTCGATTATGCAATTCTGATCTTGTCCCCGAAATAGCAAATCACATGGCAGAGAACGTGAATATTTGCTGCAGCAGATTTACACCGACTATGAACACTTCGCAACACTAATTTAGGGTTGTCGTTGTGTGCTTTGAAAAATTTATTATTGGCGGAAAACGATCATTTTAGCTAGTTCAGGTGGAACCAGGGCCACATCAATCTAGGAGGAATATCTTACCTTGGCACAGTTTTATGTGGAATGCAAAATTATCTTTCGCCTCTTTTGCATTTTTGTTATGGAAAGCTTAACAGAGAATAATTTTAAAATTATTCATTATTCAATACGTTTCCATATTCTAATATTGAAACGTAACAAAATACGAAACGTAACGGTTATATTCAATCGTTTCATTTTGAGTTTTGTGAATAACTTGATTGTTTGTTGATGTAATGGGCGAGCTGGGAAATATAGTTGAAACAAAAGGAGAAACTCCCAATTATGGCAAAGTATGCTATGCTCTCCTTGTACTTTTGCGTTTTTTGGAGGACCATTTTATCCCAAATCGATCGGTATATTTACAAGACTTCTTAGATGAACATAGAGATGCACCAGAGTTTTCAAATAAATGCGAACATTTTTATCGATGCAGGTAAACAAAAGTGTGAAAATGGGGCTTGGGAGTGGAAAGAAGAATTGTATGGCTAAAATTGATATGAGAAGGGAGCGCTTCTGACGACGGTTTTGACAGCCAAGGAAGAACCCAGTCGTTTGTGAAAAGTGTTATTGACCGTTTGGTTTAAATAACAAAACGTTTTCCGAGTTTGATATAAAAAAATTATGTCCGGCGTTTCCACAGAACGTTCTGAATAAAAATGTGCACACCCGTCAACTTGTAATCAAGATGAGATTGAGGAACGTAATATGTATCAAGAGAACGATTGCAAGACGCTATTAACTAACTATGGGGATCGAGGAGTAGGGAGGAGTGTATTTTTTTCTGAAATTCCATTACACTTGTTAATTTTCGATTTTATATAGTGAAGATGTGTTCCACAATCTTAAGATTGTTTTCCAAATCCGTTAACAGTTGCCAACTGTGGAAGACTGTAATAAATTAAAGTTAAAAACTCTGACCAATATGAACCAAAATCGATTGCGAATTTGGCAAATAGCTAAGCATTTAATCGAAAACAGCTTTTTTGAGCGATTTTTAGTAAAATAATTACTACTTTTCTGGAAACCTGGGTCTCTGCCTTTTTGAGGGTGCTTGGACTCTCCCTTTAGAAGAAGGGGGAGTTTAGTTTACTGAAAGCTTCGTGATTAATCCCTATAGTTTTATATAATAGGATTCTTGTTTAACCGATGCTTTACTTGGGGGTGGGGGGGAGAAAAAACCGTGCCTTTCATCCAATAGCGAAACGTCACACGACTGAAGGCACATAAGGAACGTTTCTTTTCTTCTCGTTACATGACATTCTTTACATTTGCTTACATTTTTTAACTAAACCAAACTGGTTTAGTTAAAAAAAATGTCGATACTTACCATTCGCGTACCGACGTTGCAGTGCCTTTGATCTTTTTTTTGCCTCCGTTCCATGAGAGCTGGAGTTAGGAACTGTCCTGTTCTCCTGCAGTAGGCACTCATCCCCAGTTCACTTTTGATTATGCGTGAAATCGATCTTGGTGATATTCTCATTTCTCTGGACATGCTTTTTGTTTTCGTAGGGTATTCCTACGAATTCTGTTCTCCACCGCCTCGATAGCTGCAGGGGTCCTCACAGTTCTTGGGCGACTGGACCGGAGCCTGTCATCAATTCTCTGTTGTTCATTGTACCTACCAATTGCCCTGTAGACAAATCTTCGGCTTATTCCAAGTGGTTTCAGAAGTTTGAAAATTGTAGGTGCATCACGTCCTGCCTTATGAATACCTATGACAGTCCTGTTTTCTTTATCTCCCCATTCCATTTTCACTGGCTTCCTTTACTAGTTGATGATACCTGTAAAATAAAACCATACATTAGTGCTACACATGACGCAAAACCCACAGCTTTGGGTTATAATTTTCTATTTTTACGGGAGTCTTACTTTTGTGACAGTATTTATGGCAGGACTGTGTACAAAATTTGTCATTACTCATCATCATACTGAATAAATTAGTAAGCCTCCTTCGTGTCAAATAGTTTTGTCAGCTTGAAACGGCATTAAGATGAGCTTCGACGAGGATCAAGGACAGAGATGTGCAACTCGAGGATGCGCCGTCTGTACTCCCTGTTTCAAGCAAACTTAAGGTTAGCGTCCAATGATTGGGCACGTGAGGGTATCTGAAAGTGATGAAACCTTTCGGACAAGCGAAGACGTTTGAGATGTGAGCAAAAAGTTGGGATCGCTCTGAGAGAAGGCTGAGGGACTCTCCTAGAGCACAAGTCCTAGAATAATGATGCAGAAATCTGGCCAGCGATCATTTTAACAGTCATGGTAAAACGTTTCACTCTAATCAGCATGGGGAGCCTTCGAATTAGTGGGAAACTGACCATTGCAATTATTCCTAACTGTAGAGGAAGTTTGTTTATTGCCCATTTTAAGAGCCAGAACTTAGCAGTGAAAAGTGGCATAATTATGTTAGGAGCAGCAGATGCCCATACCTCTGCAGCATATAAAAGTGGAGAGAATACCATGGTTTTTATATAGTTTCTGGTATTTGTGACATCAGACACAATTATAAATATTATTATTAAAAATATTTATAATATTTATTTATAACTGCGAATGCTGTTTGGCAATCCATCGAAGTCAAGCTGCCTGGGTGAGCAGCTTGTCTATGTGATTACTGAAGGGTCTCAGGGTCAAACACAACCCCAAGATCATTATGCTTGTTCACAATGAGGATTGGAACATTACACAATGTTGGTTGAATTCAGGAATGCATTTTCGCTAAGGAGAATAAAATAAATTCAGACTTTTCTGGGTTTATTTTTAGTCCGAACTGGTTGAGGTAGTTTGCAAATTCCAGGAGTGTGTTATTAATTGATGCAGTTATTATAAGATCATCGTGTGGAGCAATCAGTGTAAGGAACTTCATATTATCAGCATAACATAAAGTATCATGCATGGACTCAACAAGTGGGGAGATAAGCGCTGTAAACAAGAGCCCAGATAAGACACTACTCTGTAGAACGCCTGAAGAGATACTCGCTCGTATGTTCGCCCATGGATAGTAAGATGGATTATTCTATTCGAAGGAGTGACTTGAATAATTGCAGTGTCTCTCTTGATCTGAAAGTAGTTTCAGCATTGTAGGAACGTTTATGGAATTGAAAATTGCTTCGAGGTCTATATAATTAATTAATCTTTATTGTAACGTAAAGATACCATATACGACTCAATATAGGTGACTGCAAGCTCCGCTTGAGATTCAAACGCATAGAGGATAGAACTGGTGGTGACTAGGAGGTTAGTTACTGTAGATATATGAAGAAGGGAGTAATAAATTTAAGGATGCTGATGTCAGAAGAAGTTGTTTAGTTAGGACAGGGAGGAGTACCTCCTCAAGGAGTTTCAGAAGACATGGCCGGTAATGCTTAATAAGAGTAGAAGATTGAATTTTTGGGTAACGGCTGCACAAGATAGATGATCTACTGCTGGGAAAGGAAATGACTTGAAAGAATAGCATTAAAAATGCAGTATTTAGAAGGCGATTTAAAATATATAGGCTAAGACATTTGATAATGAATTGTGGGATTTCATCTGCGTGTGCAGTAGCAGAAACTGGCGTAGAATTAATGGCAGCAATAAGCTGTTCCCTGGAGACCGAAACTGCAATCATTTTGTCAGGCGGGATTCCACTTGTTGGTATGTGAAGATTAGGACATTGTTCCGAGTTCGAGATAAATCTAGATATAAAGTCAAACTACTGGTCAGGGTCAAGATGTTGGGGGAAATCAGAAGGCCACTCAGAATAGGGGCATTTACCTCTACGAAGGATTATATCCATATACTGTAATGCTTAATTGCTTGAGATTTTTGCTTGTTAAATATTGCCCGAACCCTACAGTAAATTAATGTTGTAATACATATTTTATTTATGAAATTAAATGCTGGTTTTAATAATAAAAGGTTTGTTAAAATAATTTTAACAAGATTTCTTTCTTATATGAGCAGCCCTCACCAGTTCTTTATGTGAATGAGAGTTTTGTGATCCAGTATGAACTGGATGTTATTTGTACATATTTTTTGGAAGATAAACCTTATTGTTGTGGAAGTGAATAGTTTGAATAAATTCAAGGAAGACTTTTTTTTTTTTTTTTTGGCTGACGTATAAGCTTGATTTCTTCCACTATTTGCTACTACTTGGATTTACGGGTTCTTATAATAAAATAACGAGACTCATTATTCTGTTGTGTGTGTTTTTTTTTTGATTATGTATACACACACACACGCTCGTGAATGCTATTTTACAGACAGTACACAATGGTGCGCTATGGTCTAAGTCAGGGGTGGCGAACCTTTTTAAGGGCGCGTGCCAAAATTGGCTAAATCTTAAAAAAAAAAAAAAAAAAAAATGCCCTTGCATACCTCTCGGAATTTTTCGCGTGCCTCTCAGAAGGCGATATTCAAGACATTTCTTGAATAATCACACAATTTTGTCAGTATGTCTCACCACCCCGACTTCAAAGAAATTTACTGAATAGTGTAATGTCACTATCTGTGTGGCAGAGAGAGCGAGAGAGAGAGAGAGAGAGAGAGAGAGAGAACAGGCGTGTGTCACGACTCAAGCTGGATTCCTGGAGTGATGTTTCGAAATTTGCAATTTTTTTGGGACGCTCTTGAGTTCCTTGCCCAAAAAAATTTGTACGTGTGCTCGGTTCGCCACCCCTGGTCTAAGTATTAAATCTTAACGACAGAAAAGAGCAGGATGTAAATTGCATAGATAATGCAATGGTATTAATTCTCACAGTGGAACAAACCTGCATTTGCAACGTGCCTTTTTTTGTCCTCCAATTCGAAAATTTTTGATGTTCTCTCTGATATTGTGTCAAGCATTAAAATTGACATTACAGTACATGAAATTTGCCGTGACATTGTTTATTGTCATTTGTTTACATTTAAAGAACTGCTATTTACATTTTTAATCACTACCACTACAGTATTATAAATGCTTACAGGTGTAAATAAGTCCAGTTGTTAGCGCTTAATATTCTTTGCAATGTGCCTCTCCAAAACTGCTCAACCATTAGACCATGGGAATGCATTTCTTCATGTAATATATAATGTACATAATTTACACGATATGTAAAAATATGCCCGATTTCCGTCGTTTCGATATACGTCGACGCTAATAGGAACGCATCTCCGACTTAAATCTCAGACTATCTGTAAAAAATAAATAAATAAATAAATAAAAGACTCTATTAAGGAAAACAAATTAATAATATTATTGAAAGTTAAACGTACAGAATACTCTACACCCAGTACTGTACTTCACAATATATCAAACTAATCTGTTACATAATGACAACGTTTTGGATTCAGTTTTAATATCTGATCTCAAATCTTGCACCGAATATAAAAACTGTCTGTCATTCAAGTCGACGGAATATATATATGAGTCACAGGTAACAGTTTAGGTATTGGAGTATTTACTCCTTTTAAGTTTAAATAAACTGATTAATTCATATTTCTTAAAGTTGAGCATAGACTTATTTAATTTATTCCACGTTAAGCCTCTAAACTTTTACACTAGAAACATAAAATCATTAGAGGGCAAAGCAAGCGTAATGCAATCCCTAACTATCAATTTGTCAAAGCGTCATTTACTACCTTATAAAACATTCGAGAAACACTGAAGAAAATAGCAAGTTTAGCAGTGACGCCACAGGGTAAGGCTCTAGATACTAAAATTTGCTTATCATATTTGCATTACATATGTATCGTGATGCCCTCTAGAGGAATTTTTAAAATTTCGCAAATAAAACTTCTGGTTCATGGAAGTTTGCTCTTTCGCCGATCAGTCCACCTCTTTGTTATGTAACTGTTGTTTAAAATCGCTGGGAATTTTATAATATACATGTATACTTTTAAACACTGATGATTAATGCAGCCACGTAATGCAACAAGCACCATCTCATTTCTCTAAATGTCGCTCAAAAAATTAGCTCAGTTACTTAATTGTCAGATCACGTATGCGCCCCGAAATATGAAGCTTACCATTTCAGTGGTTTTTCAATAGGCTTTGTTAAAGAGTAAGTACTCCAGAGTTCTTTTCTTTTCCTTTTTTTTTTTTTTTTTTTTGCTGCGCAAGAAGTCTAATCAGTATTAATTATTCACTTTCCATTATTACTTTTATCTCCAGTATCTATTTTTATTGTTATAAGCTAAAGGAAATCCCACGCTTCAAAAAAGAGACATTCCAATGGAATATTTCGGTATTGTCCTTCGATGTATTAGGATTTTTGTACTTTCAGGAAAAGAAACAAGTGTGATGATGATACTCTTGCACGAATAATATACATATTTCAGAATATTCATTGTGTTGTCATAATGGGACATGCACTTCCGGAAAATGTTGGATCATTCTTACAGTTTTTATGTTGTGGAACGGTTCAAGTTTCTGTGAAGTGCCTTGCCTGAACCGAAATAACCAATAAAAACGCTATACGGAATAAGAGCAATTATAAAGCACCCCATCATCTCTTTTATTTATAATTTTATTTAATGTGACTTGAGTTCGTATTAATATTGCTGAATGATATTAAGATTTACAGTATTTTCATTCTTCCATTGTAAAAGAGCTATTTTGGAAGTTATTTTATATGTATATTAATAATGCTTGTGGAACTTAAATTTGTGTTTTGAGGAAGATGCTTATGCGCATTCCTTACTACTGTATTCCTTTTCTTATATACTAAAATATCCAGTCTACCTTTCAGCAATTTTAAAGTTTGACATCTCGGGATACATAATATGATGATTATAATGTATTAGACAGCAAACTTTACTATTTTATTTAAGCCAAAAATAGTGTTTAGTACTAAAATTGAAATCAGGCTTAGTAATTAATTTAAAATAGTTTTAGGCTAGATCAAATTGGAAACCATTTCATGATTCATGGCGGGTATTCCACCTTCGTCCGCGAGGTGAGAGGAATAGAAGGCTGAGGTTATGTATTTATTCGAGTTCAAAATAAACTAAAATTTATTGAATATATTATAGATTTACGCTATTACCTGTGATTGCATAATATTTAGTCTTGTACATGGCTAAATTCGATATCAGTAATATTTTTGCATATATTTGGTACTCCCTCCAATACTTAAGTGCTTTTTAAAGCAGCTTTTCCATAAATTTGAATTTATCGAATAGCTCAGCCCATTTCTATAGGTATTTATAATATGTTTATTATTCTACATATTTCATCTTTGCTTTATTCATTTCTGTACCCTGAATATTGCGATCAGTTAATGTTTCGCAAGCACTTAAAAGGAAGGGGAAAAAAAAAATCAATGCATAATTTCAGCATTTTGATCGTCTGATGTATAGAGCTCATGATCTTCACTATGCAGTTTTTGCAACATTCAGTTTTTAGTATTTGCTTATTGAATGTGCGAACTTAACCAGCGAGGTTTTGAATGTCTCGATAACTTGTTATACGTTTAATCGTCTAAATTACAAAGTTCGACAAACTAGTTAGGAAAATAACATTTCACCCTTGAGCTAAATCAATGAAGGGTGCAACGCAGATGGTCCATTCTATTTGTAGGTCTAAAATTAAAATTTTACATGTGCGCAAAATTAATGCTGCGAATATTTCCGGTGTGTGGAATGCTATCTTTTTTAGTCCGCAGGCAGGTGCTCTGCAGGATGGCACAGCAGGTGCACTCGATCTACGTCACTAAGACTACTGATAGGTAGAGGAGAAGGAAGGTAAATATATGTCCAGCTTAGTTTCTTACAATGAGACTTTAGTGAACTTACGCGCATAAGTGGTTTTCCAGCAACAGAAATGCGAACGCCTTTTATTAAGTCGTATTTAGATCTAGTTTGAAAATGAATTTGTGCAAGCGTGGGCCCGTAAAAACTGAATTTGAGTACGAGCTGACCATCGTTATTACATTAGTCTTCCACACTGTGCTTTGTGACAGAAGGCATTTTTCCGTTGAAAAGCTCCTTATTCTGGCTCATAAATTACATCAGTGTTGTAAAACAGCGTACCGAGGATGCCATAATAGCGCTTTTCTGCAATGTTCATAAATACCGACCGAATTACAAGGCCAAACCATTAGAAATTTGTTCCCATTTCCACAGTTCGAACAGCGAAGCTCATTTCAAAACGTTCTCTAGTTAACGTCAATCAGAGGAACTTCTTTCCAGAGGTTAGTTATCCCATTACATTAATGACGCTGTTACATTAATCTCTGCCTATTAACATTCGTGACAAAACATCTCTGGATGTCACTGACTCGTGGGATTCCTGTTGCTGCACTGCTCTTCTTTTAGTATTGTACCTTTTCTTTATCAATTTTAACAATATTTCTGGCAACGTGACTAACTTTTCGGAGACCTTGTTGTCAAAATTCGTGGTTTCCCTGATCGAAGTTGACCTCTGGCATGGTTATCTGTTTTTCTCTTGCGTACGATGTTTCAGACGGAGGTCTTCAGAATGTTGAGAAGCTCCAAACTCTATCGAATGCTGAGTTACTGCCTTTTCGCGTTCCGTCGTTTGTCTACCTTCAAATTCGCTTGAGCTCCTTATCGCGTTGCATGTCGAATGTTAATGAAATTTATATCTCTGCCCTATTACCCCTTCTACGCCCTGTTCTCCGTTCTGTGTATATGCGATTAAACAAATAAGTAAAAGATTATTTTATTATATATGGGTATGCATTCAAGTGTATGTTTTTCAATGTGTTGTATACGTGTGGATGAATGTATGTATGTTGGTATATATCAATAGGTGTAGGTCTATTTGCACTGGGTGAGAAATGTGTCCACTTAACTTGCAACAAAAAAAAAAAAAAAAAAATATATATATATATATATATATATATATATATATACTAAATTGGACAGCGCACACACTTTTTTTATTATTATTTTTTATTTAATATATATATTAAATGAATAAAAAAAAATGCGTGCGCTGTCCAATTTAGTGTACTGTACTGAGTGGGATTGTTTTAATTGCACCCGGAATATGTATTAAAAAAAAAACCAAAAAAAAACATATTTCCTTTTTGCAGGTTAAGTTGTATAAATATACGTGAATGCTACATCATCTGTGCAACAGATGTGCAGATGGTGACTACAAGTACAGTAATGTGTGTTGTTCCAACAGGCCTCCCCTCCATAGACTGCTGTAGAAGCAACCTATCAGGAAACTCCCTGGCCTTGCTGATGTCATACCCTCTGCTCTGAGGCATGGCGTGGGATCTGCGGGCACTGGTCTCAAATGGCCTGGCCAGTGTGGGATTTGAAATAGAAGTACTGTAAACTATGTCCAGTGCGATCTTCTCTCCCCTCTCCCACATAGGGCGCTCTGACCCTATGACTTTACTCTCTTTCAATACCCGTATTCCTCCCCACCTCCCATCCAAACCTTTCGCCGGGTGGTAGGGCCCACCAGGCGAAAAGCACAAATCTTTTTCTGTTCTTAACAGCCCCCCCCCCCCCCAGTGAAGGATGGACTCTTTCCACAGGGGTTCCCTCTATCCCTTTAACTTCCGTTTACCAGGTCTTTCACCACCTTTTCCAAAAAAAAAAACTTCGAGGTTTTAGGGGTCCTCCCTGGTAAGCTCAGGTGAATCTCACGGTTCGCCTTAGCCAGGGACTTTATGTACACCCTACACCCGGCCTATCTCCTCGTGGTGATGGATGGGCAATGGGGAGTATCATCAGGGGCCCTGCGGTAAATGGCCGGAAGAAAAACATGCCAACGCACCCCAACACTATACAGACTACTCTAAAACTCACACTATCTCTGGCCTTTTACTGAGTTTGTATTGCGACACAGCGCAAACTAGCGGATTTGGGGGCCCCCGCTGCCGTTGACAGTATACCGCTTCTATATATTTGGATATTCATAAAATTTCATAAACTGTGCGTGTTCGTCTGTATCGCAATACTTTTGGTATTTAATATGGATTATTGTCATTACTAATTTTAGCTAGCTAAGATTATTCCATGGATAGATAAATGCAGCAATCAAAATATAAGACCATCACTAGCTTAGTTTGTTTCAAAAATGAGACTCCTCGAGAGAGGAAAGTTTTTTGCTTTACTTGATATCGTACCACCATGTGTTTCCGCTCTGTTCTGAGCTCCATTGGGGAGTGGACAGTGAGATCACCTTTTTCTCTGAATCAATTACGTATGTAATGGCTAAATAGCCTTGACCGATGAAAACAGTTACTCACACTGACTGTTACGCATCTTAGCACTTCCTACGTCATATCGACAACACGCAAATCAAAGACAGCTGGAAAATTCTGCTCGACCTATGTAGTAGAACTATACAAAATATATGTGAGAGAAAATTAAATTCTTAATGAGGAAATGAATGTAAAAACTTGCCTAGATTAATCTTAACTAAGTAGTTTAATGAAATTTATAGGTTACAGAAAGACAAAATTCCTCCAACTAAATTAATTCAAGCAGCACAGAATAGTCAACATTTCTAAACCTCTTTGGGCTCCGTTTTTCAAGACACTGTAATCTGGGAAAATAAAGGTATAACTAGCATCGTTGCCTAGAATCAAGCATCCTAGTTACATCTTCATTCTCTCAGGTCTGACTATGTTTTATCTTGATAATGGTACCCAAAAAGGTTCCGAAACGTTGACTAGTTTTAGAAGGTGGTTTCCTTTTTTTGCAGTAACCCAAATTTCATAGCGTTTGGCGGTTCGTGATCCCTGACCTGGCTTTTGACAAATTCATAAAATAAAATAATTTTATTCTGCCATTCATATTCCTACCCAACAAGCAGCATGCTTAATGGGAAAAGAAGAAGATTCATATTCCTTATCTGAGTGAAACATTTCAACCAAGAATTCTCTATGTTGGTGTTCAAAATACTGTATTCCAATAAATGGAAACTTCACGAATGGTTATTATAAGCTTAGAATTTAGACTGCTTTATTTTTTGTTTGGTTTCCTGTTTTGGTTTTCATGAATAGTTTAGAGTAGGGGTTACCGTTTGGTTGAAACATACAGATCGCGATTGATCTTGAACCTTCGTCAATAATTTGTGCATAAATTAATTATTTTAGTTTTGCGTTTCTGTATGTTCGCTTTATTTGATGTGTGGTATTTAAAAAGAGTAGATCATACGTTATACTGAATGCTTTCTTCACCTCTTTGAAGGTACAAAAAACTGAAGTGTGGGCAATTTTATTTTATAATACAGGGTGTCCGAAAAAAATCATTATTATTAGAAAAGTCCATAACTTTTGAACAGATGGATATTTACATGAACTGTGTTCACAGTTACAAATAATAGACATGTATAGTATCTTACGTAAGGCGGGTCCCAAACGCTAGTTCAATTCCGCCGTGGTACACTGTGATGTTACAAACACTCTGCAGAAAGGCCAGAAATGTGTGTAATGCTGTGTTTGTTCCGTATATGTGTTTGTTATGTTGTTTAGTTGTTTCTGGCCGCTTTGCTATCAGAAACCAACAAGCACCAGGGTGGTGCGTCCTGATACTCGTCTATGCCGCGAGGAGGCGGGCCACAACTGAGCGAGAATCGCAGCAAACCTTGAGTGTCACGTACTGAATGTCCAGATCATTTAAAATATGAATAAAATTAAATTTAAACAGTAAGTAATATAAATTATGAAAATAAAAGGAAAGTTAACGGAATAAATTTTTAAATTAAAAATAAATTTTTGAAAAAAATAAAAATAAATAAAAATAATCAGAAAAAAAAAGATAAAAATAAGTTAATAAAATTGGGGAAAAATATTAATAAAAAAAATCCTGCACCAGCGTAAGGTGGTGCCAGCAGATGATCCCGCCTGAGGCTAGCAGGAGATAGAATTCAAGAAGACAGTGATATCACTCGGCGTTGTACAAGTTTGATAACCAACTGTCCAAGTCGAAGATGGTGGTGCAGATGGTACCTGAGCTAAAAATGGTGGTGGTATCACGAGATGGCGACGATAGAGATGCTGGTCTGGACTGAAGGTAGAACTGGAATAGGAGTAGTTCCTGAAATTGGGGCACTACTGATGAGTTGTCCACGTCTGGCAAAGGCTTTACGTGCAAAATCTTGCAGAAGATAATTTTTTTTTGGAGTCCAAGAGAGACGACTCATTGCCTGGAGAGAATGGTTGACACACAACAGACAGAGGCTGACGAAGATTCAAGTAATATGGACAGGTGAAAAGAACATGCTACCAGTCTTCTGGGTTGCCACAGTTACAGAGGGGAGAATCAGACAGATTAAACATAGCAAGTTTAGCACGATTGCTAGTTTGTTTGTTATTTGGTTTTTAGGAGCATTAGCAACTAAGGCCATATTGCTCCGGGATATGCGGTGGTCATTCCCTGACCTTTCCGCATTCTCCGTATTTGGTGGTGACGGGCTCGAACCCCGGTCTAATCAAGAAGCGTGTGCTATGCACTGCTGCTCCTTCCCACCTGGCTACGGAGGCGCCAGTTTAGCACGAAGGGAACCATGGCCAGTTAGAAGAAAAAGAGTGCGGAGACTCGGACTGAACCATTTGAAAATAGACTTTTGTAAGGCAAGGACACAGATGGAATAAACTTTCTTGTGACCATACCATTGGAAGAAGAAGACCACCGATCTTGCCAGAGTTGAACCAAATGGTTCCAGCAACGAGTTTTTTCGGTTTTAGGATCGCAGTGGATATTAACAGTGAAGTCTAAAAAATCAACTGTATGTCTAAGTTATAGCAAAAACCTCGATGAGCGATTTTGGAGGTCCAGAGGTAGGCAACCGTTTAAAACCTGGAGCGCAGCTGTCGAGACAGTGCGACAGGTACGACTCATCGTTAAGAGCATACGTTTTTGGATAGAGGAGAGTTTTTCTTGGATGGCAACCTTCTTAGTATACCAAAACCAGGCACCAGCGCCATAGGTACAAATCGGAACAAACACCACTTTGTACAAAAGACGAAGAGTACAATGGTTAATATCCTAGGATTGATGCAAAAAACGGACAAGCATAGATATATACTTGGCTGTTTTATCATGAAGGTGTAAGATATGTTTCTGGAAGTTTAACTTACGATCTAGAATAATACCCAAAAATTTATGTTACAAATAAAAGTTACGAAGTTACAAATAGTAGCTCAAAAGGTTTTTATGTGCATCAAACTTGTGCACGTGTGCCTCTTGTAGCTCTTTTGGATATCAAATCCATATGCGACCTCCCGCCATACATTGCTTAGCGTTTCACGCGCAGTCGAAGAATTTTCTTCAGTTATTCTTTTCTTTACTATTCGCAGTGCCTTTATCCTTAACATATCCCACAAAAAAAAAAAAAAAATAAATAAAATAAAATAAAATAAAAATATCGAGTGCAGTTATGTCAGGTGGACGGAGCGGCCATTCCTAAACACCTTACGATAATACGTTGAACCTAAATCAGTGAATTTGTTGCACCAAGCTATAAAACACATTTCGCTTTCTATTGAACAGTGGCCATTTTGTTTTATGGCCTAATATGGCGCCCTTCTTCCAGCCAGTGATCTATAAAGTACATGAAAAAAGCTTTTCGAGTTATTCTTTGTAAGGGTGAAAGCTGCATCTGTTATTTCATATCAGATCAAAAGTTATGAAGTTTTTAAAAATAATAAAGGTGTTTTTTTTTTTTAACACCCTGTACAATTTGAATAATTGAATTAACGACCACGACTATCAGAGTGAATAGTGTACATCTAACTGTTGCTTCACTGCACAGCCTAGATAAACCTATACGTTAATTTGAGAACGTCATGAACGATGTTAGCTAATTCTAGTCAGTTGGGAGGTACATCCTCCTGGATGTACCTCCCAACTGAAATCGTTACCTCCTGGGAATGTCTTTCCCAGGAGGTAACGATTTCCCTCCTTCTACTTCAAATACGTAACACTTTTTCCCCTTTAGAGAAGACTACTGTTACTTATTTGCAGTTCAGTTCCACCACTCAGCACTGTTTCGAAGCTAATTGGCTTTTCATCAGTGAGCGGGTAGGTACCCAAAAGTATAAGGGGTGACACCCCTGACAACAGTTCGTTGTGAAGGATTTCACAATAATGATGCCAATGTACGAACTTTGGTTTGTCTAAAAAATTCAACTAGTAAGTATTGATGCAAATGCACTAACGAATGCCTAATTAATATTAAGGATTTTTTTATTAATTATATAATTAAAAAAAGAAATAAAAATACATTGTATTTATTTGACATTTTATTAATTTTATGCCAGCAAGGGCTTCCGATAATAAGTTAAATTTTTTTTTCGTAATATGACCACAAAGAAAACTAATTGGCAGAGTATTAAAGAGATGTTTAAACATTCGAGGTCGACGAAAACTGTTAAGTTGTCTCGGACCGGGCATCATTCAGGGATTTTGCATCCAAATTCACATGGGAGAAGACTTTAAAGTTGAGGATAATAGTGGTCTAACTAGTATTAATTGGGAGTTATAACAGCAAACCTTTAGCTGTTATAACGAGAGCATCCTTGCATTTAGGCGACGTGCTGTTTTCTCTCTTCTATTGGCACAGGTGTCCAAAGGCTGAAACGAGCAACTTCAGAGCTGACAGTTTGACTTCTGTGCCAATGAATATTATGGAGTTCTTAGTTGAGGATGCAATACAAGATCATCTGAAAAGGAGATGCAATTATAAGGGAATTACAGCTTGGCATTTATTAAATGCAGATCATGTATTGCTAATCTGAGTAACTACTGTGGGGTTGTCAGTACTGGATCTATTCAAATGCGCCTGTTTCTTCCAGATGGAAAAAACAGCCGCATTTGAATGGTTCGTAGTTCAATCCACGTGACTGCTATATATGATTGTGTTCATTGTCGAAATGATTAATTGTAAACTCCTCGGACCTTGTGGTTGTACCGAAATATAAACAGAATTTTGGCGTCATTTGTTTAACTTTTAGTAAAGCTTTAGTTACAGTGCCACATGGACGATTGTTGTATAAATTGGAGCAATGCGGTATTAAGAACAAGTTGCTACTATGAATAAAGGGATGGTTAAGTGGTAGGAGACAGCGAGTAGTTATAAATAGCCACTGCTCCTCATGGACTAATGCAGTGGCTTTCAACCGGGGTGCCGCGGAACACTAGGGTGCTGCAACAACATTCTTGGGGTGCCGTGTAATTTCGGTTTAAGTTACTTAAAGTTATTATTATTTATTTTTTTATTTTTTGATATTTATACATTTATTTCATTATAAAAAGGTGTACGGTATCCATTGTACCGTATCTTTTTTAATTTTGTGGTGATCTATAATCGATCTTTATTTAATACCTCTATATAAAGAATAAAATTATTACTGTGTATAGGTATATATTAAAAGGTCGAAAACCACTGTTAGGTATTTCTTTTGGCCTAGAGGTCCCATGAAAAAATTAATGGGACACTAAGGGCGCTGTGAACCGAGAAAGTTTGGGAACCTTTGGACTAATGTTATGACTGTGGTCCCATAGGGTTCGGTTCTTGTCCCCTTACTGTTTCTAGTATTGATTAGTGACATTCATATAGGTATTTAAAGTATAATAGCTAAATTTCCTGATGATACAAAGGTGGATAGGGTAGTTGATGAAAGTAATAAGGATGTGCTACGGAGAAATGCAGCTGAGGTTTAATATTGGATATTGTAGGATCTTGCATCTGGGTAGTAGTAATCCTAAAGTAACTGTCACTTGGGTACCACCAAACTTAGGGTTGTAGCTAAGGCTATTCACCCCGGGGTCTGTGCTGGCTTTCAAATGATCCCTGTGGACAGTCACTGAATATCCATGCTTTAAATTGTCTTGGTGTCTGAAATTAGTTCGTGAACCATGATTCCAGTGGTTCTTAACAACTTGAATCAGCGGCAGTGGGGAGTGTAGGTGGATGAGGGCCATTTAGCCCTCATCCACCCCTGCAGACAAAAGCTAGAAAAGTATAAACTAATTTTTCTTCACTACGTAGACCGCACTACGTAATATTCACTCAACGTTTTGTAATACTTATTTCCTCTTTAATAAAAATTGCAATGCAACATTTCCTCCAGGTATCTTCTGTGATTTAATAAAATAAACCAATAGGAACGTGTACCTCAGATCGTAATTTTGGTAATGTACTTTGCTTATTTCCTCTTGAATTTTAATAGCGATTAAAATATATATCGTAATTCATATTTTTGCTGTGCTTAATATAAAAAAAAAAAATAGCAGTGGTACACAATTTATAATCTACTAAAATTGTCAATATGGTAGACTGCCGCTGGACGGAACATTGAAATTTCATATTAGAATAAGCTCTCTTTCTCCTTCCTGTTTTTTCCGCGTTTAAAAGATTAAGTTTAAATTAAAGATATAACTAAGTATATTTATCTGTTAAAGGTAGTGACCCTTTTTTTTATATGGCGGATATGTTACCAGTGAAACATAAATAGCCATTAAACTTGGAAAATATCATGTATTTGGTTATGATGTTGTCACTGATATGTTAAATCGCGACTAGCTGTAATTTTTTTCCTTGGTTGCACTGTCTTTTACCTGTTTGGATTTAAGCACTACTTGAGTTTCGAAAGTTACAACCAGAACGAATGATCGTGAAATATGTTCATAGGGCCTTGAAGAGGAGCTGTTTTTGCTTAGGGGCAGGCCAAAAATAATACGAATTATGTATTTGCTCTGCAGTAAATCTATCAAGTCCATTCACATTATCGTTAAGCTGAAATGATCAAGGGACACTACTGTCTTTGTTCTTAGTTGATTAACATCGGAAGAATTCCGACACCCAACGCTAGATATTACAAATACGTCTTCCCTCCTTACCTTAAATAATTTGAAGTTGGCAGCAAACCTGAATAGTCTGTTATTATTGCGGAATCAAACGGACGTAGTTTTTCTCAAAGACTGTATTGTCCGACTTGATAAACAGAACGTTTTGACATATGAGGTTAAAAGCAAACTCTACCCAGGCGTATTAAACTATTCTGTCTCATTACATATTGTAAATTTAATATCTTGAAGCAGTTATCCAAACACACACAAGGAAACCAGTTATTGTTTAAGCTTATCTCCTTTGTTCATAAGAATTTTCTGTGTATATGAATCATAAATTCATAAATACCTTTTTTTTTTTTTTTTTACTAAACAAGGAAATCTCGATAACACAGTAACAGTGACTAAAAATCTGCTTTCTTGAGGATAGACGATTTCATAAGAAGTATTGCTATTTGATTTGTTATGCTCCAGGTCCATTTCAAAGGAAACTTTGGTGGATTTTGTCAAGGAATTTTTTATTTTATTTATCAGATTTTGTTTATCTTTATATTTTACATGAAATCTTGCAAGTTTATGTGCAAATCTTGACACATTCATTTCGTCTTGAATTGTGAAAAAAAAAAAACTTACTAAATTTTCTACAACTTCCCTTGCATGCGTGTGGTATTGAATTTAACAACAAAAATTTGAACTTCATAGAAAAGGCTAGGATGTAATTGGCATTTACCGGTTTCCTATCCATAATTAAATAAATTTGTTTATTTAATTACCAGTAACCGTATTTAGTTATCAGTTCCACCTTTTATTTCTTTGTGGAACTACAAACTTGACTTTTTGGTAAAAAGTTTACTTTTCACTCATTTGTTACCTATGTGTATATGCACTTTATGTGAATTCATTAGTAGAAACAATATCTTGTTAAAGTGAAAGGAACACAGTAATTAAAATCCTGAATTACATTTTTTAGTTTATTTTATTGTATTCTCTGGAATTAACTGGATAACAAATATGCTTGTGTACAGAAGTGTAAACCTTAACACCCACACAGTTAACTACCCACCTAACTATAATTTGGTTACATTTCTGGATATGGACTCTGATGACAGGATTTTATATGGGATCCATAAAAAAAAAAAAAAAAACATACACACCGATGAGCCAAAACGTTATGACCATCTACCTAATATGATGTTGGTCCTCCACGTTCAGTCAAAACAGCTCGTACTCGGTGAGGCCTGGGCGCTACAAGATTTCTAAATAGTCTTGTGGTATCTGGTACAAACATATAGCCAACAGATCCTTTAACTCCTGTTAGGTCCGTGTTTGAGACGCCGCAGATCGGAGTTGCTGTTCCAACACAAACCACAGATGCTCGATGGGATTGATGTTTGGGGTATTTGGAGGCCAGGGCAATACCTGGAAGTCTTCCTCATGTTCCGCGAACCAGTCTCGAACAATCCGGGTGGTGTGGCATGGCGCATTATCCTGCTGAAAGACGGCACCGCCAGAGGGGAAGACCGTTTCCCTGAAAGGGTGTACCTGGTCGGCAATGATGTTTAGGTAGGTGGTAGACATCAGAGTGTCCGGCACACGGATGACTATACCTAGGGTATCCCAGCAGAATATCGCCCAAAGCATGATACCACCACCACCAGCTTGTTTTCGTAAAACGGTGCATCTAGGCGCCATCACGTCGTTTACCCCAGGTAAACGACGCGCACGTACCCGGCCGTCCACATGGTGCAACAGGAAACGTGATTCATGGGAGCAAACGACCTTCTTCCAATCACTCAAGGTCCAGTTTCGATGCTCGCGTGCCCATTGTAGGCGCTGTCGCCGGTGAACCGTGGTTAGCATGGGCACTCAGAGCGGCCTGCGGTTACGCAGCCCCATTTTCAGTAGGGTTCGATGTAGTGTGTGTTGTGACACATTACTCCCATCACCAGCATTCCAGTTACTGGCCAGTTGCGCCACAGTCGCCCTTCTGTTGCCACGTACCATCCGGGAGAGCCTTCGCTCACCTCATGCATCGATGACCCGTGGTCGTCCAATACCTCGCCTGCGGTTCGTGGGGTTCCCCTCCTCAGACTACTTTCGGTAGGTACTAACCACGGCTGACTGTGAGCATCCCACCAGCCGTGGCGTTTCGGATATGCTCTGACCCGGTCGTCTGGCCATTACAATTTGGCCTTTGTCAAACTCGCTTAAGTCCGTTGCCTTTCCCATCTGAAGAACAAGAGTAACACTGATTAACGGAGTTCAGTATCAGGTGTTTTTTATACCATTTCCCAAACCGCGAACGCGCCGTAGTTCACCTGCAGTTGCTTCGATTTGCATAACGACTCGCTGGTCATAATATACTGTGTGTATGTATATACAGTGTGTGTGTGTGTGTGTATATATATATATTTATAATTATATTAGTGATAAAAAAGGAAAGAAAGAAAGTAAGTTAAAACGACAATAACTAATATTTATGGGTCAATGCAGTTGCAGGCAATCATGCAAATACACCCATAATGTCTATAGAATATTAAGGATAATAGAAAATTATTAGAAAAAGTAAATCAATCCAATAATAATACCATCAGGGACCTAAGAAAACGCAAAAAAAAAAAAAATATCGCTTTTTACCGACAATCTAGATGACTTCAACTGGGGCCAACCACCCAGAATGAAGGCAAAAAACGACAAGAGGTTCTCTGTTTCTGGTTCTCTGTTCTCTGTTATAGGCTAAATATTAATAAATCGAATGATGATAAAAGTTAAGAAAATTTAGAAATATTAGAATCAAAGGTAAGAAATATAAGTAAAATATAAATGTAAACATATATTAATCATCGTTGACCCGACAGAGAACGTAATTTAATGATTAAAATGGGTCCTTAAGTGAATCGTTTTCGAGATATTGCACATTTCTAGTTGGGATCCACTGACAAGGTGAACTGTACAGAGTTGGGATCCACCACTGACTTGTTTGTTTAGGTTAGGTTATGCTCATTCTCTCACATTCCCCTCTCTCAATGCTCTGAGACGTAGCAGGCATACTAGTACTTGTCAAAGGATAGTCAACATGGAAAGAGGTAACAGCAACGAAGAGTACTTAAATCCTATGGATTTTTGTATCTAGGGTCATGTAAAAAGCTTGGTGTACACTTCGGACATTAACACAGTTAAAGAAATGCAGCGTCGAGTTGGAGCCTTTCAGAAAATCAAATGACCTGGGAATGCCTGAGAGGATTCGCAACTCAATGCAGAGAAGACTACAAAGCTGCGTATGGATGCAAGGACAGCATTTTGAACACCTTTTGTAACATCATGTAACATCTGCAAAATCTTGTGGTGTTGAAAACAAAAATTAAAAATGTATTATCTTATGTTTAATAAAACCGCCCTTAGCAAAGGATTCACAGCTTTTTGCTAAACTAGCGCTCCCATAGTCAGTGGCGGATCTTAACAGAAAATGTGCATTATCTCGAAAAGGTTCATTTGCGGCCCGATGTTCACTGGGACTTTTTTGCTTATTTTAGTTTGTACTTTTCACCTTGCATATGTTTTTGACTGCTTGCATATGTTTTTTTTTTTTTGTATTCCTGGTGTGGGCAGCCAGGATGCGGGGAAGGTGACACCTATCGATATTGCACTTCATCCGATGGGTGTGGAGTTCGTGCATTGTGCACAGACAGGAATAGTTGACCAAGACTCGGCTCTAGGCACCGGGAGGCAATCGCCAATTTGGTGTTTGCTCCCCGGTGGGGTGGCAGAGTGACTTTTTTTTTTTTTTTTTTTGTTATTGGTAAATGTTCTGCTTGATACTGATTATACGGTAGAGAATATACTATGACTATACCTTTCACCTTTAAATTATTGACCATCATTTTTGAAACACCCTGGGGGGAGAGAGAGAGAGAGAGAGAGAGAGAGAGAGAGAGAGAGAGAGAGAGAGAGAGAGAGAGAGAGAGAGAGAGAGAGCTCGACTTATTTAATTGATTATTTTACATCTCTCATGGGTTCCGCGCCTTTTTGCTTTTCAACATCGAAACATTTTTTTTTTTTTTAATGAAACTTCATTTAGCACTTAGGACCATGCATGAGTATAGAAGGTACTTGTTGAAATTACATTTAAATTTCTACAAATTGTAATTTTAGGGTAAAATATGTGAAGGAAGGTTGTTCCAGAGACGAAGTAGAAGGGATAAAAAAGGAATTGAAAAGTTAATATTGGACAGATGGATGCTGACTGGTTGCGGCACTTGTTCGAAATAGTTTGGAGTACAGTGGAGTAATTAGAGATGAAAACTTGGAAGAACCATGCCCATGGAATTATCTATAGAAAAGACGACTTTCCTAAACGCCTGTGAGACAGAATGGAGAGACTTCGTAAGAGATGTTATTTTTAAATAACTTGACTATTTTCTTTTGAATAGAGTCCAGAAGCTTGAAAGAGGTTTTGGGGGAAACCACCCGAGATGTGGTGACAATATTCCATGGTAGGGCGGATTTGACATTTTTACAGAGTGATTAGATGTTTAGAAAGTAACGCAGAGAGTGAAAAAGAAAACTCCCTTTTTTTTTTTTTTTTTTTTTATGCAGAGGAAGCAGTATTCGTGACGTGTTTTATGCCAAGAGAGATTAGAAACCAAAGTAATCCCTAATAGAAATATGTACACGTAATCTTGTTTAGAAATCTGAATATCGTCGATGCATAGGAGCAGTGGATTCTTCTTTTTCAGAGAAATAAGACAGCACAGAGTTTTATAAAGATTGAAGTTGACCATAGTTTATTCGTACCACTGGACAATTACGCGGGGATCAAAATATAAGGAGTTAGTGCATATGCGAAAGGATGAATCTGTTTGCGCTACGCAAGATTTCTCAAACTGGAAGTAGGAATATCATGTGCTACCATCAGCAATTCTGTGGATAGAATTTCCAGTCAGTTTCCAGGGAGAAAGAATTGAACCTTGGGGAACACCAGCATTAGTGAAGTTAGAAGTGAACATTTGAGAGAAATCTTGGATATCTATTTGCAAAAAATAGTCGGTAGGCCATAAAACGGGAGCTTTTTTAGAAAACTATGCCAAAATGGGAACAAAAACCCTTAGAAATATCAAGAGAAACTGCTTGAGTTTCATCAAACTTTTCCATCGAATTTTTCTAAAGCTGAATAACATAGGCCAAATGTCACTCTACTAAATTTAACAAATCATCAAATTTTGTGATCACAAGTACTATGTATTGCTGCTTCCAAATGCAATCCAAATGACATCATATTATTAATAAATTTCTGTTTACGTTCTGTCACCTTGTCTGTGCTCCATCTCTGAGATTTTCATTTCATTCTGAACTTAATCGTTCCTGCGGGATTCTGCGGCACGGTGTGATCACCGCTTTTGGTTCGCCTAACGGTAGCCACAGAAGCACAGCCCATTCCAGTCAAGTGGCAGTTCATTGTGGTTGTCTGTACACAGAAAGTCTGAAGTTGAGTAATGACATTCCTGGATTTGGGCATTTATTGGTAGTTCTTTTATCGTTTTCCTCATATTACGCATCGCAAATGTTACGTTGAATTATCTCAAGTTTGAATAATTGAGCAACAATTTAGAAGTTTCCTAAGTTCACATCGGCTAAAAACAAAAAATAATAATAAATAAATAATAATACGAAATTTTTAGAAATCTTCAAGTACCGTGTTAATAGACTAGAAAAGAATAGCGAAAGCTTAAAAAGCGGTACTCACCTTGAAATTAATCTGCGATGGTTTACTTAGGTAGCGTGGTTAATGTTTAAGTTGAATTGTTAAATTGAAAAATTAAAAGGGAGGGAAGTAGGTAAAAGTTGACTGAGTTAAATGGGCGCAAGGAAACAGAAGTGTACACATCCAATCCTTGGTTGTCATCGAAATAAAAGAAAGAAGAATAATTAAAAACTATGTAAGTGAATCCGGTGAAGCCAATAGTCTTTACGAGGACTTTCGTTAGTTAGAGAACGTCTTCAGTTGGCAATGTGTGGGGAGAGAACGCGCATGGTATTTTAAGAATAAAAAATTATACTCTCGTGATGCCTTTTTTGACATGTGGGAACTTTAATCTCGAGAGGTTCCAAATTGGGGAAAGATTGAAGGGGAGTTTAGAATTTAGAATTTTGAGGTTAAGAGTGGTGCTTGTACCATTCGATAACTAGAGCTTCATATTGAAGTATTCTGTAGCTGGATTTTAGTTTAATGATGGAAATGGCAGAATCGATGAGCGGGTTGTGGTTGTGAGTCTGGGCATGAGTTGTAAGTTCTGTGACAGATTGGTTAGACGTGAGACTATGGAAATGGTAGTATGCACGGGTGTTGGATGTTTTTGATGAGCCAAATTTGGTAGTGGTACTTCCGATATAACATGTGTTGCAGTTTGGTTGACAATTAATGAGGTATATAATATTATTAAGGTCGCTTGTAGAATATTTGTATGTGTCTTTATAGGTGCTGAAGAAGGATCCTAATTTGTTGTAGGTGGAAAAAACAAGGGAGATATCAGTGTTGTTAAATAGGCGTCGGAACTGTCCTGCTAGTTCATTGTGGTAAGGGGAGGACTATGCGGATGTTAGTTGTATTTTTGTCTTTGGTTGGGATGTTAGATTTAATTTTATTTTTAGCGTTAAGGATTGTATTTAAAATGAGTTGGTGGGGATAACCTCTGGATATAAATTTGTCGGTAATATACTGTATTTCATTGTGAAGGTCGGTGGGTGAGGAACTGTACTTTAGTGCATTGTGAATTTGGTTATATAAAACTGCCTTTTTAGTGTTTAGAGGGTGATGAGAAGCAAAATGTAAGTATTTACCGGTGTTTGTATTTTTCCTGAAAATTTTCGTATTTAATTTTGTGCCTGTTATATAGATAGTGAGATTCTAAACTCCCCTTCAATCTTTCCCCAATTTGGAACCTCTCGAGATTAAAGTTCCCGCATGTCAAAAAAGGCATCACGAGAGTATAATTTTTTATTCTTAAAATACCATGCGCGTTCTCTCCCCGCACATTGCCAACTGAAGACGTTCTCTAACTAACGAAAGTCCTCGTAAAGACTATTGGCTTCACCGGATTCACTTACATAGTTTTTAATTATTCTTCTTTCTTTTATTTCGATGACAACCAAGGATTGGATGTGTACACTTCTGTTTCCTTGCGCCCATTTAACTCAGTCAACTTTTACCTACTTCCCTCCCTTTTTAATTTTTCAATTTAACAATTCAACTTAAACATTAACCACGCTACCTAAGTAAACCATCGCAGATTAATTTCAAGGTGAGTACCGCTTTTTAAGCTTTCGCTATTCTTTTCTAATAAATAATAATAAAAACAACCGAATATTCGTACTGTTCCATTCTCACGAGATAAGCATCCAGTTCTTTAAACTCAGCCAGACTCCCTCTACCACGTTGATAGATCTGGTCTGGTCGCCTTTTTCTGAACCTCTCCTTTTTTTTTTTTTTTTTTTTATATGGCGTATTGTTTCGGTGGTATAACGACCTCCCAGGGGATGAGAAAAACGGTCGTTATATCTGAAGGACGTTATATAGATTGTTCATAAAATAGTATTAGGTTAATGAGAAATTGGCCGGGACAAACCACATGGGACGTTAAAAAGAAGGTCGCTATAAACAGCTTCGACTGTAGTATGCTACCTACTGAAAACAAATGTAGCTTATGAGTCTGAAAAACAGCTGAAAATTACTACAAGGTGGCGCCCCGAGATCATAGCGTACAAGTACTGTACTTACATCTATTACGATAGCATTAATAATAATGGAGTTATTTTTAGACTATTTATTGTTTAATTATGATTTATACATTTGTGGTTTGATCTCGACTAGTGCTTCCTGCCAGTTTCGATATTATTATTATTAAAGTATTTATAACAGAGCTTTAGCTGAACGCTTTTGCAAGTGATGTATTTCACTCTTACTACTGCAGATTTCTCCTATTTTATCCATCAGCTGCAGTCCCTTTCTCTTCTCTTCTCCTCTTCCTGTTCATGGAAGTTATTTTGGTTAGAAACGAATGTGGGTCGTTACACTGCAGTTGTCTTATTGCCCCCAGCGAGCTGTTATGTCACGTGGTCAAAGAGTAGTCTTACGAATATGGATGCAGTGACGTATGGTGTGGGTGAGAAGCGTCCTGTCCGTTCCGCTGCTTTCGCTTAACGGTATTCTGTTGGTGTCGGCTCGTGCAGTTGCGAAGTTTGACTGTCTCTTGGAACGTCCATGGGTTCGCGCTGGTTATGTGCACGTCACGAGGAGAATATGAAGATATTGATTGCCAGGTGAGCCACCACGCGTTCTCCGTAGTCTAACAGGTGCGTCCATCAGCGATTCTGTTTCAAGGCGGGGCTCGTTTGCGTCCGTTATCAGCAACGGCGCTTTCGTCTGCCGATGTCTTTGGACGAACGCGCCATGTTTAAATTTTCAAACATCGAAGATAAAAAAAAAAATAACCAACTTCGCTCTATTAGATAAGATGTTTCGTTACTAAGAAATGGTTGTATGTGGTCTTTTCATACAATCTCATAGTGAAAGCACATCTGATACTTTCACTTTGTGTTCTTGGTTCAACGCTGTAACTTTAGATGTTTATTTAATGATAAATTTACGTTTGTATTCTATGGCTACCCCTGCCAGAGAATTATGACTGTTATGTATTGGTACAGCTGCCCTGTGATAAGTGGTGGTCAAAACTGCATTGTAGCCATCACTTATCGCTTCATACAACAGTGTTCAATTAAATAATAGGCCTTGCCTGTTTTGTGGTAGTGTACGGATTCTGTCCCCCAACACGAGTGCCAGTGGCTAGTACACTACCCCGGGATTAGAGCTTGCTTACAAGATCTCTATTTCAAAATTGATTTTTTTTTTTTTCTAAAATCGCATTTTAAGCAATCAACTAAGCATCGAATGTATTGCACTGTGAAATGCATTTTTGTTTTTAATATCGCTTGTTTTTAATTGTTAAAGCGCAGCTGGTTTGCCAATTAATATCTTAGTCTGGTAGGATTAATTTTCTGTTTATACTGATATACAACCAACCAAAATAAACGTCGTTTTCAACATCTGGCCTTAGAATTGGTTGCTGTTTTTGCATAGGCGTAAATGTTATTTATTGTTTCTTTGTTTCACTTATATTTTCGGCTTTTCTTGAATGTGGGGCTAAAACTAACGCAGCTATTAAGATTATATAATAATTTAATTTATAATTGGAACCTGCATTTATGATGGTTTTATAAAACTTTTTTTTTTTTTTTTTTTTATTCACTGGCATTTAGCCAACAAAGGTTTAGAAAATTGACATTTTCAGTTTTAATAAAATATTTTTATTTTATCTAAAAACACCGTAGTCTCAAGTTTTTCTGTTACTTTAAATTGCTTCTGCTTCATTGGCCTTTTTAGGGTCGCTTACATTATATATGCATATGCGTCTGTTGTCTTCACCATGCCCGTCCGCATGTAGCAATCGACTCCCAATATGGATTTTCATGAAATTTTTATATTTAGCTCTTCTAGAAAGATTTTTTCGAGCCATTCCAAATACAATTAAAATTAGACAAATAGAAATCCGACAAATAATACTAGATGAAATCTGTTCGTGACAATGCAGTGATTGGTGGATGGATGTATACAGGAAATAAATTCTCTTCTCAGTCACTGTACATACTAAAGTGGTTGCTTTTTGAAGGGTTCGTACTTTTGTTATTAGTTTACTCAATATATATAATAACCTCAGAAGATCTGTAAAATACGTCTCACATTTCAGTTTTTAAATACTGTTGGAATTAAGTAAAATGTATTACGAAAACGCTGAGAAAGTGCACTTTACTGTTTATTTATTTTGTTAAATGTCGGAAGATTCAGGAAACAAGTGTTGTATTTTGGAGTTTATTAAAATGCAGCAGGAAGATTTGTCTGTCCATCCCAAATTTCATTAAAATCAGACCAATGGAAAATGGTAGCAGTTCCCATTCGAAGGTGGGCAGAAAACAAGAAGCAGGTAACAAGATGTAGTCAAGTCCATAAGAACAGGAGATGAATATCTGTGGTAACATCAATGCAGGGTTACATAATTTTATAATAGTTGGTTCATATTCTTAAGGAGTCACTTGTATCTTGGGGAGGGGGGGGGTTGTCTCTAGTTGATCTGACAGGTGCTTCTGCTGAATAGACTTTTGGCATATGTTGTAAAGGCACAGAAGGCTTCCTTGGTAGCAGTAAGATTATGGTCTGGAACTAGGGATGTCCTGTCAAGTAAATGCATGAGGTCTTCTCTGAAGTTAAGATAGATGGGGCAAACATGTATCACTTGAAACCAAGTTTCCACCTCTCTGCACATGCAGTGTATTCTCCTGATACCAAGATCATAAAGTTTACTATTAAAGGCACCATGTCTAGTTAAGAGAAAGGTTGTCTGAAGATTGGGTCTGAATCCATGGTAGATTTAGTAAATATTTTCGCAGTTGGAAAAAATTTACCAGTAACTTCGCATTTTGCACAGGAGTCGCAATCCTCCCTCCGTCGTGTAATAAAAGCATCCCAAATCCTGTTCTCTCGTTGAACATCCTTGTGAACTTCATATTAATGGTAAGCAAATTGAAAATTTCATTTTTCCTTATAAAGTGGACCAAGTCATAGGCTGTGTGCACGTCAAGTGGAAGTTTTCCTTTAAGAACTTGAAGGGCAGCTGTTGGAGGTAGTGCGGCAGGTCATTGATGGCTGGAGAAGAATCAGCCGCAGAGAACGAAGCAGTTTTTTAGCGATCGGGATGTTGCTAACTCGGTGATACCAAACTGCAGCACCACCATAGGTGATAATTGGTATAGATGTGATAATTGGTGCTGTGTTCTTTATTTCCTTGCTCACTTGTCCCCCTGCTCTGCAAATGCATTTCACAGCTGCTCATTATGTGAACATCACGTGGTGAGGTTTTGTTAAAACACTTCCTGAGTGCAGTAAAGAAGTTTGTAATCTCTGAGGTACGTTGTTTGTTCAATTAAACACACTGAATGTGACGCAACCTAAGCCAGTTAGGTAACGCATGCGTTACCTAACTGGCTTATTTGTAATAAAATAAAAAAAAAAGTAATAATAATGGTAAGCAAATCGAAAATAATCTAATCCATTGTTACTACTACTCATATGGCCACAGAATTTATGATGCAATAATTATTTTATAGAAATTACTCAGTTGGTATCTCTTGAATTCAGAGCGAAATGTCTTGTGAGCCCGAAACGAAGTCACTGTTTTGATGATATCTGCAACTTGTCGATGTTGGCAGACAGAGGAGTACTCTTGATCTGGTTATCAGCAGTGATCATTCGTGTATTAAGAATTTGCAAATAAAAGAACCACTAGGTGGCAGTGATCACAGTGTACTGACGTGGGATTTACTTAAAGATTTAATTACCATCAGGGGTAAAGGAAAGGGTTTTTGTTTCTGTAAAGGTGAGTACGGTGGTCTCAGAAAGTTTTTAAATTCTGGACAGTGGGATCAACTGACGATGTTACCAACAGTAAATTCTAAGTGGGAAGCATTCAAGGAATTAATCGTGGGTGCTACTAAAAGTTTCATACCTATTAAGAAATATTGTTCAAGGTTTAGGCCTAAATGGTTATCTAATGAGACTCGTAACAGAGAAGAAAAATGCATGGGATGCATATAAATTATCAAGCGACTCAGAAGCCTATGGCAGATATAAGCTAGTCTGTAATCAGGTCACAAAGGAGGTTAGGCAGGCGAAGGCAGATTACGAGAAATCCTTGGCAAAAGATGCTAAGAAAAACAGCAAGGATTTCTTTACTTATATAAACTCTAAAAGGAAGGGGATGAATCTGATTGGTCCACTTGACATCGATGGTTCGACTGTTGATGATCCTGCTCATATAGCAAACAAACTGAATGAGTATTTTGCATCTACATTCACACATGAGGAATTATTAAGGTTTGAAAGTGGCAGAAGGTTATCAAATTGTATCAGGATACTTAATGATTTTGTAATAACTGAAAGCAAAGTGGAGGAGAAATTGTTGAAGTTAAACATAAGAAAAGCACCTGGGGTGGACGGAATCTATCCAGTTATATTAAAGGAGGCGGAAAAGCAACTAAGCAAACCCTTAGCCATAACTATGAGAGCATCCTTGGACTCAGGGGAGGTTCCCACGGACTGGAGATGTGCAAATGTATCTCCAATTCACAAAGGGATAATGGAGTCACTGGTTAAAGATGCATTGCAGGATCATCTAGACAAGACTGGAACAATAATTCAGACACAGCATGGGTTTGTTAAGAGAAAGTCTTGTCTGACAAATTTGATAGGATATTATGATGTGGTTACAAAGGAACTGGATTCAAAAAATAATTTTGATATCATATATTTGGATTTCAGGAAAGCTTTTGACACTGTTGTGCATGGAAAACTATTGTACAAATTGGGGCAGAATGGTATTAAGGGTAAGTTGCTACAATGGATTAAAGGTTGGTTGAGTGTTAATGATATTTGAATTCTAGGTTGAGAGGTACTGGCGCCTTAACCACACGGCCACTTTAAAAAAATCGTACTTCAGCATAGAGACTTCATCCTTACAACAACCCGGTTCTCCTTCAACCGAGAAGAGCATCATACACTGATTGGCATCACGAGCACGTTATCAATTACACCACAAATACTTATAAATTTTATTTTATTTTCCTCAGGCTCGAACCCATGTCATCGTTGCTGGCGGCCTGGTGCTTATTCCCACGGCTACCCTTTCAGTTAAAGTGGGAGAAGACAGAGGGTGGTAATCAATGGGTGCTGCTCTTCGTGGACTAATGTTATTAGTGGTGTCCCACAGGGTTCGGTGTTGGGTCCACTGTTGTTTTGTATATTTATCAATGATATTGATGAAGGTATATCAGGCTTAATGTCGAAGTTTGCAGATGATACAAAGTTTGGCAGGGTTGTTAATGGCAGTGTGCTACTGCAACAGGATCTAGATAATTTGGGCAGATGGGCTAAGAAGTGGCAACTGAAGTTTAACCTTGACAAATGCAAAGTACTGCATATGGGTAGAAGTAACCCCAGAAAAACGTACCAACTGTGTTGTACTACACTTAAGGTAGTAGAAAATGAAAAAGACCTGGGAGTAATTGTGCAGTCAGATATGAAGTTTTCTGAGCAATGCAGACAGGCTGCCAGGGCAGGTCATGGGGTTTTATCAATGATATATAGGAATTTTGCTAGCAGGGAAAAGGAGGTGATTGTCCCTCTGTATAAGGCAATGGGCAGGCCACGCCTTGAGTACTGCGTACAGGTCTGGAGGTCTCATTTTAGGAAGGATGTAGATTTACTTGAGCGTGTACAGAGAAGGGCAACAAGATTGGTGAGGGGAATGAAGGGATCCTCTTACCAAGAGTGGCTTAAGTTCTGCAAATTGCAGTGGCTGGAGACTAGGCACCTGCGTGGTGATCTGATTGAGGTGTACAAGGCCTTGAATGGGTTGAGCACGCTGAATTCCACTTATTCAGATTACGAACCTAAGGGGGCATAAATTCAAATTAAGAAAAGACAGATGTAGAATAGATGTGCGGAAATTTGCCTGTAGCCAGCGGGTGGTTAATTGCTGGAACAAACTTCCATCTGTCGTTGTGGAAGTTGTAGGTTGAATAAATTTAAGGAGGAACTGGACAGCCATTTGGAGGGAATGGTGTGTTTTTTTTTTTTTTTTTTTTTTTGGCTGATGCTGCATAAGCTCACTTGGTTTCTTGCATCACATGCTACTACTACTACTATCTTGTTCAGTTGCACTTGATTTCGTACTATTATGCATTGTTATTTGGTTATTCAGCCTGTTCATGCGTAAATAAATAACCAATATATTTATTTCTTAATCATTCTAGAATGATTTATTAATTATTCTATAAACATATAATGATTAATAGTTTTCAGATTGTAAACAATAATTTCCACACGTATGCCAAATAAACATTTTACAAAGTGGATAAAGTGTTGAGGATCTAGCGGCACTGGGGTTCTCCCCCCCCAACTCCGCATTTATGTCACACTCTGGCCTTCACAGAGTCGTGTACACAGACTCTGTGACGGCTATTATTATTATTATTATTATGTCTGAGGTGGCACCTAGACGTCCGTCTATCTCCACCTGATCAAGTTGACTTTGTGCAGAACCTCTGCAAAATAGACCTGTATGGAAGGTCTCTTCGCCATCAGGGAGAAGCTGTCACCTGCACAGCCGCTCCCCGTTGGCGAATAGACCCTAATGGCCGCCCATATTCCCTTGGTACTGGGCCTGGTCTTCTATTTTAAGTGCCTCATGCACAAAAATCCCGCACCCACCGGAAGTAGTGCTATACCGGTGGGTGCCAGCAATCCCGCTCCCAGGCCGCCCACACCTGAGAGCCAGCAAAAAATAAAAATAAATAAAATACATATACACACACATAATATAAACAAACTAAAAGAAAAAAAACCAAAAAAAAAACCACAAATAATCAAAATGTATATAACCAAATCTTAATTAGTAATCATTAGATTATTCCAATGTCTTCTCCGTTGAAAAACAGTTACACAGAACTCTTGCATTGCTTGAAATTTATCCTGATTAGCAATAAGATCACTTTCACAGCCTCTAACTAAATTACCAATCTTCACTTTTAGCCTTTCTCTAAGTTGAACATACAAACTACAATCATATAATAAATGACTCCAAGTCTCAGGTTGACCGCAAGTGCATAAAGGAAAGCTGACTAGACCAAAGTAATGTAGTTTTTGTTGTTAGTATCATAAGTAAATTTAACTGTTGGAATAAACAATCTAGTCACCTCCCCAGTTATGCTAAGATCCCATCTCTGTTGCCACATACCAATCAACTGTGTTAGAACATTTTTCTTAGCTTTAGCTACCTCTATAGTGACATCAGATGTAATATTCATAAAAGAAACCACTAAGTAATAACAAAGGGCCCGATACAACAATGTACAAGTCTAGAGGCAAATGCCCGGCCAAAACCTGCATAGCATTCGTTGAGACTGTTCTGCACAAATTAGAAATAACATAAAGCATTGAGCGCCGAATCGATAACAATTTCTGTTTAAATTTAACGTTAGTAACTCGGAAGTACCACACTGATGCTCCGTACGCAACTATGGGTAAGAAGACTGCCTTGTAGTATAAATTTAAAACTTTCCCTTTCAACCCCCAATCTGACCGTGTTAATCGAATTATTGCTGCGCTAAATTTTTTAATTTTTTCGTGTAAGTAATTTAAATGTGGGAAAAACGATAATCTATCATCAATTCTTATACCAAGATATTTCACCTCAGATACTAGGGGAATCGGCCTCCCCTTAATTAAAGCTTTCGGCGGTCGCGCATAATTTAGTTTTCCCTTAAGAAACATCATAACAGTTTTAGTTGTAGATATCAATGGTTTGTGCAGATCAGCCCACGACACTAGACTTTCTAATACCTGAGCCACTCTTATTTCAAGCACAGCCCTGGATTTACCAGTAACACATAAAACCAAATCATCTGCATAAGCAATCTTATGCAGATTTTCAATTGATTGTTCTAGCCATAAATTAAGTACTAGGTTCCAAAAACGTGGGCCCAATACAGACCCCTGAGGACACCCTCTCGAAAGATTCCTATTAAACTGTAGATGCTTAGCTTTCAGTATAATTTTCTACAATACAAATAACTCTGTATCGTCCTATACAATAAGTCTGGACGTTGCATACCCCTTAATGCAGACAGAATACTCTCATGCCACACCATGTCAAAAGCTCCAGTAAAATCTATAAAGATGACTAACACATACTTATCCTCTGCCTGATTGGTGAAATTCATGAGATCATTAATGGCATCCTCCGTAGAATGCCCTCTCTTGAAACCATACTGATAAGGCAGGGTCAAACCATTTTTATCCATGACTTGGTTCAATCTTAAAAATAACAACCTTTCAAAAACTTTGCCAAGATTGGCCAATAACGAAATTGGTCTATACCCTCTTGGGTCATTTGGTTTTTTACCCGGCTTAACTAACAGCTTGATCAAACCAACTTTCCAGATCCCAGGAAAGATACCTTGAAGTAAGCATTTATTATATAAGTTTAACAAGATGTTATGATAAAGCTCAATCACTTTAAGAACAGCGATATTCTCTACTAAATCGATTCCTGGGGCTTTGGAAATGTTAATTTTCTTAGAAACGGCTCTCAATTCCTCTAAAGTAAATAAGCTAATGTCAACAGACCCAATCCTTGATGCCTTCTTGCTCTGTTGTCTTCCCCACCCCCTTCTTCCTCATGAGGAAACAACTCCGTTGTTATTGCCTGCACTGTTGTAATCCAATCAGTTGTTTCCACTCCATTGACGATTACGGTATTCATTATCTCTCCAGCTCTTACTTTATTCATACTTAGTTTATAAATTAATCCCCAGGGATCTGTATTGCCCATACTAGTAACTAGATTTCTCCAAGCCTTTAATTTACTCTCATAAATAGCCCTATAATAAATTTTCTTTTTATTCCTATAACATGCATGATAAAATTGAGCCTCATTCAGCCCCCACCGCCTATACCTCTGATATGCCTTCCTACATAAAAATACTTCTTTCCTTAACCTGGATAATTCCGCATTCCACCGCATTCTGTGACGGCCAGAGATGTAAAATGTGTTGTGAAATTATGCGAAGTGTAATGTTGGGGGTGTGTTGTAACTCTGTCCGTTGGCCCCCCAGTGGAACCGCCGTTGCCCATCCATCGCCTCGAGGAGGCAGGCCAGGCGTAGTCTGGCAGGCCCGGCCACATAATTTCCTAAGATTTCAGTGGGCCTATTGAAAAAAAAAAAAAAAAAAAAAGGTAGAGGAAGGGTTTAGACTGAAGAATGCGGGGAAATAGAAATATGGGGACGAAAAGGAAGGAATCCCCAGTGTAACAATGGAGACAAGCTACACCAGGTGAATAGGGGGGAGGGAATGGGGAGCAAAGTGGCCCCGCTAGGGTGCAGGGATCCAGGTCGCCAGTTGGCGTTCTCATATTCCTATTTCTAGAATACAAGTTCAAAGTCAGTAGTAAATCCAGTAATATTAGGTCCATCAACTGTATTTTGTCTCCAGAATCCTGTCTAGGTGGGAAAGTCATGGCCTGGTTTTGTGTCCTTAACAGAGGCATCAGGATTTGTCTTATTTGTTAGGTGGATTGATATCGCGAACTGTTTGTAGATTACAGTGGTGGCTGTATAAGTTTCTATCCCACGAAGTATGATATCTCAGCTAGTTTTGTTGTTATCCTAGTATTTTCATTTCTTACTCAGGTTTACTGCTTTTGCCCATCATAGTCGTGTGCTGGCGTTTTTCTGTGATCAGCATCCGAAGTATTGTTACGCTTTTACAATGAGGAATCTTCTCCTAGTGAAGAGGTTCTGCACAAAGTAAGAGAAGGCCTGGTGTCCCTCTGCACTATCCAAAAGATGATGCTCTTGATCTCTCGGAAGGAAGGTAATTTTAGTAATGAGTTGCGAACGCAAGTCATCATGGAGTGGGCAATCATGCATAATGTGCTCCCAGCTCTCTAGGCCGTCACAGGACCGACCACGTAGGGTTTTCTTCAATGCCTAGAGAGGTAGGTGGCGTATAATTCAGGCGCACACCATGTCCGGATAAATTTTCTTTTGATTTCACTTTTGGTTGAATCGTTCCAGCGACCTCTGCTACACCTGCAGCAGATGGGAGTCAAGTCTTTTCTTTTCTGTTTTTAGGTTGTTGGTTGGATCTAACATGAAGCCGAGACATTCCTTAGTTGCATCCTTAGAAAGGTGATAGAACAGACCCCCCATCGCTCCAGGTCCAGGGGGAGCGCCCCTCCAGGACCCGAAGGGCATGGGTACTCACTGTGCTACATGCTCGAGAAATGGAGAGTAATACAGATCGTTGCATGGTGTCTAGAAGTTGTCTATTAACAGCTGTTGTTGCCTTTGCATACCAGATTATGTGATGGGTCACATATGTGATGGCTAGTATGAAGAGATAGCTTTATAGTAAAGTGAAGGATTCGCTTGTTCAGGCCCCAGTCCCAACGGGAGACCCTGGCTACTAAGGCAGTGTGGGCAGTATTTTGCTTCTAATATATTTTAAATGTGGCGGGAAGGATAGATACTTGATACGCATCACACCAAGATAATTTAATTGTTCGGAGAGTTTGACAGTTTTGTTCCCAATCTTGATCTGGGGTGGGGTGGCAATATTCAACGTTCCCTTAAGGAGGATAGAGTTGGTTTTTGTTGGTGAAACACTAAGAAGGTGCATTTTGGCCCAGTCTTGACAATTTATAATGTGAATGAGGCATTTTATTAGTGTAAAGTGTATTTAGTGTCAAGCGGCACCAGGCGTTTCCCTCCATCTTCATGTTGCTTTTATTGTGGGTGTGCCAGTTCACTGGAAAGGCCAGAGATTTAAAAGTGTATGGATGTAAACGTGTAGTGTTATGTACCATTGTTCTTCTGGCCATTTACCCGCTGGATCCCTGCTGAGGCTAAACGTTGCCCACACTTTGCCCCGTGGAGGCAGACCAAGTAGCCAGTAACTTAGAACTTTCCTCTGGCAGGTCCTACCATCTAATTTCCTGAGATTTCAGTGGCTAGGATGTAAAAAAAAAAATTGAACTTTCACGTGGGGGTAATAGCGCTAGGATTGGAAAGACTAAAATTATTGGCGAACAGTAATTTGGACATGATTAAATTTGGACGTGTAGGGCATTTGCTTATGTACAGATAGAGTGGGGGAGACTAAAGACTGTGGGGAGAGACAGAAATATGGGGTCAATAGAGAAAGCGACCACAATAGGTGTCAGTGGGGCATGCCCATGCCTCATCAGAGGGGAAAAATAGGAGTGGCGAGAAGGGGGAAAGGAGACAAGAGGACAGTCACCTCCCCCCACCAGGGAAGGGGAGTAGAAAGCAAGCCAGGCAAGAGCGCCCAGCTCGGGTCGCCAATTGGCACACTGGCAGCAAATCTGCTGTTCAAGGTGGGGAAAAGACACGGGTCCAATGAGGCAGTCAGAACCAGTGTCCCCATGTCATTCATGGGCCATGTGCCCGTCTAGGTAAGTTGAGGTCAGTCACGTTCATGGGCTAGATGTCCGACCAGGGTAGAGTGTCTCGTAGATTCTTTTGCATCCTGGAGGGTCTGGTCCGTTGATCCTATTCCCGTCATCAGGGAGAATGGTCTAGAACCTTTTCCATCCAGTGGGCCCATCATTTCTATGTAGGGGGTCCTATTCAGGTAGGTTGGTTGGGTCAGACAGTTTGGGTTTCAGTGCTGGTGTATTTGATCATAGTTCGGTTGTTGTCGAAGTTTCATGTCTGCTAAAAAGCATACTATGCCCTTAGTTCCTGATTGCAGAACGGGTTCTTCTGGCAAAGAATTCCTGTGCAAATCTGGTGAGGTTCTTATTTGTCATCACTTGTGTCCAAGAGATGGTGCTCCTGGCCCCGCAGCAGGTAGGTCAATCTTGTTATTAGGTTTCCACACAGGTCCTCGTAGTTTGTACATGAGGTGGGTCCAGTTTTCTTGTTTGCCACACGAACATTTGGGGTCTTGGAGGGGGCCCCAGAGATTTTAGTTTCTCGTTGAAGGGGCTGTGACCCATCAATAAGTAGGTGGCATATAGGCTTGGGTGGAACCATGCAAGTAGTTTCCGGAAAACCCTGTCTACATCAGGTATGAAGCGTCGTGTTACTTCCCCTTTGGTTGAGTCTGTCCACCTGTTTTGCCATTCCTGTTATAGGTGTGTTCACAGTATTACAGGCTCGGGTGGTTTTGAGCAATATTGTTCAGTGTGTCGAGTCCAGTATTGTTTTGTTAGTGGCCAGTCTGGCTCTATGGTACCATATTTTTGCGGCGTATGTGATCGCTGGGAGAAGAGTGGTCTTTTAGTACAAAGACATGGTTCGTTTATTCAGCCCCCAGTCCCAGCGTGGGATACGCGCAATCAGGGCCGAGTAGTTCCTAATCTTGGTCCTGAGTTGCCTGAGATGCGGTTGGAATGTGAACTTGCTGTCGAAAATGATCCCGAGGTATTTCATTTGTTGGGCGAATTTGATTGTAGCGCGATTTATTTTAATTTGCGTCGGCCTCCTTATGTCCAATGTTCCCTTAAGCAAGATGGAAGTCGTTTTGGCATGCGAGATCTGTAGAAAGTGCTCCGTAGCCCACCGCTCTACATACTCTACAGCGGTGGGCTACAGCGGCGGTGCTCCGTAGCCCACCGCTGTAGAGTATGTAGAGCTTGATTTGCTCGAGTCTCAAGTTGTGCCCTATTATATGTCGTCACAGTAAGAATTAAATCATCTGCATATGCCTGGGTTACCACTTCCCCCAGGCCGCTGTTCAGATAGTCATCAAATACTATATTCCACAGCAGTGCTCCGAGCACGGAACCCTGGGGGAATCCCTTGTGGATGTTCCTGTTGATTTGTCTGTATGGTACTTTCACTTCTATTTTTCTGTGTTGAGAGGTAGGTTTTGATATTATTGTAAAGGTTGCTTGGGATCTGTGCCATGCTAAGCCTGCCCAGGACGTTCGGCCACCAAAGTGAGTTGAATGCCCCCTGCAAAATTCACTGCAATAGCGAGAAAGTACTTCTGTTGGTAATCATTCACTGATATGAGTAGGTTTCTCATCGCATAGATAGTCGAGTGATCCGGCTTGAACGAACTTGAGTGTTGAAGTATCATTTCGGTTAAGCTCTTATGAAGGACTAAATATTTTCAGTTTGATCTTGAAATTCCTAAAGTAGCAAAAAAAAAAAAAAAAAAAAAAATATAAATATATATATATATATATATATATTATAAATAAATAAAATAATAATAATAATAAATAAAGAGAAAAGAAAAACTGAATGAAGATTCCTGGTTGATGCTTTCCACTCCCTCTTGTTGTGGTAACCCATGGCATTTCACGGTGATCTACGAGCCTTCTCATATTACTATGCTTATTTTTGCAGAGGAGTACTGGCTCCTCAAGTGGGCGATCCACAAACACAGGAAACCCCCCCCCCCCGAAGTCCATACCACTGTAATGACCCTGGACCTGGGAATCTCTTAGTTGCCTGCTCTCAATGATTGAAAGATGATTTGTAATCACAGTTAAGATATTGATCAGACTCATCATTCAGCCACAGAAATCCTCATATTGGGATATTTGTGGTTGGAAAATTTCGCCTGTCCGGCTTACAACAGCCCAAAAATTTGTTCTTCCCACTCCATCCCCCACCTATCAGATCTCTTTGTACCTTACCAAATGTTCGACGAGTCCGGAGTATCGATGCTGACCTGAAATTTGCTATCATCCGACACTATCGAAATTATAATCTCGGGCTCACATATCCCATGCTCTTCAGTCATTAATGGTAGATGGCTGCACGCCACCTGCATCGACCCTCGCCATTACCGCATGATCCTAGGTAGAAACAGCGATTTCCGGAGAGATGACACCACCATCACGTGACGACGGCCTACAAGCCTCCTCAACCGTTGGGATACAACCAAACTCATCGCTGTTTTTTTTTGTCCAGTGAAGAAAAGTCATCAATGGCTCAAGCATCGTGCATAGCGGAGTGCCACTCTGTTCATCGTCTCTCAATCAGCATAGCCTTCTACTACGATTGAAAATTGCCCTGTAAATAAATGGTCATAACAGAGAGTGAGCTATTAAGTGTGTGTATGAACTACTGCTTATCTCGCTTTTTTCACGAACTGTGAGAATAGTAATGTGTTCTCCCATCTGTAACCATTTTATTTATATTATTTTCTCACACTACTAGTTATATATAATTTATAACTGTACAACTGTTTTTACCTTGTACCTGTAACTGTTTTTTTTTTTACAATTAATAACTTCTCTCTGTAATTCTAATTATAAAACTGTGCACCTGTTATTTTGTGAACTCCTAGCCTTATTTTGGCCTTGAAGGACTTTTGCAACATTGCTCGGTTTTTCAATAGTTACAAATGAATATTTTTTATAATTGAATAGTATTTATTCAATTCACTTGAATATCACCGCACCATCAGTTGCAGAATAGTGAGACTTTTGTAAACAGATAAAGGTGCGCAACATGGGTTGAACTTCACCACCCGCTGATAGATGTGTATAGACCCAATGTTATGTCACTGAAACAGGTTTGTATTAGGTCATGTATATAATAATATGATGATGATAACAGCGTTTTTGGACTATAAACGGTATGCCACTTGCTAATTTCTTAACTGGGGTATCATTGTGAATGCTACTGTCACATTTTGGATTAGTCCCAAATGGCCTGGATTGCTACATGATGGTGTCATCATTCTGCATGATAATGCTAGACCAAGCATACCCTCGAGTCGTTAAGGTGCGACCAAATGATTTCCATCTCATTGACTTCTTTATTAATGAGCATTTTGCAAGCTATTTCCAATCGATGACGATGTGCAGCGCGTTTTGTTTTATAGCTCAAAGTGCTTGCCACTGATTTCTTTGGTGTTACTGTGGTGTCCAGGGAAGCGTACATGGACACAAATTCTGTAATTGTATAGCGCATTAAGATCCATATTGTCTGTCGTAACAATGAATCTGTAAATCATTTGGTTTTGGCCATTCCAGAGTGTAAAAGAACAAAATTTATACCGAATAAAACTCATTTGTTTATGGAAGGTGCCTGAAAACAAATTTCATGTATTTTTTTTTTTTTTGCTCATTTTCCTGTACAGTAAACGTTTATCAGGTACACGGAGTGTACAATTATGAAATCAAACTATTCTAATGCAGTACATGTATGTAATCGAAACATAAAAGTGGTTTTAGAATTGGTTCTCACAGTTCTTGAAAAAAAATATAGAGAAATAAATGCACAATGTCCACATCGTATTGGTTTTTATGTAGTGGAAGGAAACCTGGCGCTCAGTGTTTCTACAAGAAATGATCCAACAGGGACTGAAAGGAGCAAAAATAACGAACTCTGGTCTCTTCTTTGAATAAGTGAACAGCTATCTCGTTACGGTGTCTACTTTTACAGACTTGAGTGTTCAAGGTCTAAACACTGGTGCGGCTTGTTTACCGAGTCGCTAAGGGAGAGGGAGTAGCAGTGGCCTGACAAACACTTCTTTCTTGTTATAGAGCAGACGCCTGTAAAAAGAGTTGCGAATTTCCTAATTACCTCTGGAAGTAGTCAGCTGCTTGGAGGTCACCACATCATGATTAAGCTTTCAAGATTAAGTTGTTATCGTCAGACTGGTAGGAATTTTATATATTAAAAGAAATATGGTTGATTTGTCAGCTACTGGCCTTACTACTACTTTTTTGAATCCAGACTTCGCTTCATATAGGATACTGTTCAAGCCATCTATGTGATACCTCATAGATAGTAGTTTAATTTATTTATTTTTCATTTCCAATATTACTGACATATAAGTAACTCTATATAACTCTAAAATTTTGCCTTTTCACTGTATTTTATTTTATTTTATTTTGTAGTTTGTTCCCCGAAATAGGTATAAACTTTTAAGAGGTAAATAAATCGAGCTAGTTGATTTTTAAACTTGTTGGACTCGTGGGTCGAAATGGCGAAATGGAAAATTTTAGGATCTAGAACGCTCGTTAAAAAAATCTTGATTATTAAAATCTTGATTATTAAAATCAAGTATAGTATGCAGATCTCATTACTAATAGAATGAAACATAGCAGAGAAAGTGTAGGATGAGAAGTAACTTCGTTCTATAACTGGTGGGCGCTTGCTCTGAATTTTGTATGATATTCGAAGTTGTAAGTTGTATCAATTCAGGATGTGCATTTTGTATGACATTCTAAATTGTATCGTAATATCTGGGTATGAAACTGTAAGACAACAAAAAGACTAATGGAAACGACGTTACAGTCTATTCCGACCCTGAAGACACAGTAATACGTTACTATATGTCTTCAGGCTAGTTGATACAGTAATAAGTTACTGTATGTCTTTACCTCAAATTTTTCTCTGAACTGCTGGTGATGGTATAGGGCTGTCTTCTAACTTCTTCACCAATGCTGGTGTACACCAAAGTTCAGTTCTTTCGTCCACTCTTTTCCATAATAATGACCTTATTCCACTGATCCTGTCCACAGTTTTTTGCTCACGATAGCACGCTACATTCTGCCTTCTGTTTGAGAAACCTTTTACTTCAAAAAAACAAGTTAATGACTCATGTCTTGCAAAGTCTATTGACTATCTTCCCATAGGCATTCTGTTTCTGCCGCATGCCTTTTCTGTAGATACTTCCATGGACACAATTCTTCTGAATTAGCATCTGTAATTTCTTCACGCTCTTCGAAACCAATCCGAACATATCTTCCACAAATACCCAGCAGTCTTTCACTGTCCAATTCTAAACTCGCAGAACCAACTTTTTTTTTCTTTCTCGTTTATCCCTTCTTTTGTTTTCTTGAACAACCTTCCTTCACATGTATTTCCCGAAAACTACAATCTACAGAAATCCAAGTGTAATTGGATTCTTCTTAACTGGCGTAGGATCTTTTCAGCCTTCAACCCATACACAGTACTAAGTGCTATAAGTTCTAATACCTTTCGCGTTTGGTGGTTTCATAAAATAAATAAATAAAATAATAATAAGAAGAAGAATTCAAAATAGACAAAAATATTTATATATCGCAACACCTCATACAATTCAGTACACTAATTGACTATCTAGTTACGTTTCAGAATCAGCTTTCGGATTCCCGTCATCAGGCAAAAATGAAACTAAACTCGCTTTTCAGTGTCAGTCTCTCCTGCGCCCTGAGATCAGCAGAAGTCAACAAATGCGTTCCGATAATTTAATTCATTCAAAACTAATTACATAAATAAACTTATTTGTAAAAGAATAAGAGAAGTTTACCTCAATATAATACGTAGAACACTTCCGTATGATACTCTCCAGAAATTAGAACGAAAACAATTAAAAAATCGAAAATCTTACCTTACAGTAAAAAATAACTAAAAATCAATTTAACGCATATTAAAAAATTAAGTAAAAAATTAATTTAATGAGAAAATTGCAAAACGATTTTCCTTCCTGAAGTTGACAACGCTTTTCGACCGTATGCCGTGATCACAGGAATGAAAATTACTAAATAGGGATTATTTGCCTTCGCGCATGCGCGTAAGACCACGAATCGGAGATTAGATATGGCCGGTTAACATTTAATAACATTTAATTAAATATTAACATTTAATTTTAACATTTAATTCAGTAATTTAATTTCGACGGTTTCTGCAATTAATAGTCTCATATAATTACGATGGACATTAAGTATTTTGGCCTCGTTGAATAAAAAAAGTGTTTTTCGTTAACGGCATGAAAGACTAATTCTGACGCTGCTGAACGAGAATCATGAACTGAGGCCGCGTGTTGATTAACACGAAAATTCAGAGGAAACGGCGTGGAACCTTGATAAGACGAGTTTGCGGTGTCTTTTCAAGGTTCTATGCGGCATACGGTCGAAAAGCGTCAGCTTCAGGAAGCAAAATCGTTTTGCAATTTTTTCGTTAAATTAATTTTTTACTTGATTTTTAATTGTGTTCAATTGATTTTTAATTATTTTTTACTGTATAAGATTTTTGATATTTTAATTGTTTTCGTTTTAATTTCTGTAGAGTATTTATCATACGGAAGTGTTCTACGTATCATATTGAGGTAAACTTCTCTCATTCTTTTACAATATTGATATCAACGTAGAACGTATTGAGCATTATAGCTCTGATTCATACTATAAATAAACTTAAAATAAATATTTATTTTATTTTGCATTAGTGGCAACAGCCCACCTTATTCGTTTCATAACAATACATTAAAGAAGTATCTCTTACAACTTACAATACAGTATATCAGAATGTCTTATAATGGGGGATTTTAACTTCCCAGATATTGACTGGAACTTGTGGGTTGGTCACTCACACACTAGTCAGACTTTTGTGGATTTATTGGATGATTGTTTTCTGCAGCAGCATGTTCGAGAGGCAACCAGAGAAAGTAATACTCTTGATCTGGTTATCAGCAGTGATCATTCGTGTATTAAGAATTTGCAGATAAAGGAACCACTAGGTGGCAGCGATCACAGTGTGCTGAAGTGGGATTTACTCAAAGAAGTAACTACCGTCAGGGGTAAAGGAAAGGGTTTTTGCTTCCGTAAAGGGGAGTACAGTGGTCTCAGACAGTTTTTAAATTCTGTACAGTGGGATCGACTGACGATGTTACAAACAGTAAATTCTAAGTGGGAAGCATTCAAGGAATTAATCGTGGAAGCTACTAGACTTTTCATACCGATGAAGAAATATTGTTCAAGGTTTAGGCCTAAATGGTTATCAAATGAACTAATGAGACTCGTGACAGAGAAGAAAAATGCATGGGATGCATATAAATTATCAGGCGATGCAGAAGCCTGTAGCAGATATAAGCTAGTCTGTAATCAGGTCACAAAGGAGGTTCGGCAGGCAAAGGCGGATTACGAGAAATCTTTGGCAAAAGATGCTAAGAAAAACAGCAAGGATTTCTTTACTTATATAAACTCTAAAAGGAAGGGGTTGAATATGATTGGTCCACTTGACATCGATGGTTCGACTGTTGATGATCCTGCTCAGATAGCAAACAAACTGAATGAGTATTTTGCATCTACATTCACACGTGAGGAATCATTACAGTTTGAAAATGGAAGAAGGTTATCAAATTGTAGCAGTGTGCTTAATGATTTTGTAATAACTGAGAGCAAAGTGGAGGAGAAATTGTTGAAGTTAAACATAAGAAAGGCACCTGGGGCGGATGGGATCTATCCAGTTATATTAAAGGAGGTGGCAAAGCAACTAAGCAAACCCTTAGCCATAATTATGAGAGCATCCTTGGATTCAGGGGAGGTTCCCACGGACTGGAGATGTGCAAATGTATCCCCAATTCACAAAGGAGGTTCGAAGGGTGACACGAATAATTACAGACCAGTTAGTTTAACTTCTGTTCCGGGTAAAATAATGGAGTCACTGGTTAAAGATGCATTGCAGGATCATCTAGACAAGACTGCAGCAATAATTCAGACACAGCATGGGTTTGTTAAGGGAAAGTCTTGTCTGACAAATTTGATTGGTTATTATGATGTGGTCACAAAGGAACTGGATGCAAAAAATAATTTTGATATCATATACTTGGATTTCAGGAAAGCTTTTGACACTGTTGCTCATGGAAGACTACTGTACAAATTGGAGCAGAATGGTATTAAGGGTAAGTTGCTACAATGGATAAAAGGATGGTTAAGTGGGAGAAGACAGAGGGTGGTAATCAATGGGTGCTGCTCTTCGTGGACTAATGTTATTAGTGGAGTCCCACAGGGTTCGGTGTTGGGTCCACTGTTGTTTTGTATATTTATCAATGATATTGATGAAGGTATATCAGGCTTAATGTCGAAGTTTGCAGATGACACGAAGGTTGGCAGGGTTGTTAATGACAGTAATGGCAGTGTGCTACTGCAACAGGATCTAGATAATTTGGGCAGATGGGCTAAGAAGTGGCAACTGAAGTTTAACCTTGACAAATGCAAAGTACTGCATATGGGTAGAAGTAACCCCAGAGAAACGTACCAACTGTGTGGTACTACACTTAAGGTGGTAGAAAATGAAAAAGACCTGGGAGTAATTGTGCAGTCAGATATGAAGTTTTCTGAGCAATGTAGACAGGCTGCTAGGGCAGGTCATGGGGTTTTGTCAATGATATATAGGAATTTTGCTAGCAGGGAAAAGGAGGTGATTGTCCCTCTGTATAAGGCAATGGTCAGGCCACGCCTTGAGTACTGCGTACAGGTCTGGAGGCCTCATTTTAGGAAGGATGTAGATTTGCTTGAGCGTGTACAGAGAAGAGCAACAAGATTGGTGAGGGGAATGAAGGGATCCTCTTACCAAGAGAGGCTTAAGTTCTGCAAATTGCAGTGGCTGGAGACTAGGCACCTGCGCGGTGATCTGATTGAGGTCTATAAGGCCTTGAATGGGTTGAGCACGCTGAATTCTGATGGGATCCTCCCACTTGTTCAGAATACGAACCTACGGGGACATAAGTTCAAATTAAGAAAGGATAGATGTAGAATAGATGTGCGGAAATTTGCCTTTAGCCAGCGGGTGGTTAATTGCTGGAACAAACTTCCATCTGTCGTTGTGGAAGTTGATAGGTTAAATAAATTTAAGGAGGAACTGGACAGGCAATTGGAGGGTATGGCGTGATTTTTTTTTTTTTTTTTTTTTTTTTTTGGCTGATGCTGTATAAGCTCCTACACTTGCTTTCTTGCATCAAGTGCCACTATTACTACTACTACTACTACTACTACTACTACTATATTAGAACCTCAAAGGTTCTAAATATGCGTCTTTTCTAGGTGCGCAGCATGTTGCGTCTTGTTTATTAATGAAATATTTAGTAACAGTCTTGTTTTTTTAAACATTATTAAAATGAAAATAAATAAACTATGTCGAAAAGTAGAGGTTTTGGTCCTCAGTTCACCTGTTTTTTGTTTTTTTTTTTTTAATTCTGATATTGTATATGCCGCATAGAGTAGCTTAAATCACTGCATTTGACCCCAGGGGCTTACCTCTGGTGAGTATGGGCTTGGCAAACTCAGTGTCCTGAGCTGGATATCATCATTCTTCTCTTTCTTGCTTTCTTGGTGATTCCCTTCTACTTCTCTCTCTCTCTCTCTGTCTCACTCAGGGTAGGGTAACTTGGGAATTTTTTTTTGGCTGGTGCAGCATAAGCCTCAGGCTTCCTTGCACCGTATGACTAATAATAATAATTGCCTTTGTAGATAGCACAGTGGTTATAATCATCATCCTCCCCCCCCCCTCATACCGAGTGGGAAAGGCCCGCATTCGAATTCAATTTATTACGCTCAAGAATTTTTGTGCTCCTCCTCCCACACATTGTGGCCGAGTAAATCGGTCTCCGATAACTTGGATTATATAGTTTTACCTCCCATAAACTCTAGTTTTTCATCCAGCATATAGGCAAACTGACCGAAGAATAGAGGCAATTATAGACACAAATATACTGACGTGTCATAGCATTAGTTGCTTTGGCGTTTCATATACATTTAACACACCTTAATTAATCTGTGTTATATAACTTCATACATGAATAACATAATTATTAATTCATATATAACTATATTATTAATATAATAATGTTAAATTAACTTAATTAATAATTAACACATCTTAATAACTCTCAGTGATAAATGCCATTATACAATTTATTGCTCAGGCCAGTGGCGATCGGTTCATAGAAGCTTGAAGCGGCGCTTTTAGTTTTTATGAACTTCGAAATTTATTTTGTCTGTTATTATTATTATTTTTTTCGTAAAATAGTTCAAATAATTTGTGTTCCGTGATATCATTACGAATTCGTTGCTTTTCACTCATAGGGGATCCTTGAATAAAGTCTGAAATTTATCAGTAATTAAAAGCTGAAAAGTTAGCGCAAAGAAACAATACTGTTAAGCTTGGCAGCCTTAAACATTTTCTAGCTGAAAAGGGATCTATATTTCACTAAAGTTGGAAAACCACTCTACTATATTGACGCTAAGGCTGCATTGACCTTGACATCTTTGTATAGCAACTGTACCGTCTCCGTGTAACTATGCATGCACTGCAGAAGCTGCAAGAAAGATCGTCAGTCTGAAATTATTATTAAGTTTGATTTCACCCCTGTACAGCTGATTGGCTAGAAGGGTGTACATAGAATTATACAATACACACATTTAGATTTATAAAAACATATACACTAAAAGGACAATTGACAGTGTTTGACTGCAATGCACTTGCTTGGAGTTGGCATAGTATAAAATATTAACACGAGGGAGGCAACTTAGGTTTGAACATGTATACGCTGGAAAATGAAGTTTACAATATGAATTCAGTTACTCTGTTAAAACGACAGCCAAAGTCTTCAAGTACAGAAGTTCCTGAATGTATGCGTCTGTAGATGACATGATCGCGTCAGGTTTCACTGTAAGCCAAGGCTTCGATGCAAGTTTTCAAGGATATTTTTCCTGTATTTCTTGTCATCCAATAGTTTGTTGGGGTCAATTTGCAGCTTGTTGATATGTTCAACAATATTTGCTGGGAACATGTCTCTAAGGCGGACGAGTTTGGTAAGAGTCGACCTATAACGTTGATTATGTCGCTCTCTAGGATGGATACATGACGCTTAGATGATTTCTTGCACGTTGAGAGAATCTATCCTATTAGTTAGTAGTTTTGCATGAGTAATGAGGTTCTTTTCCAGGATTTTGATTTTCCATGTTCATGTTTGCATGTTGTATAGATCTAGAGATGGTGAATGGGTTACTATGGATCCTGTTCAACCACCTCAGAACCCAATATTCAATTGCCAAGAATTTCTTTGCAATACTTGATGGTGCTGAGGACCACAAATCAGATGCGTATAAAGCGATGGGTGTGAGGCACCTTTCAATGTATTTGCAAATGGTGGATGTATTCTGACAACCAACAAGGCAGTTCGTCCAGAAGGCTGCATATGTTTTCTTCTTTGTATATATGAAATGGTCCTGAAAAGTATGGTTTCCATCCCAGGTGAGATCAAGATCCATGTGGGATGAAACCTTAGTGATTTATTGCCATTTATTACAGCTTGGATATCATACAATAGCTTGATTGAAAAGAGCGTGGCAGATAACACCCCACCTTGTGGTACTCTTCTTCTTACAGTTGTTAGTCTGGTAGTGGCTATGGGTTATAATGAGCATCCTTTCGTTAAGGAGGTTGCGGAGGGTGGAAATAATTCTTTAATATATGCAGCAGTGTTTCAATCGACACATTGTAGAAAGGTGATTTTATGTCAAAAAAGATTTCTATTTGAGATCTCTTACTGATGGCACGTTGAATCCGAAACAGTGCCAAGCAGGCAGCAGCGCTGCGTTCCCATATGCCACCAGTAAGCAAAATAAAAATTTCCGCCCTAAATGTTGAATACTGATAAGCGTTAACCAATCAGAAAACAATATTGAAAACATTTCGGCGCCCTCTTGAACTGCCGCGCGTAAGCGACGCTTACCGCGCGGCAGCCCTGCAAACAGGTTTATTATAGTAGATTGGTGGTATGGAGATGTGATGGCCTGTCACCGAGGCAGTGGTCTATTATTGCAGGAAGTAGCAGCTTTTCAAAGATTTTCAGGAGGGAGCATCCGATGGATATTGGACGGAAATCAGTCGTTAACTAGGGACATTTGTTTTTTGGAACCGGTTTGACATAGTAGGCCCTCCACAGAATTGGGACAGTCCCAGTTTCCAATATGCGCTGGAAAATATGTAACATGGTTTCAACAAAATATTGAGGATATTTTGATCGCAAATAGGGGGAAGCCGTCTGGCCCAACAGTAGCCTTATTTGATTTGGTAAGGTGTTGATAACGTTAACTAACTGTTCTTTAGTAATGGTGATTTCTTTCATGGCCTGTGGGAGGCAACGGTCCACACCAGGTAGGCGTCTGGTAGTTAATAATTGCTGTTGATATCTGAAGACCTGTTCAGCCGATTTTGTAAAGAGGTCTTTATCCGTATCAAACCTATGGTCTTGTCTCATAAGAATTCTTCTAGACTATTTTATGCGGGAAAGGACGAGATTGTTGTAGATTTTTCTTTAATCTAAGGAAGTGAGCATGGTCCCTTTTGTATGTTTCATTGTTGGCTAAGGGTCTTGATTTGAGCCACCTTCTGTATGATTTTTGCTTTCTTGTGAAAGCCATCTTGATATCTTTTGTTGAACCAGTTTCGGGTATGATCAGATATTGTGATTTCTTTTGATGCTCCAGGCGTGGCATCAAACATGGTTTCAACAAAATATTTACCTTTTTTTTTTTTCAAAAGTTTGAGCTGATGTGAGAGTTCCATGGTTGCTTCCTCTGTAGTCAAACATTTTAGGCTGGTCCAATCATAAGTAGTCAGGTGAGCCCTAACAACTTGCAGCTTGAGAAATCTAAGGGAGCAAGTTAGTTCACGTTGAGTTGCAGCTACGTGGGTGCTAATTAGTTTTTTTTATCCCCTACTGCTGAATTTGCTGAACAGATATGCGTATTAATGTTTTCTTTACATTTATATATTTTATTACATTTAAAATTATCTGGGTAGTTTGTTAGTTTCCTCTTCCAGTAGCACTGTTATAATTGTTGCTGTGTGATATAGTTTTTATGAAAAGATATTGAAATTGTCCTTGTTCAGAATTGGTACTTCTCCTTGAAGTACTGCACTATACTGAAAACGAGAGAAAGGAAGCGTTTGTTCTTCGTGTAACAGTCATGCTGCATATTAGAAATTCTGACAGCTAAATAAATCAGTAGTTGCAACATTTTTGATAAGCATGAGATTTTTAAAGCCTTAGCACACTTATCGGAAAACCAAGATTTGGATAAGGGATGAGGTTTTAGAATAGAATAAGGGATTTTGTTCCTGTGAGAAATTCACTAATACGATCTGAGCAAACATTGGATCAGAAGATCCAACCAAGGAAAAGAGGTATAAAAGGCATGCAGATCATTCCATTTCCAATTCTTCTAATGCAAAATGACATGAGGTTGAGCATATCCACGAGAGAGAAATTTCCTTGGAGGAGAGACCACCAAATTGTAATCTTATTCTTACTTTTTTTTTTTTTTTTATCAATCTTTTGTTTGTTTTTAAATATAGATTGCAAAATGTATGAAATGACTGACTGGGTGTTTCTTCTGCTCTCCTTGTACACACTACTGTAATTTCTAAAATAGATTCGGTATTTCTATTAAATATACAGTGGCGGACCAAAAAACTGCAGCATTTGAGAATTTTGCAAATAATGTGTTTTGCGCGGCAGAAATGTTCGTTTGTTGTTATTTGGTTTTTAGGAGTATTAGCAACTAAGGCCATATTGCTCCGGGATATGCGGTGGTCATTCCCTGATCTTTCCGCATCCTCCGTATTTGGTGGTGATGGGCTCGAACCCCGGTCTAATCAAGAAGCGTGTGCTACGCACTGCTGCTCCTTCCCACCTGGCTACGGAGGCGCCTCAGAAATGTTCGAAATGCAATTGTTAGAAGGGATATATATCTCTGTGAAAGAAATCCAATAAAAAGACTCTGCCAGATATACCTAATTGCCATAAATATCTTCCCAAAGGGTAAAATGCATAATTAATGGAAATATGAGAAATCATGCAAATGGCAATCATGACAACCAAACATACATTTTATTGCATTTACATGTACAAACTGAAATGACAGTTAATGTAATAGTATTATGTACTGTAAATCGTCAAAATAAGTCCTCAATATTTTGTTGTTCCTCCTCAAAGCTGCAGTTACAGCCTTGCAACGATCTGGCATAGAGTTAAACTTCTGGGTAATACGGTTGCCCAATTTCGTGGTACCACACTCTTAAAATGCTCTCCTGCAGCTGAATCTTACTTGTTTGCTTATTTTGAGAAATTTTAGACGACATTATGTACCAGTAATTTTCAATAGAGTTCAAATCTGGACTGTTGCCGGCCAGTCCAACACTGTAATGCCAGCATTTCTGAGGTATGACTGCACCTTAAGGGAGGAAAACATTGGTGTAAGTATGTTTTAAGCCTTGTGAAATAAGAAGACAAACTCATCATTAAATATAAATAGCATAAAACTTACCAATTTTTCTGTGTGGCAAGGTGCTGAGTTCTGTTGAAAAATGCAGTTTTGGACATCTGTGTGGTGATCCCTAATAACGGGTTTCGGACACTCCTTCAGAGCAGTGCAGGTCACCGTTCCGTTAATAACCTTAATTCGCCCCACCCCTTTGCTTGTTATGCATCCCCCAGACTGTTTGACCGGCGGGGAACTTTACAGTCGGTGTTATGCAGTTAGGATAGTATGACTCCAATTTTTGTGTTCTGAAGTATCGCTTCCCATCCAAGCCATGCAGGTTGAATTTCGATTTGTAAGAAAAGATGACGGTGTCCCATTGCTCTTTTGTCCATGAAACATGCGTTTTAGCCCAAGCAAGTCGCTTCTTCCTCATTGGTTGGGTCAACAAAGGCTTCTCTTGGACCAATAGGCATGCAGACCACATTCCGAAAGCCGTCTTTGGATAGTTCTTGCCACTTGTTTTAACACCAGAGGCCATCTCAAAGTCCAATTTTAGATCAGGAGCACTAGAATGGCGATTGAGAAATTTCAAATATCGATCTTGGGAAGGCGTTGTCGCTCTCTTACCGCCTGATCCAGGTCTTGTCTTCACATCACCGGTTTCGCGCTTTAATTTCAGCACCCGGGATACTGTTGATTGGTGGCAGCCTATTTATGAACAGGGTCACGGGCAACGCATTCACCATCTCCAGGGCTGTTTTATATACCAACTTAAATATCACTCCCTGGAGAGTTCACATTGCATCCAGGAACATTCTTCTGTCTCAGATGCTAACTGGTGTGATTGACGCCCCCAGTCTTCGAGGACTTATCTCTACTCCACGTGCTGGACGCAGTAATGACAACCCCTACCTACCATTGCATGCTATACTGTGCAACCTGTGTTGTCCGAAGAATTTCTTCCCAAACAAGTCAGTCAACCTTTTCAATTCATTGGCAATAGACCCTGTGAAATACTCCGGAAGCAAGCAGTACAGAGTGAAGAGCCTCTCTGGAGCACACAGCTTACTTCGATTATAATTTTGTCAATAATTGGATTTGTAAATATACGCACTTGTGTAAATATTGTAAATAATTGTAATTGTTGCTTTTTGTACACCCTTCTAGCCGGTCCGCTGTGTATAAGGGGTGAATGAAAGCAAATACTTGCTACTTTAATAAACGGATTTAATAATAATAATTTTATCAGCGATAGCACCCGTAGAAAGCTGTTCCTGGGACAAAGCAACAGCTACACTTTTTTCTTTCTTGGTGTCAACTGAACATATGGAACCATGCTTACACCTCCGCAAAATAGAATACTAATAAGCGTGTATACTCTTCTAACGGCTGATGCAATACCTTACAATTACTGTCTGATGCAATAGAAGCGTTATCTGACGTAATACCTTTTGCTTTGCGACAAACAAAATGACTGTACTCAAACAATATCTTATACGTTTCGCTACAAATATTACTCTTTTTAAGGTGATGCAGTTTTTTTGTCCGCCACTGTAGATACGATAGCTTAAATAAACTTCATAAAGCATCTCGACGCCATGAGTCTATGTAAACTACATATCTTCTGTCGTTCAAGTTTACACCATTTGAAAGAATTCGAATTAATGTTTTTTTAAACTTTATTATCCAATATAGTGTCCAAATTAATAAGTTTAAATTTATCAATTTTCAAGTGTTTCTAGTGATTTATCTGATGTTGTTTTTTTTAAACGACTTACTTGCTGTATAAATGATTATAAAAAATATGTATAAAAAACATAAATGATTTTATGTTTTCTTTATGTATTTTATATTTTTTCCCAGCAGAATTAATGAAAGTTTTGTTTCGTAGAAAATAGCAGGTGGAAAACACATTTTTTTTTTTTTTCGTACTTTTCATAAAAATGTCATTTACCAAGTGTTGCAATGTAAAAAATCAAGCTTGGTATATTCCAAGAGAAATTAGAAGCTGAAAAAAATAAAGATAAAAAACACATTTTTCTGAAATAAAAAGGAAAATTTGGGATCCGTAACTGTTGTTATCTGTTTTTTAGGAGCATTAGCAACTAAGGCCATATTGCTCCGGGGATATGCGGTGGTCACTCCCTGACCTTTCCGCATTTGGTGGTCACGGGCTCGAACCCCCATCTAATCAAGAAGCGTGTACCGTACTACGCACTGCTGCTCCTGCCCACCTGGCTACGGAGGCGCCTATTCGTAACTACTGGGTTAATAATCACCGCATCTTCTGTTCAAGAGACCACTTCACTCAACTGACTAATGAATGTCTTATCCAGAAGGGCTGCGGTATCGAAACGCCGCGTTGGGTCCAGCGCCTAACTTTCTCTTCGTTAGGAGGAAAGTCGAACGAGGAAATTTTGCCATGAGCTCTTCTACTCCTAGGTAGAAGAGCCGTTAGAAAATGTATATCTGAACAACCGTTAGAAAATGTATATCTGAGTCTCTGATATTCTAATAAAACAGTAAGTTTCCGAGATTATCCCGACTTCCTATGCTTACAATCGTACACGACTATGATGAGCATATTAGACTACAAAAGGAATTGCGTTCATGTGCTACTCGCATTGATTCCCTCATTTCATGGAACGTTGATAGCACAAGATTCCACGCAAGTGTTGGAAGATTGTTTTTTTACTGTGGTTTGGTATGGTAATTTTTCCGTGGCCATCTTAATTGATTAGGATCCATAAATAAATAATAATAATAAAAAAAAATATATATGTATTTGTTGCTTTAATGTTGTCGTTTTAAAAGAAGTGTTGTCTGTATGTATCTGTTTTTGTGTTGCTTTAATTGTCGTTTTAGAGAGTCGTCTTTCCACCCAGTAATTGGAATTAGATTAGATTATGATTTTATTGGCTGAATCATCTAAGGCTCCCTTAGATGATTCCACGCACAAGATTCCACGCAAGTGTTGGAAGATTGTTTTTTTACTCTGGTTTGGTATGGTAATTTTTCCGTGGCTCCCTTAGCATCTAAGCTATATATATATATATATATATATATATATATATATATTCAGTATGGTTCCGTCTAAACTGCTCAGTAAAGTTTCATCGTTTTTGTTATTATATTATTCAGAGTATCATTATTAATATTCAGAATATCAATAATGCAATATAATTTATATAAATATACTTAACTAATTTATATAAAATTTATTAATTTGTATAAAATATTCTCCAGGGTAATTTTTTTTTTTTAAACCATGGAACTACTCTTTTTCGGCATCATTTTTTTTTTCTCTTCAAGCCAATGCTTCCGTAGCATTATTATTATTATTAGCCATATGATGCAAGGAAGCCTGAGGCTTATGCACCAGCCAAGAGAAATTCCCAAGTTACCCAGAGAGAGAGAGAGAGAGAGAGAGAGAGAGAGAGAGAGAGAGAGAGGAATCATTCACAATATGGGCCATTCTTAATTTTTCAATAATAATATTTTACAAGAGAACGGTGGTCCAACATGGTATTATGTATGTGGCCATAATTCAGTGATATATGCATAAGTTCTTATTGTTTTCATGTCTGTCTGTCCGTAGCACCTAACAAGTCGACTCCCAGTGGACCGATTTTCATTAAATTTTATATATACTGTAATTCGTTTAGAAAGGTTTGGTCAGACACCCGGAATTTCATTAATTTCAGACAAATATAAATCTGGCCATTACTATTTAATTTTTTTATACAGTTTACTGTATAAAAAAATTAAATTTTTTTTTCATTCAACTGGTTCGAGGCGCTTTCCACCCGGTGCGAGGGACGCCTCCGTAGCCAGGTGGAAAGGAGCAGCAGTGCGTAGCACACGCTTCTTGATTAGACCGGGGTTCGAGCCCGTCACCACCAAATACGGAGGATGCGGAAAGGTCAGTGAATGACCATCGCATATTCCCGGAGCAATATGGCCTTAGTTGCTAATGCTCCTAAAAACCAAATAACATAACATAACCCGGTGCGAGAGGATGGTGAATATAACCACATAACTCAGGGCAATCTCCGGCCGTGAATGTGTGTAACCCGCCCGCGGTCGTTTTCAAAAGATATACAGTATAATAAACGCCCCACCGTTTATTATATATATTTTTGAATTAATAGAATTTCTGATGTAAATTTAGAAAATGCTCCGCGATTTGCTAGGTTAACTTATGTTCTTTACTTATTTAAACTCTATAAGGAAGAGGATGAATCAGATTGGTCCACTTGATATCAATGGTTCAATTGTTGATGATCCTGCTCAGGTAGCTAACAAACTAAATGAGTATTTTGCATCTACATTCACATATGAGGAGTTATTCATGGAGGAGAATGCCAGAGGTGAATTAAGCTCTGCCAGTGAGCTAGATGATTTTGTAATAATGGAGAACAAAGTGGAGGAGAAATTGTTGAAGATAAACATAAGAAAGACACCTGGGGTGGATGGGATCTATCCAGTTATATTAAAGGAGGCAGCAAAGGAAGTAAGCAAGCAAGCCCTTAGCCATAATTGTGAGAGCTTCCTTGGACCAGAGGAGGTACCCATGGACTGGAGATGTGCAAATGTGACCCCAATTCATAAAGGAGGATCAAAGGGCGACACAAGTCATTACAGACCTGTTAGTTTAACTTCTGTTCCAGGGAAATTAATGGAGGCACTGGTTAAAGAAGCACTGCAGGATCATCTAGACAAGACTTCAGTTACAGCTCGGACACAGCATGGGTTTGTTAAGGGGAAGTCTTGTCTGACCAATTTGATTGGATACTATGATGTGGTCTCAAAGGAACTGGATGCAAAGAATAATTTTGATATCATATATTTGGATCTTAGAAAGGCTTTTGATACTGTTGCCCATGGAAGACTGCTGCACAAATTGGAGCAGTGTGGCATTGGAGGCAAATTGCTGCTATGGATAAAAGATTGGTTGAGTGGGAAAAGACAGAGTCGTAATAAATGCACACTACTCTTCGTGGACTAATATTATTAGTGGAGTCCTCCAGGGTTCAGTGTTGGGTCCATTGCTGTTTTCTGTATTTATTAAGGATATTAATTATGGTGTATCAGGCTTAATGTCCAAGTTTGCAGACGATACGAAGGTCGGCAGGGTTGTTAATGACAGTACGCTGCTGCAACAGGATCTATAAAAGTTGAGAAGATGGGCTGAAGGTGGCAACTGAAGTTTAACATTGATAAATGTAAAGTACTTCATATGGGAAGCAGTAACCCCAGAGTAACGTATTAACTCTGTGGTACTACACTGACAGTGGTAGAGAATGAAAAGGACTTGGGGGTAATTGTGCAATCAGATATGAAGTTTATTGAGCAGTGCAGACGGTCTACAAGATTAGCTCATGTCGTCTTGTCAATGATATACAGGAATTTTTCTAGGAGGGATAAGGAGGTGATTATCCCCTTGTATAAGGCAATGGTCAGGCCACACCTTGAGTACTGCATACAGGTTTGGAGGCCTCATTTTAATAAGGATATAGAGCTGCTGGAACGAGTACAGAAAAGGGCAACAAGATTAGTGAATGGAATAAAGGGTTGCTCTTCCTAAGAAAAGCTTAAGTTTTGCAAATTACAGTGTCTGGAGACTAGGCACCTGCGAGGTGATCTGATTGAGGTGTGTAAAGCCTTGAATGGTTTGAGCATGCTCAATGCTGATGGGATGCTTCCTCTTGCTCAGAATAATCACCTGAGAGTACATAAATTGAAATTGAGGAAAGCAGTTGTAGGACTGATGTGTGGAAGTTTGCCTTTATCCAGCTTGTGGTTGATTGCCGGAACAAACTTCTATCTGTCTTTGTAGAAGTTGATAGCTTAAATAGATTCAAGGCAGAACTAGACAAACATTTGGAGGGAGTGGATGGGCGAAATGAGGTGTTTTTTTTTTTTTTTTGGCTGAAGCTATATAAGCTTGCTTTCATGCATCATGTGCCTTTACTTATAAATATCGATCAAGATATTGATTTACTGATAAAAACAAACGGTATCAAATCTCTCATTAAATATTATAGAAATAAAATATTCCAATTTTTGTTACTGGAATTTTATTTCTATTTTGTTACTATATTTGCATGTTTTAAAATAAAATAAATTACTGGCTTACTTGAAACATAGAATGTTGAGTACATGTCTTTACATGGAGCATCGAGTGTGGGAGGAAGAGTGAAAAACAGGCAAGTCAGGTGCTTCTGCACACTGCGGTAGGGCCTCCTCTGGGGAAATGCCGGCTGGCCCAGTGAAATTGTTTTGATCCAGTTCCCATGCTGGCCCCTGGTCTTCGTTGTAGAATGCAATCATTTTGTACAAATTAATCATGTTATATACAGGGTGGTTATAAAGTCCTTTATCAATTTTAAAAATTGATAACGCCAAAACTGTCTTATTGTTATTTTTTCCCCTCATTGTAACCATCAATAGTAAGAAATTTTTAACAATAAAAATTAGTTCCAAATTTGATCACCAAGGCGCGCACAAAGTAACTAAATTAGAAAAAAATATGTAAAAATTTCACTAATCTTTATGACGATAAAATCTTCACATGTCCACCATTATATTCTAATAAACAGTCAAGAGGGACATTGTGTTCTTCACAGATGCTTTCAAACTTTATGGTGGAATGTTCATAACTCCCGTTGCATTGCGTCCTATAAAAGTCCTGTAAATCTGAAAGAATCAGTTCTTTGAATCACCTCTGGACTTAGGAATTAGGTAGCCTTCTTCGAAACGCTATACATTTAATGCGGCTGTTCTCGAACAAGGGGGCCTTTAGACATGTTTCTGTCTTTGATATACTCTTAAGGACTGCAATAACACTATCGCCATTATTGTAATAAACTAATTAAAAGTGCTTTATATTTAGGCACCATTTTAAAACGAATTTGACTGGCCTTGGTTACTTAAGTTAAGGCTTCAGCCTCAAGTTTTTTTTATTATTATTTTTTTTTATTTTGACAATGATGAATACGACCACGATGAACAAACATTCGAATTCTCCGATTCCAGAGTCATTCCGTTTTATATCGAATGCAAAAGCTAATTTGTTTATTGGAGTGAATGAATCGCTTAACTCCCTAATTGTCAAATTTGGGACAATTTCTTTATTGTTTAAAAAAATCTCCCATATATATTGATTATAATGCAAAAAGCTGTTTTATCCCTTTGCCTTTAAACACCTATCGACTGCCACAAATGTTCGCAAATTTGGCGGCTCGGAAAATTTTCGTGGTATAATCTAATTCAAGGATTTGATCGACGAAATGTGCCTACTGCTCTTGGGCTACGGCCTTTTATAACGCCTTCCTACTTGTTTTTTTTAAAATATTTTCTGTATTATTATTTTTGCAATAATTTCTGTTTTTGTTTCTGAGCGACAAAATCTGTTTACTTTTTAAATAAATATTCAGTGTTACTTATTAAAAATATATGCATTCCACAAACTGTAACGAGGCATTATTACCCAAGGGTGTCCAAATTTCTTAATGTATTTCTTTACTTTAAACGCCTGTCGACGGCTACAAATGTTCGACAATTCGGAAATCTTCTGTTAGAAATATTTTTGTGGTACATTTCAAGATTTTGATCATCTAGTAATGATCAAAATCATTTTCGTTACTGAATCAGTGCCAGTATTAGAGTTTAGAGATCTCAATTGCATGAAATAATTTTGGGACTACTTGGTTCTCCTTGACGGGACTAAGGGCTCTTTTATTTTTATTAGGGGCCGTTTTAAATGACCAGCCGTCGCCGAACGTAAAGTACAAAGCACCGACTCCACTGGTTTGTATAACTCAAGTAAAATATTTTTTCACATATACTGCAAAATATATGTGATAAAATGTAACAGACTATTTTAACCCGGGATGACCCCTAGATGAAATTCTTCTTGAAATTTACCCCTGGTTTTACAGTACTTGAACTAACTACTCAGCTAAGGTCGGTCATTGATTAATGCGCATACTTGAAATAATTATGCTATATTTAATGTTTTTAAAACATTAACCATATTATAACTATATTTAAAATGTTATGTGATGTATTTAATTTTTAAAGAATTAAATTCACAGTAATTCTACTAATTAACACAGTTATTTATGTTTTTAATTAATGAGTAAATTAATTCTGGTATAAATAGGTGCAACGATACAGTACCAACTTGAAAATGGTTTCCTTACAAATTAAAAAAAAACCTAAGAAGAAATTGAGACGTAAACAAACGAGCAGTGTGTTTATTAGTAAAATAATGGGAAATGTATATGTTAGTTATTTGGTTTTTAGGAGCATTAGCAACTAAGGCCATATTGCTCCGGGGATATGAGGTGGTCATTCCCTGATCTTTCCGCATCCTCCGCATTTGGTGGTCATTGGCTCGAACCCCGGTCTAATCAAGAAGCGTGTGCTACGCACTGCTGCTCCTGCCCACGTGGCTACGGAGGCGCCGAAAATGTATATAAATTCATTAAACTTACCGTAACAAACGAATGGCCAGGATATTACGAGTTTTCTACCAGAGTGAGCTTAGTATCCGCAATAAGCTGAATAACCTAGAGCAGAGGTTCCCAAACCTCGGTTCGCGGCGCCCCTAGGCCAAAAGAAATACCTAACAGTTCAGTTTGTTAATTAAGTAGTTAGGTGCAAACAACTTATAAATAATGTTGAAACTCTGAACTGCCTAGAGCTAGTAGTTTGCGCTGTGTCCGACAAATGTCTAGTATCGCTGTTTTCCTCGAAATTTTAAAATGTCCTGCGGCGCACAGTTTTGGAACCGCTGCAATACGTGCAAACTTTATAAACCAGTTCGTTGGTTTTGATATTTATGGGCACCATTGTTAATTACGAATGTCAGCGAATTTGCAATGTACAGTGAATCTTAAAATTTTATTTTATTTTATTATTTTTTTTATTTGGAAGTTGAATAACAGGAATGCCTTTTTTACCTTTTTTATTTATTTAAAAAGGTAAGGAATTGGAGCATTAATTAAGACAAAAACTTTGATCTTGTTATCAGGGGTGTCCCGGAACCGATACAGACCCTGGGCCGGCCCGCTGTTTGTGGCGACATGTCAGTAATTAGAGTCCGGTTTTCCATTATAATAATCGAGTCCTGACAGCTAACCCGCCTATTCCCCCCCTTTCCCCGACGCTCCTTGTTAATTATCGATTTTCTTTCTATTTTTTTTTTTTATTTTTTTTATTTCATTTGCTGACTATTCATTGTGTGTGTAAAAATCTTGTATTTTTACACACAATGAATTACAGATATCCTTTACGGATCATCTAGAGTTCTAGATGTTATTAAATAGCCTTTGAATGGTGATTTGCCGAGCTCGTTGATAGTTATGTGCTGGATATTTTGATCTCAGTTAGTGAGCGGTACAGCTATTATTATTATTATTATTATTAGCCATATGGTGCAAGGAAGCCTGAGGCTTATGCTGCACCAGCCAAAAGCAAAAAAATTGAGTTACTCTGAGAGAGAGAGAGGGGAATCACCAAGAAAGAGAAGAATGATGATATCCATCTCTATAATTCTTAGTCGCACAAATCTTGTGTAAGGTCGATTTCTACTGGCTGTTATCGGAAAGCGATTTCAGCACCACAGTTGAGATATTTTTCTGATACAATAAACAATGTATTATTAATTAATTACCGTTTTTTTATTCATCACGTGTTTAATTTTTCCAGTAAGCCGGCGTTGTTTTCATTTTTAAACTTGTAGCGCCATCTGTAGTCGTAACGATTATGTGCATTCTATGTTTGTGTGCAAAGTGTAATTTTGTATTTTTTGTGTGCAAAGTGTAATTTTTATGTGTTGCACATGTGAGTTACATTGGATAACGTCAAAAAATGTGATAAATAATAAAATGGATGTTCCAAAATTTTGGCATTTGAACACAATTTTGCTAATGACACCAAGTGACCGTTAAATTTTTAAAAAGTTACGGTGGTAATTGTTACGTCGCGACAAAGTTTTTCAATGAATCTTTTGGTGATGGTATGGTGATATTTGTGATAAACCTACAAGAAATCAGGTAAAATCTGCTTTTAAATATTATTATTAGAGTTATAATGTGAAATTTTTAGTGTATTTACTCCTTTATTTGAAATAGACAGAATCTGCCTTATTGTAAAATTCACCTGGATGATGATGATGAGATGCTTTCCATCGTTTCATATTTTATTTCAGATAGCGATACAGTTGCATTTAATTGCATTCTCTTGTTTTGAGAGTTTGGCACTGTCCATTGGATACAAAAATTTTTCTAATTTTATAATATTAAAAAGTGCACATTCTACAGATATAAATGTTTGATAGTATTCATATACACTTTGTATATAGATAAATATTTTGTACAAGATATTTAGATATGCAGTCTTATGGCAATTCTTTTTTTTTTGTGGGGTGGGTCAACGGAAACTGAGTTTTCTAGTTTGACACGAATGTAAAAATATACCATAATGAAGATTACAACATTAAATGGGGTTAAGCATTAAAAAGTGCACATCCTTTGTAGAAAGGATAGATGGAACAGGACCAGGGTATGTCTGCCAGGGGCAAAGGTTGATGACATTGTAGAGCAGATATCATCTTTTAAAGGCACAAAAGGTGATATCGTTGTACACGTTGGCACTAATGATATTAAGAGTAGGAGACCGGTAGAATTACTTAACAAGTACAGGTCACTGATGAAAAAAAAGCCGTGAATTAGAGTTGAATTTGAAAGTGTCTGCAACTCTGCCCAGACACGATAGGAGAGAGTATATGATGAGAGCCTTGTTGATCAATTCGGCCCTGGAAAGATTGTGCAAGGCTCAAGGGGTAGAATTTTTTTCAGCCTGGACTGTACTTGTTAACAGGACAGACTGCTTCTACAGGGATGGGATACACTTAAATAGAAAGGGTGCAAGAATATTTGCTGATGCTATCTAGGCAGTGTTAGGTGGGTCGGAAAACTGATAGCTTGGGGGATACAAGGACTAATAGTTTAACAGTAGCCATAGGCAGAGGTGAAGGTGATCCTTGCACAACTTCTATTAGAATAAGTAGCGACCTGGAGCAAGGGGTGTTGGGGGTTTCAGGGACGGATGTCAGTCATCGTGAAACAGGTGGGTATATGGGATGTGTTCGAGTGGCTGGGAATAGGAATAGGTGCATGTATACTTGCATGTATACCAATGCTAGAAGTATAGTAAATAAATTTGATGAATTTGAAGTGTTGGTCAAGACATCAAAGGAGGATATTGTTGGGATATCAGAGACGTGGTGTCACACATATATAAGGAATGCCGAACTGGAATTTGGGGAGTACAATGTGTACAGAAAGGATAGACAGGATAGGAAGGGAGGAGGTGTTATGCTGTTAATAAAGAAAAACATAAAATCAAAAGAAGTGCATCCAGTTGATATAGATGAACAGTGCACTGTTGAGTCAGTTTGGTGTGACATAAGCACTGCGAAAGCAAAAATTAGAGTAGGAGTGTGTTATAGGCCTAATGACTCGAATGAGTACAATGAACAATTGTACAGAGAAATAGAGTGGGCTAGTAAATCGGAATGTCTTATAATGTGGGATTTTAACTTCCCAGATATTGACTGGAACTTGTGGGTTGGGCACTCACACACTAGTCAGACTTTTGTGGATTTATTGGATGATTGTTTTCTGCAGCAGCATGTTCGAGAGGCAACCAGAGAAAGTAATACTCTTGATCTGGTTATCAGCAGTGATCATTCATGTATTAGGAATTTGCAGATAAAAGAACCACTAGGTGGCAGTGATCACAGTGTACTGACGTGGGATTTACTTAAAGATTTAATTACCATCAGGGGAAAAGGAAAGGGTTTTTGCTTCCATAAAGGCGAGTACAGTGGTCTCCGACAGTTTTTAAATTCTGTACAGTGGGATCAACTGACGATGTTACCAACAGTAAATTCTAAGTGGGAAGCATTCAAGGAATTAATCGTGGAAGTTACTAAAAGTTTCATACCTATTAAGAAATATTGTTCAAGGTTTAGGCCTAAATGGTTGTCAAATGAACTAATGAGACTCGTAACAGAGAAGAAAAATGCATGGGATGCATATAAATTATCAAGCAACTCAGAAGCCTATGGCAGATATAAGTTAATCTGTAATCAGGTCACAATGGAGGTTCGGCAGGCGAAGGCAGATTACGAGAAATCCTTGGCAAAAGATGCTAAGAAAAACAGCAAGGATTTCTTTACTTATATAAACTCTAAAAGGCAGGGGATGAATCTGATTGGTCCACTTGACATGATGGTTCGACTGTTGTGGTCCTGCCCAGATAGCAAACAAACTGAACGAGTATTTTGCATCTACATTCACACGTGAGGAATTATTAAGGTTTGAAAATGGCAGAAGGTTATCAAATTGTAGCAGGGTGCTTAATGATCTTGTAATAACTGAGAGCAAAGTGGAAGAGAAATTGTTGAAGTTAAATGTAAGAAAAGCACCTGGGGTGGATGGGATCTATCCAGTTATATTAAAGGAGGTGGCAAAGCAACTAAGCAAACCCTTAGCCATAATTATGAGAGCATCCTTGGACTCAGGGGAGGTTCCCACGGACTGGAGATGTGCAAATGTATCCCCAATTCACAAAGGGGGATCGAAGGGTGACACGAGTAATTACAGACCAGTTAGTTTAACTTTTGTTCCGGGTAAAATAATGGAGTCGCTGGTTAAAGATGCATTGCAGGATCATCTAGACAAGACTGGAGCAATAATTCAGACACAGCATGGGTTTGTTAAGGGAAAGTCTTGTCTGACAAATTTGATAGGATATTATGATGTGGTTACAAAGGAACTGGATTTAAAAAATAATTTTGATATCATATACTTGGATTTCAGGAAAGCTTTTGTCACTGTTGCTCATGGAAGACTACTGTACAAATTGGAGCAGAATGGTATTAAGGGTAAGTTGCTACAATGGATAAAAGGATGGTTAAGTGCCAGAAGACAGAGGGTGGTAATCAATGGGTGCTGCTCTTCTTGGACTAATGTTATTAGTGGAGTCCCACAGGGTTCGGTGTTAGGTCCACTGTTGTTTTTTTATATTTATCTATGATATTGATAAAGGTGTATCAGGCTTAATGTCGAAGTTTGCAGATGATACAAAGGTTGGCAGGGTTGTTAATGACAGTAATGGCAGTGTGCTACTGCAACAGGATCTAGATAATTTGGGCAGATGGGCCAAGAAGTGGCAACTGAAGTTTAACCTTAACAAATGCAAAGTACTGCATATGGGTAGAAGTAACCCCAGAGAAACGTACCAACTGTGTGGTACTACACTTAAGGTGGTAGAAAATGAAAAAGACCTGGGAGTAATTGTGCAGTCAGATATGAAGTTCCCTGAGAAATGCAGACAGGCTGCCAGGGCAGGTCATGGGGTTTTGTCAATGATATATAGGAATTTTGCTAGCAGGGAAAAGGAGGTGATTATCCCTCTGTATAAGGCAATGGTCAGGCCACGCCTTGAGTACTGCGTACAGGTCTGGAGGCCTCATTTTAGGAAGGATGTAGATTTACTTGAGTGTGTACAGAGAAGGGCAACAAGATTGGTGAGGGGAATGAAGGGATCCTCTTACCAAGAGAGGCTTAAGTTCTGCAAATTGCAGTGGCTGGAGACTAGGCATCTGTGCGGTGATCTGATTGAGGTATATAAGGCCTTGAATGGGTTGAGCACGCTGAATTCTGATGGGATCCTTCCACTTGTTCAGATTACAAACCTAAGGGGGCATAAATTCAAATTAAGAAAAGAGATGTAGAATAGATGTGCGGAAATTTGCCTTTAGCCAGTGGGTAGTTAATTGCTGGAACAAACTTCCATCTGTCGTTGTGGAAGTTGATAGATTGAATAAATTTAAGGAGGAACTGGACAGGCATTTGGAGGGAATGGTGTGTTTTTTTTTTTTTTTTGGCTGATGCTGCATAAGCTCATACATTTGCTTTCTTGCATCACATGCCACTACTACTACTACAGGGACATAAATATTTAATGGTATTCATATACACCTACTTTGATATTTTATACTAGATATGTGGTATTATGGTAATTAATTTTTTTTTGTTGGTCAAACGGAAACAAGTTTTCTATTTTGACATGAACGCAATATATATTGCATTTGTGCATGCACACATATCATAACTTATAGGATATTCACATTCTTTCTCCTTTTACATATCTACAATACTTCTTTTTTCTGCTATCCTTACCCTTCTAGTACTTGGCACTTAGTGTATTTTTTACTTCCATCTGTGCAAACTCTATCAGAATTATTAATTCTTGCATATATATACTGTGAATCTCGTTCAGTATACACGGAAGGAAGATTAGATAATTAAATGTGAGTTAACTTTAAGAGCTACAAGCATTAAGTAGTTCACTGATCATTTCTCATTGTGGAAGAAGACATTTAAGAGTGGTTAATAAAATCACTACCGAACATAATGCAATCTAGTAATACGATGTAGGTGTCAGTATTTATTATCATTATCATAACTAATATTTTTCTTATGATTATCATAATGTGTATAAAACTGGTAATGAAAAAAAATATTTGTTATTTTATAAGACAGCTAACCAAAGCTAGTAGACATTTCTACTAGGCATTTATAGAATGTATGCATATACATACAGTACATCTGTATCTATCTCTTTCTCTCATATGTGTCTGGGGGGGGGGGGTCCCTACACACACACACATACACTGAGCAGCCACTTTATTATTCATACCTACCTAATAGCCAGTAGGCCTTTAGCCCAGAGAATAACCTGGAATAACTGTTGTTGGGTTTTTAGGAGTATTGGCAACTAAGGCCATGTTGTTCTGTGTATATTGTCTGTAAATTGTGTGTTCTGAGCCTGATTTTCTGTTTTGCTGGATGAAAACCCCGAGTTTCTGGAAGAAAAACTGTGCTATCCTCACCTGAGACTGACTAATTCAACCAAGTTGTGAAAAGACCCATAAAAATTCCTCCGGTCATTGACGGGGTTTGAACTCTCGTCTTTTCCACCCAGTGTGGAGAAAACAGTGATCCTACCAACTGTGCTACCCATGAGGGCTAGCATCAATTCAATGAGGTGTTGGAAATATGTCACAGGGATGTAGTTAGTAGTAGTAATAGAGGTATGCGATGCAAGAAAGCAAGTGTTATGAGCTTATGTAGCAACAGCCAAAAAAAAAAAAAAAATCGCACAACCATTCCCTCTAAAGGATGGAATGGTTTGACAGATGGAACTTTGTTCCAGCAATTAACCACCTGCTGGCTAAAGGCAAATTTTTGCAGATCTATTCTACAACTGCCTTTTTTTTTGGCTGATGCTGTATAAGCTTGCTTTCTGGCATCATATGCCTCAACTAATGTTAACTGTCTTTCCTCAATTTGAATTTATGTCCCCTCAGGTTCGCAATCTGAGCAAGTGGAAGAATCTCATCAGAATTCAGCATGCTCAACCCATTCAAGGCCCATATACCTCAATCAGATCACCTTGCAGGTGCCTAGTCTCCAGCCACTGCAATTTGCAGAACTTAAGCCTTTCTTGGTAAGAGGATCCCCTTTGTTCCCCTCACCAATCTTGTTGCCGTTCTCTGTATACGTTCAAGAAACTCTACATCCTTCCTAAAATTCGGCCTCCAGACCTGTATGTAGTACTCAAGACATGGTCTGACCATTGCCTTATACAAAGGGATAATGGCCTCCATAGCCGAGTGGTCAGGAGCGGGAGTGCAGTAGCACACGCTCTTTGAGTAGACCGGGGTTCATGCCCCTGACTGCTGAATACGGTTGATCTGCCAACCCGCACTGGACCAGCGTGGCAGATTATGGTCCATTTCCCTCAGCATGAATTGTTGAGGAGGCTTCCATCCTGCAGTGGGTTGATAATGGTTGCACTTTACCTTTTTTTTTACCTCCTTTTCCTTGCTAGCAAAATTCCTGTATATCATTGACAATACCCCATGATCTGTTCTGGTAGCCTGTCTCCATTGAGTCAACATGTTGACTCATTTGCATCTCACAGTTGCTGCATGGTTGATTACAGATCTTTATTCTAAAGGGATCATTCCACCTCATCCCTCAGTTTTCAATTCCCACAGGATTGATCTGGTGACTTAAGCTGCAGTAGGCCGAATTCACTCTTGTATTTCCAGAACCAGTTCTTTACAGTTTTGGCCTTGTTATATGGCACATTATTATTTGTTAAGTAACCCATTTGTAGATGGATAGCAGCCATGTTTTTTTGAAACAATTTTTAGATAACCTGTGGCATCCAAATGTTGCTCCACTGGCATCAAGGAGGCTTAATATGCCCCACAAAAATATTTCCCACACCATTATCGGCAGTCTGCATTATTGACACCTGGTGGGATGAGTCCAAGGACTCGTCCTCCCAGCAGTGTGAAACATCAGGATTTGTCAGATTTGGTAATGTTTATTTCAGTCCTCCACTGTTCATTGTAGGTGTTTCTGATTGCACTGTAATTGTACTGGCTTTTTTTTTTTTTTTGCTAACAGATTTGTAATCTGGTGTACTCATCAGATGCAATACCCCATCCAGGACACAGGGTATGATGAGTTTTCCATTCTTAAATGCTTCTTTGGTTAGCACTGTTGTACTGGGTTGTTATTTTCCTGACTAGCCTTTTTGTTATCTTTCACAAGTTTTTTGAAAGATAACAGCCTCCATTAAAACCTTGCTGTTGACCAGATATTATTTGGTTATTAGACTTAGCTTGATACACCCAGCACGCAGTCGTACATGAAAACCCCAACAGGTTGAGATTTTCAAGATGTTCATACTTGTGGCACATTTCGAGATACTCATACTCAAGGCACTGACCACTAGATGTACCATGATACTCATGGCATATTCTGAATCTTGCTAAGGATTGGTACAATTTTCAGCAGTGGTGCAATATGATGGATACTAATTATTGACATTTTGTTACGGAACAAATGTTATTGGTTGAAGAAACATGATAAAGAATAATAACACAACCAGCCATGTCCAGCTTTTGTCAGGATAGTGTGAAAACTAAAAGATACTGGATTTTGTAATTAGTTTTGTTGCAACATATTTTTTTTTTTTTTTTTTTTTTTTTTTTTAGCTACTTAAACATTTCGTATTCAGCCGTTTTAAATTGTAAATGTAACAAAATGATTTAAAAAATGCTGTATTTGTTCTGTGAACCATGCAACTGACACCAAAACATTGCTGATCATTTTGAATGTAGCACATGTAACTGTTGCATCAGTTAGGTTCATGGAGGCATTTATACTCTGGAATGTCTATTGAGAACTATTTTATAAAAGCATAAATAGTACCAAAAAGACTTTTGGTATGCTGCCACTTCCCTCCCTCCCACCAAACCTGGAGATTAATTTTTTTAAACGTGGCAGCTAGATCTTGCACAAATTTGTTGAAGCCTATTATAATGCATTTATTTTTTTCTCCAGATAAGTTTGCATCGTTGGTGTTGTCAACAATCCCAATTTCGTCTGCTATAGTTTGAAAATTTACGCAGTGAAATCAGAGAGAAAGAATGACTGACTTTTTACAAGAAAGTGTATTATGCTTACTTTGGTGTTAGAATTTGACCAAGACAGATGGGCCTCACATTATCTGTTAATCATATTTTGACAATGCGAGAAATTAGATAATGGAATATTAATACATTACAGTATCCAAATCTGCTGTTAGCTATTAATGTTGTTCCTTACAGTGAAGCCATATCAGTTTTAGCTATACTTCAAGATTTTGATACTTCCAGCACAGGCCCTAATTCAGATTGTTCTCTAAATAAGCATAATGAATTTGAAGGTACTAGTGAAGTCGACACCAGTTTATAGAAGAAAGAACAATTCATTTGGATTTATGAAGGAATTCAGCACAGCTGTTAGGATCCAACTTGAATGAAAAGGAGGCAATAATTGCTTCATTTACTTGGTGTAGGTACAGAGAAAAAGAATTCATAGCCATCTACTCAGAGGAGGGATCATTGTTTTCTACTGATATGTGATTTTATCAGTGTACTGAATGTTAAGTATGATCTGTTGGAATTGAGATTTTTTATTCATAGTTTGTTGACAAGCCTAAAAACAGTTATACTAAATAATGGAACATGTTTTTCCTTAATTTTGATTACCTATTCCCTACAATCTGTTCTTGTTAGAACATAATGAACTTAATTTATTACCATCTACTCCAAGGAGGGATCCCTTGTGTTTTGTACTGATATAAGTGGTTTTTATCAGTGTAATGAATCTATGATCTGTTGAAATGGAGATTCTTCATTCATGGCTTCATAAGCTTAAAAAGAGTTATCCTTAATTTCGCTTGTGTATTCCGTATACTTAGAGGAAACAACAACCAGAGTTCTTGTTAGAACAGATGAAATATCGTGAACTAAAGGTCAGACTAGCATTAATAGTGGCATATGATGCAAGAAGCTTCAACCAGCTTCCACCACAATACAGATGGAAGTTTGTTCCAGCAATCAAGCTTATAGCATCAGCCAAAAAAAAAAAAAAATCCCATTTCACCTATCCATTCCACCCAATACTTTGCCTAGTTATTCATTGAATTTATTTAAGCCATCAGCTTCCACCACAATACAGATGGAAGTTTTGTTCCAGCAATCAACCACCTTCTAGTTAAAGGCAAAGTTACATCTTTTCTGTAACAGACCTTCCTCAATTTGAATTTGTGCCCCCTTGTGTGCATAGTCTGAGAAAGAGGAATTGCATCAGCATTGAGCTTGCTCAATCCATTCAAAACCTTAAACACCTCAATCAGATCACCTTGCAGGTGTGTAGTCCCTAGATGCTGCAATTTGTAGAACTGAAGCCTTTCCTGGTAAGAGCACCCCTTTGTTCCACTCACCAATCTTGTTGCCCTTCTCTGTACTTGTTCGAGCAGCCCCACATCCTTCCTAAGGTGAGGCTTCCAGACCTGTATGCAGTACTCAAAATTTGGCCTCATCATTGCCTTATACAATGGGATAATGACCTCCTTATCCCTGCTAGAAAAATTCTTGCATATCATTGACAAAACCCCATGCTGTCCTGGTAGCCTGTCTGCACTACTCAGAGAACTTCATCTAACTGCACAATTATCCCCCCAACTCCAATCCTCAGTTCTTTTCATTTTTTACTACCCTGAGTGTGGTACCAAATGGTTGGTATGTTACTCTGGGGTTACTGCTACCCATATGCTGTACTTAGCCAATCTATCTAACTTTTCTAGATCCTGTTGCAGTAGCATATCATTATTACTGCCATTTACTACCCTTTAAACCTTTGTATCACCTGCAAACTTGGAAATTATACCTGATGTGCCTTCATCAATATCATCGATAAATATATAAAACAACAATGGGCCCAACACTGAATGCTGGGGAACTCCACTAATAATATAAGTCCATAAAGGGAAGTGTCCATTGATTTGCACTCTGTCTTCCACTCAACCATCCCTTTATCGATAGCAGTAACTTGCCCTCAGTACTACACTGCTGTAATTTGTATAGCAATCTTTTATGTGCAAAGGTATCTATAGCTTTCCTGAAATCCATGTATATATTAAAATTATTTTTTGCCTCCATTTCTTTGGTGACTGTATCATAGTATCCAATCATATTGGTCAGCAAAGATATTCTTTAACAAACCTATGCTGTGTCTGAAGTATAATGGCAGCATTATCTAGATTAGACCTTTCCAACTGTGCTGCAGAAAGATTTAATTTTATAAAATTTTCATAGTTATAAAAAAATCAAATCCAATTTGTATAACTGTTCGAACTTCTATTGGTTCATAATTTTATTATACAAAAGATATAATAGCCTAATTAGAATGAATTGTGGCATTGCTTTTGCTAAGTGGGTATAGCTGAATGATTTCCACCAGCCCCTGACTTTAGTTTATATGCACTTCAGTTTGACCTTTTGGAAGTATAAAAATCACGTTTACTTTATTTTTTCCCCGTTTCTTCTTCTTTTTTTTTTTTTTAAACTTAAATTTGAAAAATATCTTTTTAATGCAAGGCAAAAAAAGATTTATTATTATTATTAATATCCATATGATGCAAGGAAGCCTGAGGCTTATGCTGCACCAGGAAAAAAAAAAACAAGTTCCCAAGTAACCCTGAGAGAGAGAGAGAGAGAGAGAGAGAGAGAGAGAGAGAGAGAGAGAGAGAGTCAAAAGTAGAAGGATTTTCTTATGCAATAAAAATTTCTATAATTTAAAAATAATCAGAAAATCAGCAGAACACTTTAAATAATAAGATAATGTTTTTCTTACTTTTGATAAAAATCCATTTTTTATATGAAAATTGATTTCGATATCACTGCTTTTTAATGTGAAAAAATGAGATTTTACTTACTTTAGTCATGATTTGTTTTTTGTTTTGCCTATTGGTTTTTTCAAATTATTCTGCACCAACTTTCACATTTTTCTACTGAAAAGAGATATATAATAAGTTATTGCATACTTTTAGAAATAAAAATCAATGTTGATATTCCAAATATTTATTAAATTGCTTCATTAAGTACTTTATATCTAACCAAATTTAACTTTTGTATTTATTTTCCACCCATAACGGAAACTTTTTGAAGAGAGCTAGAAAGTCATCAGATTCATGGGACAAACAAAGTAGTCCAAAAATAAAGTTGCTATTTAGGCAATATAATGAGACCAAATATATCAAATTTGGATTTGTATGCTCTGATAATTCTTCTCTTCCTCGACCCATATGTCTTATTTGCCTAGAAAAGTTATCAAATGAAGTAGTAGCACCAAGTAAACTACGCTGGCATCTTACCACGAATTGTCCATCATGTGCAGGAAAAGATTTGAATTTTTTTTTAAGTGTCTTCAAATGCAAAATAGGAAGCAAATTTCTTTTATGAATTTGATTACAACAGTATCAAATCGATCTCAAGAGGCTAGTTATAAGGTTGCCAAAATGGCAGCCAAATCCAAAATGCCTCACACAATTGCAGAATTGCTTATTTTACCAGCCGGAATTGAAATTGTTAACACTATGCTTGGGGCAAAGGAAATTGAAAAAGTGCCACTTTCAAATAACACAATTAGTAGATGAATTGAAGACATATCAGATGACATGAAACAAAATTAATTCAGAGAATTATTGAATCTAAAAATTTTTTATTGCATATTGATGCATCTGCAGATGTTAGTAACTGTGCTCAATTAACAGCACTAGTTAGAATCATTGAAGAGAAATGTTTGAAAGAACTTTATTTGTTCTGTAAAGAACTGCCAAATCACACTACTGGAGATGAAATATTCAAAGTGGTTAATGAATACTTTGAGACAAATAAAATATCAATAGAAATATTGCTTAAGCTTGTGTACTGATAGTGCATCTGAAATGACTGGAAGCGTTAAAGGTTTTGTAACCAAGAGTTTGTTCTGAAAACCCGGAAATTCTGGTAATACTGTACATTGTTTTATTCACAGAGAATCTATTGTATCTAAAAGTTTGCCTGTGGATCTGAATTCCACATTACATGATGTTATCAAGATGGTGAATTTAATAAAATCCAAGCTGTTAAAGTCATGCTGTTCCAAGCTGAAAACTTGAAGAAATGGGATCAGAATACCACTCTCTGCTATTTCATACTGAAGTACGTTGGCTGTCCAAAGGAAGAGTTTTAAAAAAGAGTTTATTAGCTAAGAATTGAAAATGTTTTTTTGTGAATAATTCCTACTTTGCAGATTTAATGAAGAATAGTTATTGGCTCCAAAAACTAGCTTACTTAACTGATATTTTTGAGCACCTGAATGAGCTAAATCAAAAATTGCGAGGATCACATAAAAACGTACTAACGCGTATGGACAAAGTTTATAGATTCAAAGAAAAAATTAAACTTCGGAAAAATGAGGTTAAAAACAGGTCACTAACGATGTTTAATCGGTGTTAAATTTAAATCCTAAAGAAGAATTATTGGGATTAGTAGAGTAACTTTTGTGTTTGTTTGAGGGAAGACCTCATCACTATTTTGAAATACTTGATGTAAAAAAAATTTGATTGGATTCGAAATACATTCGTACTTTCCCTAGAAATTCCAGCATTACATTTATCATTGAAAGAAAAAAGAAGAGCTGTTAGATTTAAGAAATGATTCTACCCTTCAAGTAAAATTTAAAGAAATTGAGTTATCCAAACTTTGGTTATTGGCAAGAAAGGAGTTTCCTTCAATTGGAAAAAAAGCAGTTGACACTCTTCTTCCATTTGTTATCACTTATTTGTGTGAACAAAGTTTCTTGTCGATGGTGACTATAAAGAATTTGAAGAGATCATCATTAAAAAGTCTGGATCAGGAATTACGCGTAGCCATTTCAAGAATAAAACCTGATATGAAAATGTTATGTTGACAAAAGCAAGTTCAAGTTTCTCATTAAAAAAATTTGAAAATATTATTTTGAAGTTTTGTATGAATTTAGTATTAAATATTTAATATCTTCCATAGTATTTATATTTTACTTTTCTTATCATAATTATATATATAATATAATGCAAATGTAATAAATTTTTTCACAAAGTCCCTATAGACACTCCAAAATCTGTGAAAAATTATAATTTTTCAAGTGTGCCCTGGTGCAAAAAAGGTTGGAAAGCACTGGTCTAGATGATTGTACATTACTTTTCTTTTAACTAGTGGCTCCATTATTTTCCCTGGAACAGAAGTTAAACTAATAGGTCTGTAATTACTCATGTTACCCTTTGATCCCCTTTGTGAATAGGGGATACATTCGCACATCTCCAGTCTGCGCGGACCTCTCCTGCACTTCAATTCTTTAGGGATCTTTTGATTATTTTTAATTTAATCTTAAATTCACTTCACATTTGAATCAAATTTAGAATCATTTCTATCAGATGTATATATGTTTTTTTTTTAAAGTTAATGTCATGAAATAACAAGGATTTACCAAGATTTTTAGTTAGTGATTGCACATATTGCAAACACCACAGGTTATGACCATTATTCAGTTTTTAAGCATAATTGGTTAGCTTAATCTTTATTTATCTAACACACACACACACTGTGTGTGTGTGTGTGTGTGTGTGTGTGTGTGTGTGTGTGTGTGTGTGTGTGTGTGTGTGTGTATTTAATAATATATTTGATATATTATATATACTCTTGATTGTTTTAAGAAGTCTTTATGTGCTGTAATGTAATAACTAGATCTTATGTATAGCTTAGCTTAATTTTCAGCACTCACCTCATAGTAATCCGCTTAGCTGGTGGAGGGTTTTACCACATACATAGTGGTTATAGGATTCTAATACTTCATGGGGATTATGGGTTTAAATTAAGTTATGGGCTAAAAAAATTTTTTTAAGAAAGGAGGGTGCACCTTCCATGGTTGCCTAATTAAATTAAATTAAATGAAGAGAAAAAAAGGAAAGGAAAATATTTTTTTCTCTTCATTTAATTTAATTTAATTAGGCAACCATGGAAGGTGCACCCTCCTTTCTTAAAAAAATTTTTTTAGCCCATAACTTAATTTAAACCCATAATCCCCATGAAGTATTAGAATCCTATAACCACTATGTATGTGGTAAAACCCTCCACCAGCTAAGCGGATTACTATGAGGTGAGTGCTGAAAATTAAGCTAAGCTATACATAAGATCTATATTATATATATTAAATATATTAATAAATAATATATTTAAGTATATTTAATAATATATTTGCCTTGACCACTATACATGCCAGTGTGTGGCATGTATAGTGGTCAAGGCTAATATATTATTAAATGTTAATTAACATTTTAGAATGTTGGCTTGTCCAATCAAATATTCTTGCATTAAGAAAATAATAAAAGAAAGAAAAAATTTATAGTTAAAAAAAAAAATAAAAACCAACCTCCCAAAACTCTGATTCAGATGTATTAAATTTTACTAGAATTTCTATGGGCTACCTATTCAGTATAGCTTAATGGTGAATGGATCAGTAATGTTTAGTGTTATTGACAGAGAATTAAATCATTATAATTATCTATATTATGTATTGAAGGTCATAACTCCATACTTTTGCTACAACTATTGTTTTTACCACTTAAGCAATTGAATAGAACCTCTATTAAATATGTCATCTAATTTAAAGAAACAAACAAAGAAGATTAAAACTAATAAGCAGCAGTTGGGGAAAAGTGTAAAAAATTTTTAGTGGAGAAAACAAATGTGGTAATGACCATGAATGCTCATAATGGCTGGCACTGACTATCATTATTGTGTAAACTTCATGTCTGATTTTTCTTTAAAAGTTTTTTTTTAGTATATCTGCTTATATTTTATCTGTGGAACTTATTTTTATTTTATTTTTTTGTCTTTTTCAGGCAAACTGTTTCATGAAAGGTGTGCTATAGGGAAACTGGGGAAAAATTCCCCCTTTTGCCATCATGAAGAACATAAGGCCAGTCAGTGGGAAGTCTTGTGGAGGGGCCAACACTGGACACAACAATGGTAGCCACTCTTCTAGTCACACAAATAGTTCAAAACTGGGTATTGATAAATCACAAATAGGAAATAATACATGTTCTAAAAAGTATCCTTCTGAAAAGCCATGCATGAATCTTTTGTCTGGGAGTCATGACAACTTATCTAATAATAGTATTTCATCTAGTGTCCGAAGAAAGATTTCTGCACCATCTAAAATACATAGTGTTGGAACCCCTAGTGGACTACGCTCCAAATTAGAAACCACACCTATTCGTGCTATTAACAAAGAAAACATTTTAGCTTCAAGAGGTTTGGGCACAGGCAGGAAGATTAGCTCAAATAAATATAGTAATATTAGTAATATGCGCCGAGCTGCTAGTAAGGAGAGTGTAGACTCTAGTGGAGGCAAAGAACGTGAGAAAGAAAATGTTGTAAAACCAACTAATGGTAGAAGTCAGAACAAAAACCATAACAACTGTGCAACAATTCTGCAGTTGGAGAAAGAAAAAGTGATGTTAGAACATCAAATTTCAGAATTAGTAAGAAATGCAGAATGCAAAAAAGCAGAAATTGCAACATTGAAAATGGAAATCAACAGATTAAAGGTAATTAATTAGTTTAGCGTGTAAAATACCCTTACATCCAATGTGTTTATTATCTATAATAAACACATTGGAAAAACACTAGTATTTAATCAACCAAACACTATTAAACTAAATAAATTCAAACATTTTTATACTTGCATATAAACATATGCACTTTGTATTTGTCCTTTGGGGTGCTTTGTCAGAGTGATGAATATCTAATACAGTATGTATCGAAGAAGACTAGCTTTAACTAAGAGAAATTGCTGAAGGACTTGCAGGTCATGGGTGATCTTACATGGCCAATGCATATTCTAGATGCATAGATTCTTGGAATTGATGGGATCAAGTGCTCCTTTCTTGGATAACCTGATACTGTTACAGTGCTGTGCAAGCACTGGTCCTGAAGTTGTGCCAGCAGCCTCTGGTTTATGGTGCCATCTGTTGTTGACAAAGGTAATTGTCATGGAGATTCTCTTTTCTGGTTGTCTCTGTTGGAAAAAGTAGGGAGGGTTGTTTTGTCGGAGGTAATCTAATGTTGAATTTGAAGTAACGTTTTGACTGAAGATTTACCCACTTAGGTTCTGTGTAAATGGTTTTGTTTATTGAAGTTTTGGTCTACAAAAAACTATGAAGAATGCTTAAATATTTTTCTGTAACACTTTTTTTTTTTTTTTTTTTAAGAAAAATTTTGTGATGTTTATTAGTATCTTCTCTGCTCTCATCCTGCACATAGTATGGTAGTACAACACATTCTAAATAACCTTTGATGTTTGAGGTCGACAAAAAAAAAAAAAAAATAATAAAAAAAATACAACCACAGTAAGGACTTTAAAAAAAATTGCCTTTGTCAGTACCAGACGATACCACATATGCCTCCTGCCCCAACTTCAGAATCTCTGTTGTTATACCTTTGTTCCAGTATTATCAGGTTTACCAAGAAGGGTGTGCTGTTATCCTTGCCAGTGACCTAAGCATCTAGAATTTGCAATGACCATGTAAGACTACCAGTAATAAGGGGTTTTGAGAGAGGAAGGGGCAAATGGGTTAACTGCCCCAATTTCATGGGGGAGCGGAGGAATCAAGATCTTGGGAGCTTGTATTTATTAAGTGGCACATTCATAATCAAAGCAAGAGACCATGCAATTTTGCTATATGTTTTGCATATGAAGTGGTGTATTTTTTCTAAGTTGTTTATATTTGCATTCTTTCTTTTATTCCCAACAAGCTGCTGCTTACAGAGATGGTACTTTGGAAATTCTCCATACACTCACTTTATTACATCATTTAATAGAAATAAGCAACATGCACAGCTGTCATTAGAACTTCTTGGCTTGTTTAATATCTGTCCTTGATTGAACCCTTGTGAAAGTGAGTCTGCATGCAATTATAATCTCTCCAAGCTCCAGTATCATTTTAAAAAAATTTGGAGTCTGGCTAAAAACCAGTAGATTGGATATTATTTAACTTCTCTGTCACCTCAGTGTGATAGTTTGTGCAGTTCTTGCAGTTCTGATTTTGATCGAATCACTGTATTTTTGATGGATTGAAATCTGTTAAATGCATTGTAGTTCTAAAGTTTGTGTAAGGATATAAGATGCATCTATATGTATTTTATATTAATGTTTTGGTAGTATTGTAGATGCATGCATGTCCTCTCTGACTGTGTGTCTTTTGTCTCTTATGTAAGCTGTCTGTTCAAAGCTCAGTTTTCATAGATTGAGTAAAAACACTGTTGTTGTGATAATCTTCAGAGCTGGACTAGCAAGTTTTGGCCTTGGCAGCTCACACTAATTTTAGTGTATATTAGTATAGAGCATCAGTTATCCGGAATAATTAATGTCAGACCCTTCCAGATAGCCAAATTTTCCGGATAATCAAACATAACTAAATAAATTCTGTTATAATGTATTATTGCTGTTATAAATATTGTTATAATTGTTAAGCTATAAATTCTGTTATAATGTGTTATAATGTATTGTTATAATTGCAGTATGATTGATGACTTTTGAGGTTATGAACATCGTGGCGGGATCCAATATTCCTTACATTTCGAGGGTACAGCTCTAAAATGGTGTTTGCAGGCCGGCCGCTAGTTAGTACACTGGACCAAACCTATTGATAACTCTTTAGGAGGCTTCTGGATCAGCTAGTGTATAATCTTGCTACCTCTACTCTGCCAGATAGTGATTGGAGGGAGTCCGAGTAGTGTGTATGTGGGGAGCATTGTCGAGGCCACGTTATGTCAAGGATCTGGGTATATTCTTACCACGTGTACGCCATATCCAAAAATTTCATTACTTCATACAGCATGTCCCACCCACTTTTTCTTACTATTGAATACACCATGAATTGTCAAACTAATAGAGCAAGCTTATCTGCGAAAAGATCTAAATCTCCCAAGGACTTCCTAATTCATTTCACAAATATATGGGGTCTCAATTCTAATCTCAACGAAGTCCATTTCCACTTGCAGTCTGCTAAACCCCATGTACTTTTTCTGACAGAATCTCAGTTATCGGTTGATTCAACTACTGCTCATCTCAGATGCCCAAATTATTTGCTGTATGATTCCTTTTGCCTCAAAGGTGGTACTTGTGCATATGTCCGTTCTGATATTCCCTGTCAGAGACTTGGCAATTTGGAATCTCCTCTCTTTGATCTTCTCTGGCTTAAAATCTCTCTACCTCATTGTGTCAAATTCATCTGTTGTCTCTACCGTTCTCCCAACTCCACTAATCATTTGGAGCTCTTTGACTTCCTCTCTTTGCAACTTGACTTTCTCCAGTCCAACTTTCCTAACAGTGAGGTAATTTTCCTTGGTGATTTTAATGTTCACAACTCCAGCTGGCTTCCGTTTTCTAGTCACACCGACCCAGCAGGTCGAGATGCTGAGGCTTTGGCAATTACTAATGACCTAGCACAGATTGTTCATTTACCTACAAGAATACCAGACAATCCTAATCATACAGCGAATACGCTTGATTTTTTTCTCGCAAACAACCTTTCTAAGTACACGGTCGAAGTGAGAGGTCCTTTCGGCACTTCAGATCACAACTTGGTGATTGTCTCTTCTCCAATGGAACCTTTATCTCATGGCTATTCCCAACCTCTTGTTGTTTGGCATACAAGAGGTTGGGAATAGCCATGGGATAAAGCTTTGCTTTGGTCATACAGCAAAATGGGATGACCTGCGAGACTTCTTTTCTTCTTTTCCTTGGTCGGATTACTGTTTCAAAACTTCTGATGTCAACGTTTGCTCAGATCGTGTCAGTGAAATTATTCTTGCAGGAATGGAATCCTTTATCCCACACTCCACTTTAAAATCTCATCCTTTATCTAAAACCTTGGTTTTCCAATAAATGTGCTAAGGCTGTTCAAGAGAAAAATGTTGCATATCGTAATTGGCTTGTTTCTAATTCTTCAGTTTCATTTTCTGCCTACACCAAAGCTCGCAACAATTGTAAAGCAGTTATTAATCAGTCCAAACTAGAGTTTGAACAGGCTAAGAGTAGAAAACTTGCTTCTTGTCCTAATGGTAGCCGAGCATTCTGGTCTCTTGCCAAAGCTATTGGCCGCAACTTTTGCCCATCTCTGCTCCCACCTCCGTCCAAACCAGATGGTTCTGTTGTCACTTCAGCCAAGGATAAAGCTGACCTGCTAGCATCCCATTTTTCTTCCAGCTCATGTATTAATGATCTTGGTAAAACCCCTCCCACTATTCCCAACACGCTCCATCCAGTGCCTCCTGTGGTCTTCCGTCAAAAGGATATCAGAAGGATTTTGATGAATCTTGATGCTAAGAAAGCACCAGGTCCTGATGGTATTTCTCCGCTTGTTCTCAAAACCTGTGCTCCTGAACTTACTCCTATTCTTTGCCGCCTTTTTTCACTTTCTTATTCCAAAGGTGTTTTTCCTTCTGCTTGGAAATTTGCTCATATCCAGCCAGTTCCTAAAAAGGGTGACAAATCCCTCCCATCCAATTATCGTCCCATTGCAATTACTTCTACTCTTTCTAAAGTAATGGAGAAATCAATTAACCGCCAACTCTTAAACTACCTAGAAACCTTCGTCTGATCAACGATCGCCAGTATGGATTCCGTCAGTGTCGATCCACTGGTGATATTCTGGCTTATGTTACCCATTTATGGACTAATTCAATGGAAAGGTTCGGTGAAACACAAGTAGCTGCTCTTGACATCTCAAAGGCTTTTGATCGTGTTTGGCATAAAGGTCTTCTAAACAAGCTTCCATCTTATGGTTTGCCAACTGTTTTTAGTAATTGGTTATCCAGTTTTCTCTCTGATCGCTCACTGAGGGTGATGGTAGATGGCTCTCTGTCTTCTAACTTCTCCACTAATGCCGGTGTCCCCCAAGGTTCAGTTCTTTCCCCCACTCTTTTCCTCTTGTATATGAATGACCTTCTTCCATTGACTGGAAATCCTATCCATAGTTTTGCTGATGATAGCACATTGCATTCCACTTTCCATTTTGAGAAACCTTGTCCTGCTCAATCAGCTTCAACTTCTTGAAAATCTGCTACCAATTCCTTAAATGCCAATCTTCAGGTAATTCTCCAGTGGGGCAAAGACAACTTAGTTGATTTCAACCCTTCTAAAACTCAGTCTTGTCTTATATCTCGCAAAAAGGATTCTTCTGCTCCTATGCTTACCTTTAGTGACACTCCGATTTCTAGGCAAAATGATATATCTCTTTTGGGGATTACCCTGACTTCTAATCTCTCTTGGCACATGCACATTACAAATATTGCTTCCTCTGCATCTAAAAAACTTGGTTTTCTCTTTTGCTCTCGGCGGTACTTTTCTTCGAAACAGCTGCTCACTCTGTATAAATCGCAAATCCGCCCTGCCATGGAATATTGTTCCCACATCTGGGGTGGTGCCCCCAAAACCTCTCTCAGGCTTCTTGATTCCATTCAGAAGAGGGCAGTTAGGTTAATTAATGATTCATCTTTAACAGAATCTCTCCACTTGCTTTCTCATAGACGTACTGTTTCTGCTGCATGCCTCTTCTACAGATACTTCCATGGGCACTGTTCTTCTGATTTGGCTTCTATAATTCCTGCTCTCTCTTTCAAAACAGTCCGAACACGTGCCGCCACCAGCCAACATCCATTTACTGTCCAACTTCAAACCCACAGAACTAACTTTTCATCTTCCTCATTTATTCATTCAACTGCCGTTTTCTGGAACAACCTTCCTTCATACATATTTCCTGAAAATTACAATCTACAGAAGTTCAAGTCCAATGTCAACAAATATCTTCTTTCGTCTTCTCAACCTCCAACCCAAGCACGGTACTAAGTACTATAGGTTCTAATACCTCTCGTGTTTGGGGTTCTCATAAAAAAAAAAAAAAATTAAGGTAAAAGAAAAAGACTAAATATTGTGAAGAAAACAAATTTACGTAATTAAAAAAATAATAACGTATACCTGAATTTGCACATTTACATATGTATGTATATTCGGATAGGTATTTTACTGTAAATTTTATATAGAAAAAAATTTAAAGTAATTTTTAAAAATAAATGTGACTTTTTTTTTTTTGCTACTAAATCCCAAGTTCCTTAACGATATCAGTTTGATTATATCACATTCATCCTGTTTTTCTGCCCATTTTAGTGCTGCTTCTTTTGTTGACATTTTACTATAAGAAACTGAGGGAAACAATAAATTGCAGTTTTGGGCTGATATTATTCTTACCGAATCTGGAGCTAAACTAAACAATATGAAATGAAGAGAATAAAGTATACCATGGAAAATTGGGTTCACAAAAGCGAATGACTAAATTCTATCACTCATGGTTTCCTAATCCAACATTTCACGAGATATACGAAGTAAAAAAAAAAAACAGATAGAAATACTCTTGTAACATAATGAACATTTGTCTCAAATACAGTAGACTCCCAATTTTCCGGGATAGATGGTAAAAAAATATTCTCGGATAATCGATTTCCCGGTTATTTCTTACGTAAGTCAAGTTTCACATAACTCAGGAAAGACTAATAAAATATTGCTACTATATCCCTGATGTGCCAAAATTACAAAAACTACATAATAGCCTTAGAAGAATGAAGAAAAATAGTTATTTGTTATTTGGTTTTTAGGAGCATTAGCAACTAAGGCCATATTGCTCTGGGATATGCGGTGGTCATTTCCTGACCTTTCCGCATCCTCCGTATTTGGTGGTGACGGGCTCGAACCCCGGTCTAATCAAGAAACATGTGTTACGCACTGCTGCTCCTTCCCACCTGGCTACGGAGGCGCCAAAAAAATAGTTATATATTTTTAATTAGTTCAATTAAAAACTTTATCTGGGGACAGTGGTGAAGTAGCCGGAGTGGCACATAAGAAAAGAAAACATAGGTGCCTCCGTAGCCAGGTGGGAAGGAGCAGCAGTGTGTAGCACGCGCTTCTTGATTAGACCGGGGTTCGAGCCCGTCATCACCAAATACGGAGGATGCGGAAAAGTCGGGGAATGACCACCGCAAATCTTGGAGCAATATGGCCTTAGTTGCTAATGCTCCTAAAAACCAAAAAACAAAAAAACAAACAAAAAAAAGAAAACATAAAAGGAAGAAAAAGCGCATGTTATTGAACTGTAAAACTGATATGTATTTCATAGCCATAGCCTTGGTTATTATTATAGTTGACCTTCATTGGTGCCGACTGCTTCTTGTATTGTCTTTCTCCTTTATTGTGTTCATCGTGGCCACTGACAAATTGAATTCTGTGCGATACATGTTATTAATGTTTGGCCATTTTCATACATCCTTATTATTTTAATTTTCTGATCGAATTTGATCGCTTTCCTTTTCTTGATAGATTTATTAGTACCACTGTCACTTATTCTCTTAGTTGGCACAGTGATAACGGTCAAAATGAAAATTTTTTTGTAAAGAACTTCACAGGGTTAAGGCGAAAATTCACTATTATTACTCCACGCGAGCTCACATTTTACTAAAGCACATTTTTGGAGGTCACTGCCATAAAACAATAAAAACAATTTGCACTTTCTGGTTTATTGGTCTTTTCTGTTAGTGGTTTTCTTTTCTGTTTCTGTTAATGGGTAGTAAACTCGACCTTATTGTATTTGCGATAATACCGATAGCTGGAATTCTGCAGGTTTTTTACGTTCACTGAAATCTTCAGTCATATAAAAAAATATATATAAATAACGTAATGCAAGTTCGAAGCTACGTGAAGTCAGGGACTTACTATCGAAAAATGTTCAGAAACCTACATAAAGTATTGCGATAGGTGAAAAACAAAAAAAAACTTACCACGCACTACCGCATGTCCAATTTGATACTTCCCTTTATTTTTTAAGACGTCGATTTTAAATCTAATAGCTTCCCTTTATTTTTTACAGTGTCATGTATGGTTTGGTCACCAACATTACAATGGTTCCTTAGAGATTTAACAGATGCACCATTTTCAAACTTGAATAATGTTGGGCCCAACATTATTCAAACTTGAAATTATTCAAGTTTGCATTTGCCCAACATATTTTCGCGATTTCTAAACAAAAAAAAAAAAAAAAAAAAAAAGTTACTATAAAAAAAAATTCCGACATCCCTGACATGCACACTCTGGGTCCTGAGTTGGATATCGTCATTCTTCTCCTTGGTGATTCCCTTGCACTTCTCTCTCTCTCTCTCTTTTTTTTTTGGCTAGTACAGCATAAGCCTCAGTTCCTTGCACTATTTAGCTAATATTAATAATAATAACGAAAAAAAATTTGTCCTTTTGCAACAGAACACAACAATCGATGCGATGCACTAAAACAAACTAAACATTTGGTCTTTTTTTTTTTTTTTTGAGCAGCGGGTGTGAAGACAGCGGTGGTTGCAAGATAATAGGTACAGTAATCTCCCAATGACGACTTATAATGCCGCTTCTTGTCATTTATTTACTTATGACTTGCAAAACATCTGTTTATACCTATTCTATTTATTACTTGAATTTTATGATTTCTGGGTTTTTTTTTTTTTAAATTTGAATTGTGAAGTGTCCCAGTTAATCCAATCCCAGTAAATCGGGAGTCTGCTGTACTATTAATAAAAAAAAATGTGCCATTCAAATTATTCTGGATAACCGACATTCTACTATATTAATAGTGGCAAGTGTTACAAAAAAAGGAAAGCTTATACAATATCAGCCAAAAACACCCCTTCCCTCCACATCACCTGTCAGACTTCTCAAAGAATTTTTCTAGTTCCTCCTTAAATTTATTCAAACTATCCACTTTCGTGACACCAGATGGAAGTTTGTTCCAATAATCAACTACTTGCTGGCTGAAAGCAAATTTCCACACATTTATTCTACATCCATCCCTTTTCAGTTTAAATTTATTGTAACGCCGCCTTTTCTCTCCGTTATAGCGCGGGCATGCTACTGTAACTTTCACCAATATCCATACAACCTTCAAGCATGCTCAACACTAAAATGAATGTCCAGAGAGTCGGGTTTTAATGTGCTCGTCTACCAGTTTGTATTAGGACATAAACCTCACGTGTTCTTCAATCTTATTCGTGGAATAAAATTGGCAACATCGGAGGGCGCTGTGTTCTCCACCCCGATTCTCTATTGACTTAATAGAGCCTCGAGAGTGGCCGCAAATAAAGGTTCTTTCTTAATTCGGATTCCGTGGTCCGTGTGTAACCAGAGAATGTCATGAGGCAAAGTTAGCAAACAAACATGGTTTATTAAACAGCAACATTACATAACAACATTACATATAAACATACATTAAACATAATATAACCGTATCTAGTATCCAGATAATTGTTAAGTTAGTTTAAGGGATATTTGGTTGGTACATTAAATCTGTGTATCTTCATGTAGTTAGGCAAACAACGATTCCTTTCCTTTAGATGATGACATAGATATTCTCCTATCTTAGTGTTAAATGAGTAGCAAAGGTAATTGCTGGGTAAATAATAGAACACAATATGGTATCATTGGATAATATTACTTTACTGTTACAATCACATCAAACACATCTTGAAGCTTACTTCAATGAGAAGAAAGGTGGGTATAATATGACATACTATCGTATACAATTCTATTGATTAAAATAGGGTGAACTTACCGCACAGTTCCGAGCCACGTCGGAGCGAGGACTTCACTACCTCTGGCATCATCTTATCTCGCTTCTACTCGGGGTAATACCGCTCTCTGCCTCTTTTCTCCTTACTGCTCTCGAATCAACTCGACTGCGACCACTGGACCACGGCAACTGGACAACTTTCTGATCAACGAACTGGACCACTCCCTCGACGACGACTCGACCCTTCTCCTTTGTTCTCAATCTCTATATATAAGTTTGTCCCCTTTCTGCCTTCCCCTCTGAGATGCAGGTGACATCTGGACGGTCAGGCAAAAAGGGTTTTTGCTTGACACTTTTAGGACCTGACTCACCCAGGGACGATATTTATTAAGGGGCTTGCATATTCGTGCAGGGCTGCTTTGGAGAAGTTTATGTGACATTCATCTCTCCCCTTTTTAGTCTCCCCACTACCAAACATTCCGCTGATACGTGATTCAGTCGGCATCAGTAGTATGACTCTTACAGGGGCGACTTTTCTCAGAGTGTCACATCTCACATTCTCTCTTTTGAAAACATGCGTCAGCCCACTGCCTGGGGGAAAGATGACCACTCTCCACTAGCTGGCGGCACATGACGGGGGCGATACTGTTTCACTCGCGCGGCGTCACCTGCACACCACAGGGGGCAGCGACGCAGCCTTCTCCGTTGGGGAGGGAGGAAGCTTTTCTTATACAGGCCGTGGAAAAGTATTAGCGTTACAAAGCTTACTTATTAAGATAAGTCCAAGAGGTAAAATAAAGCTATTTTACATTATTCCCCTCGTGTGTTGTGTTTGAGCTGGAGAAAGAATGCCAACAGAATTTAGCTTGCCCAATCCATTCAACCTTAGACCTTAGACACCTCAATCAGATCTGCTCATGTGTGCCTAGTTTACGACACTGCAATTTGCACAACCGAAGTGTTTTACTGCTAAGAGTACCCTTTTGTTCCCTTCACCAATTTCATTGCCCTTTTCTGCACCTTTTCAAACAGATCAACAAGCTTCCTAAAATGATGCTTCCAGACAGTGCTCAAGATGTAGCCCAAGTGTTGCTTTATACAACAAGATAATCACCTCCTTCTTCCGTTGGCAAATTTCTGTATATCATTGACAAAACTCCATGAGCTGCCCTTGCAGCCTGTCAGCATTCTCAGAAAACTTTTGTCTGACTGCACAATTACCTCCAGGTATTTTTTTTTTCATTTTCAACTACCCTGAGAGTGGTGTCAACAGTCAACAGTATATTAATCTGAAATTACTGCTACCTGTATGCAGTACCTTGCATTTGTCAATGTTAAACTTCAGTTGCCACTTCTCAGCCCATTTGCCTCATTTTTCTAGATATTGTTGCAATAGCATACCCTGATTTCTGTCATTAACTGCCCTGCTAACCTTTGTATTATCTGCAAACTTAGACCTTAAGACTGATTTACCTTCATCAGTGTCATTAATAACAACATTGTGCCCAGCATTGCATCCTTTGGAACTCTATTAATAACAGTTCAAGAAGAGTGGTGCCCGTTGATAACCACCCTTGTCTTCTCCCAATCAACTATTTTATCCATAGCAGTAACTTGCCTCTAATGTCACACTGCTCAAAGTTGTATCGCAGTTTTTTATGTGGAACAGTATCAGAACCATGTCTGAAATCTAAGTTTATGATATCAAAATTACTTTTTGTTACAGAGTTCCTTTCTTTCTACATCATAGTATCCAATCAGGTTGGTAGGACAAAATTCCCCTTAACAAGTCCATGCTGTGACTGCAGTATAACTGCTTCCTGTCTAGATGATCCTGTATTACGCTTTTAACCAGTGATTCCATTATTTTATCTTAAACAGAAGTCAGGATAACAGTTTTGTAATTACTCACTTCACCCTTTGTGAATTGGGGATACATTTGCACATCTCCAGTCCATAGAGACCTCCTCTGAATTCATGGATGCTCTCATAATTATAGCTAAATGTTTGCTTACATCTTTTGTTACCTCTCTCAATTTAATTGGATATACCATCCACCCCAGGTGCCTTAATTATGTTTAGCTTCAATTTTTCCTTCACTTTCTTTTTGATTATCACAGAATCATTTTATATTTCTGTTATTTGATATATTTCTGGCATCCCTTCCCTAAAAAATTCTTCACATGTAAATGTGTATGCAGAATATCTATTCAGTTTGTTGGTAACCTGAGCAGGATCATCAACTGTTATACCATTTATATCTAGTGGACTAATGTGATTCAACACTGGTCCAAAGAATGCAGACTTCAAGAGGTCTGCATTCTTTACCAGAGACTTAATCTTAATCTGCCTTAGTTTTCTTCTGTGCCAGTAATCTCATCAGATTATCTCACATCCATTTAGGTCTTAGCCTTAAACAGTATCTCTTACTTGGTGCAAAAATCCTAGTAGCATCTACCATTACTTCCCTGAATGCTTCCCATTTATAATTTTCTGGTGGTAACATCATCAGTTAGTCCCACAATTGAATTGAATTTAAAAACTGTCTGAGACCATTGCAGTCACCCTTATAAAGTAAAAGTCCTTCCATTTGCCCTCGACAGTAGTTACATCTTTAACTAAATCCCATATCAGTGGGCTGTGATTATTTTCGCCTAGTGGTTTTTATCTTTATATTCTTAATGCCCGAAGACCACTGCTGATAATCAGATCAAGATCATTGCTTTCTTTTGTTTCTTCTCTAGCATGCTGTTGTAGAAAACAGTCACCTAATAAATCCACAAAGGACTTGCTACTGTGAGATTTGCAAGTTTCAGTCAATATCTGGAAAGTTTAAAATTCCCCGTTATAAGACATTCTGATTTATTTGCAAACCCTATTTGTCTGTATGGTTATTCTTTATGCTCCTCATTAGTCATTAGACCTATAACACACTCCTAGTCTTTTTTTTTTTTTTTTTTCTTTTTTAGTGCTTATGTCTGATGGACTGAACATTATACTGGTCACCCATGTCAAGTGGGTGCACTGGCATAGATTTTATGTACTTCTTAATTAAGAGCATAACTCCTTCCTATTTTGTCTTCTCTGTACCCATTGTACTCACTATATTCTGATTCCTCATGTCTGAGTGACATGTCCAGTATCCCAACAATGTCCACATTTGACCGCCTAACTAGTATTTTAAATTTTTCAAATATATTTACTATGCTCATGCATTAATTTACATGCAAGTATATATGCACCTATGTGTGTTTTTTTTTTTTTTTTTTTGTATTATCTGAATCACTTATCTTGATTTATTTTGGAAGTCTTTATTTATTCAGCCTTTCCTGTGATCATGAAAATTTTGATAATTAGTTAAAAAAGCAAAAAAAAAAAAGAAACATTTTGCATCACTAACTATTAGTGTAAGTACAGCCATTTGGTACCAAAAAAAATACCTCCTTCCTTGTCTGTTACCCTTTTCACATAGTTGCTAATCTAGCTGACCTTTGAATTTCTCTGATTTTTCAGCTTTGAATGCCCATAGATAGGTAACTTATTCAAATAATTAATGACTTGCTGGCTAAAAGAAGGTTATCTTTAATGCAGTCTTTCTGTTTTCTCATAATTTAAATTTATAGCCCCTATTTCCAGTATCATTTATAATCATGAAAAGTTCGCCTTCATTCGTTTTACTGTCTACTTTCAGAGCCTTGCAGACATCAATAAGATCATGGTAGCTGGTTACAAAGTTTGTAGATCGCACATTTCAAGTCCCCCCCCCCCTAAAGTGTCAGGGTACCCTTTTGCATTCTCATCAGGTGCATTACCTGTTATGAAAGTCAATGTCTGCTTTCAGGTAGTCTTCATACTTTACACAGTACTCCAAGGACACAGTATTCCAAGTATGGTTTCACCATTGCCTTATACAGAGAAATTATTACCTCCCTACCTTCGCAAGCAAATGTATGATAAATTATCACTTGGGCATCATGGGCTCAAAAACTAGCATCATCCTTTTAGATTTTAACTTATTGGGGGGAGCGGATTATTTCCGCCATATGCCCTTGTCTGAAAATCAGGAGAGTAAATTAATCATTAATTTGGAATACCCATTTAAAAAAAAGGGGGATTATTTCATATTTAAGCTTTTATTTTGTTATATTATTCATATATGGTATCTGAAAAGTAAACATATGATTTGTTGTGTTTGCTATTAAAATATAGAAGTTATATTACATGATAATATCATTCCCAATAAATCTTCCTGTCTTCCTCCCTCCCAACAAAGTTGCATCTCTTCCCCTTTATGGTGGAATGCGTCCCACATTTTTTTTAAATATTTCAAAAATACACTGAACAACAAATTTTGGCTCATATCTTTAAACAGTAAGCAAATTCTAAATGCTTCACATTTAGAATTTGCTGTTAGTAACATCATTAGTTTGTACCATTGCACAGGATTTAAAAACTGCCTCAGCCCACTGTAGTCACCTTTACAAAAGCAATCTCCTTCCCTCTGCCCTTGACAGCAATTACATATGTGAGTAAATCCCTCATCAGTGTACTGTGATCACTTGCCACCTAGTGGTTCTTTTATTCATTTTCATGCATTCAAAATCTACAGATTCTTAATGCATGAGGATTTGCTGCTGATAATCAGATTGAGTATTGTTTTCTGTTGTTGCCTCTAACATGCTGGTGGAGAACACAGCCTTCATTAAGTGTACAAAATTCTTGCTAGTGTGTGACATTCTGATTTACTAGCCTACTCTGTTTGTCTGTATAGTTTTTAATTATACTCATAACAACATACTCCTACTCTCACTTTTGTTTTTCTAGTGCTTATGTCATACAACACAAACAATGCAGTGCAACATTTCACTGGCCACTCTTGTCGACCAGAAGCACTGCTTAGATTTTATGCTTCTTAACGATGAGCATTCTGGCTGGTCTGTCTCTATCTCTTTTTTAGTGGTCTGTTCCAAATAGCAGTCTGTTCTGGTTGTCGTAGCCCTCAGGCGACCTTGGGCAACTCTTCTTGTAATGGTTCTCTTCCGAAACTGCTTCCATAATGCCAAGATGACACTGCATGACACATTAAATCAATGTTCCACCTGCAACTGCCCTGCTTTAAGTTGTCCAATGGCCTTCCATCTTGCAGAATTGCCTAAACGACGATGACTTGTCATCCTGAGTGCTTCTGCCATGCAGCCACCCAGCAATCCATCTTAGAATCATTCCAGTAATCTCAACATGTTTCAGCTTATACAGTAACTGCTCATGAGAGACTGAGTCATATGCCTTACTGAAATCCAAATAAACTATGTTTAAATTGTTCCCTACATTCAGCTTGTGAATAACTGTGTCAAAATATTAGGTTAGTTAAAACTTACTAGTTAGTCACACTTACTAGATTAGTTAAACATGATATTCCCTTAAGAAAACCATGTTGTGTGTTCTTCAGAATGGCATTTCTATCTAAATATCCCTGGATTGCACTCTTAATAATTGCTTCTAAAATTTTCCCTACCACTGAAGTCAGATTAACTGACTTCAGTGGTAGGGAAAATTTTAGAAGCAATTATTAAGATCTATAGTTACCAATATTATTAAGGTCTATAGTTACCAACTTCACTTGTAGAACTGCCTTTATATATTTGCAATATGTTGGCACTTCACAAGTCCAAAGATGCTCTCATAATTAACCTACTTTCAATACTCTCTGGTGGCCTCCCTATTTGTTAATATTAACTTAAGCTTTGGTTAACAAGAATAAGAATAATATTTTGTTTAGATTTTTCTTTATTTATAAGAGAGGCCATGAGAAGAGAAACAATATATTCGAAATGAAAATATGATTTAATTTGCACAATTTTTATCTCTGTAATTCAATTTAATTTGCTCAGTTTTATCTCTGCAATCCAATTTAATTTGCACAGTTTTATCTCTTGCATTTTTATGTAAGCACATACATCTTAACTTTACTTTTGTTACTGGTAATAAAAACTTCATTTTACTTGATGATCATTAGTCCTTCTGGTGTTAGTGTTTCTGTAGTAGCAACATCATCATCCAAAAACCTACCAAAATTCTTCAACAGAATCCATATGTTTCTTCTAAATCGTGTCCTATTCTATCACATTCATTTGCTGGACCATGTTTTTCAGTGATATTCTTACCAGATCCATTAATGCAAAACCCTTCCAAGAAATAATTTCCCAAATAGAAACTAAGACATTCTATTTTGGCTTCAGAGTCTCCCTCCTTAAGAGAATCTAGTACCTTATCAGGCGGGCCGAGACAATAAAGCTGAAGGTGACTCTGTCTCATGTCACTTAACTACTCCTTTATCTAAAGCATTAACTTTCTTTTCAGTGCCACACTGCTCCAGTTTATATTACCGTCATTCATGTAGAAGAATATCAAGAGCTTTACTGAAATCTAAATAACGATGTCTCTATGATAAGTCCATGCTGTGATCCTGTTATTTCTTTAACCACTGATTTGATTACTTTGCCTGCACAGAAGTTGAGCTTAAAGGCCTGTAATTACTTTGTCTTCTGATCCCCATTTATGGATAGGAGAGTCATTTCACTTCTCCAGTTTGTAGAGATGACTCTTGAATCCCAGGATGCCCTCATAATTGCAGTTAAAAGTTTGTTTGCTGCTGCTTTTGATATAATTAGATAGATTCAATTGGCCTCAGGTTATATATAATTATTTAATAGTTATTCTAATTCCAAGGCAGGCCGAGACACTAAAGCTGAAGGTTTTCTTCAGCTTTAGTGTCTCAGCACTGTACATTGATCTGCAGTTATCAAAATGTTTCTTTTGACTGCAAGCCAAGACACTTCTATTTGTCTCAAAATCATATGTAAGTTGGCTAACTACTTTAAAACATTTTGGTTTGGAAAATTTTCAAATCACAAGTGGGTTCAGTTAATTAGAATTATACTAAAATTTGTATTACCCATCACAATATAACAGTTTATTTCTCATGGAATAAAATGAACTTTGTAATCTATATTTAATTGTAATAACTAATATTTTATGTAGAAAAGGATATCCTTTATGGTATGTGCTTTGTATAAACTGAATTTGTACAGGCAACCCCCGTATAACATGGTACTTCTACAACACGGTTTCAGTCTAACTTGATTGATAAAGTGCAGCAATCCTTGCACAACACGGTACTTATATAACACGGTTAGAGAATTGTGGCAACCTTGCATAACACGGTATTTTTGAGCTTTTGTGCAGGGAAAAACTCTGCTATTATGTTGGATATAATTTTTCAACATTTTCATGCTTTTTTGTGAATCTCCGCTTTTGGCTTGCTAATCTTCATGCAAAAAAAAAAATATATATATATATATATATTGGGAAATCCCTGTGTTATTGAATTTGTGCTTGTTGAACTTGTGGAAAAATCTAGATTTCAGAGTTCTATTACTATTGGATAATGCCAAGCCATCCAAACGTTGAAGTAATGTTCCTACCACCTATTACAACTTCTTTAATTCAGCCATTAGATCAAGGCATTATAGCTACCTTTGAAACTCATTATATCAGAAAATCATTACAATGGATTTTGAAAAAAATTGATTCTGAATTGAAGTGATGGAAACATTTTTCACTTGTGGACTGTATCGGAATTATAGCTTTATTGCTCAAAGAACTAAAATTGTCAACATTAAATGCAGGTTGGAAAAATGTATGGCCTGAGTCAGTTCATTCAGGAAATATGGTCGAACTGACAAAAAACTGAATCCGAGTGATTGTAGAACTTGCTAAGTTGGTAAGAGGGGAAGGTTTTGTTGATATGACTATTGAAGCCCTTGTGGGTAGCATAGTTGGTAGAATTGCCATCCCTCCCCACACCAGGTAGAAAAGACCTAAGTTTGAATCCCGTCAATGACGGGAGGAATTTTTATCAGTCTTTTTCACAACGTGGCTGAGTTCAGGTGAGGCGAGGGTAGCATGATTTTTTATTCTGGAAACTCTGGTTTTTTTGTCCAGAAAAATAGAAAATCAACCTCAGAACACATATAATTTGAACACACAGAGCAACATAGCTTTAGTCACCAATGCTCCTAAAAAAAAAAAAAAAAAAAAGATATGATTACTGAAGACATTCAAGAATTACTGGTAGAAAAAGAGGCTGACGAATCAGATTTGGTAAAAATGGCATCGGAGGCAAATCAAGTCAATTCAGGGGATGATAGCATAGATTGAAATTCCAAATTTTACACTAAAAAGTGTATGTTGTTGTTGTTTGTTATTTGGTTTTTAGGAGCATTAGCAACTAAGGCCATATTGCTCCGGAGATATGCGGTGGTCATTCCCTGACCTTTCCGCATCCTCCGTATTTGGTGGGCACGAGCTCGAACCCCAGTCTAATCAAGAAGCGTGTGCTACGCACTGCTGCTCCTGCCCATCTGGCTACCATATAAAGTTAGCCAAGCAATTACAATCCTATTTTTTGAATTCGGATTCTTTGATTGAAAGGATCCCAAAGTTCAGAAGGGAGCTTCAAAAATGCTTAGTTCCATACGATGAAATTACAAAGATCTATCAAGCAAAAGCAAACAAACGCAGATTAATGATTTTTTTAAAGAGAGCAGAAGATACACAAAATCTAGTATTTTTGAACTTGTATTTTTGTTAGTTTTGTTAACGAAATGGTGTATTTTTGTTAGCTCTTGGAACGTAACCCCCCTTTTTGTACTGGTTCTTAGTCCTGTATAACACAGTTTTGCACTACACGAATTTTATAGACTTGTTATGTTGTTATTTGGTTTTTAGGAGCAGTAGCAACTAAGGCCATATTGCTCTGGGGATATGCGGTGGTCATTCCCTGACCTTTCCACATCCTCCGTATTTGGTGGTCACGGGCTCGAACTCCGGTGTAATCAAGAAGCATGTGCTACGAACTGCCACTCCTGCTGCCCACCTAGATTTTATAGGAACCTAACAACCGTGTTATATGAGGATTACCTGTATTAATAAGTTTATACTGTATATCATTGAAACTTAATTTGGTATACAGGGTGTCTCAAAAATATTGGTACAAACGTTTAGGGGAGGTAGATAACATCTAAAGGAATGTGAATCGCATAGGAACCCATAACCGGAAACGTCACCGTAAGTCTATACACGGCGCTGTTCATTAGTTTGCGAGAGGGAAAATTTCTGGTTTACTCATTCAAGCAGTAGTCGCCGCATAAAGAGCATGCATCGATATGCGAACTCTGAGCTGGCAGACATGCACCTCGTGTATGGATTAGCAGAGGGCCATCACGGTGTGCGCCCAACACACCGCGATGGCCCTGCAGCACAACATCGCTTCGCAATAAATGTGTGGGCAGGTATGGTCGGTGACTGCTTAGTCGGCCCATACCTGTTACCATCCCGCATGAACTCCGCTAAATATCGGATCTTTCTTGAACAAGTTCTACCAGGGTTACTTGATGATGTTCCAGCAAATATGAGACGCAACATATAGTTTCAACCTGACAGGGCGCCTGCCCATTATGGAAGGTGTGTTCGTGACCATTTGAACAGAACAGGCGTTTTGGGCGTTGATGGATTGGCCGTGGTTGAGCGTGGGGACCCGTTGCCTGGCCCCCACGCTCACCTGATTTATCGAGCCTTGATTTCTTTCTGTGGGGGCCCTCAAATCTATCATGTATGAATTGCCTGTGGAGACGGAAATGGATCTCGTGGCAAGACTCGTCTGCGCTGCTGCTACTGTCAAAGAAACTCCAGGCGTGTTCGACTGTGTCCGCCAATCCACGCTGCGTCGCTGTGAGGTATGCATCGCGGAACCTTCGAGCATCTGTTGTAACATCATGAAATGCATCCATCTCGTACTCCATTGTTAATATTATGTCAAATAAATGTTTGCCACTAATTACTGTCTTGTGTCATTTCTGCTTCTTGTGCCTCTGCTACTACTTTCCTGTGATGTTTCCGGTTATGGGTTCCTATGCGATTCACATTCCTTTAGATGTTACCTACCTCCCCTAAACGTTTGTACCAATATTTTTGAGACACCCTGTATAGCCATAAAGAAATTGAAATACCTTTTATGTTGGAACTTCCCTCCTTACTGCTTTGGTATGGTTAAGATGAAATTAAATAAGAAAGAATGTAAGTGTTAAGAACTTATTAAAGTGAAATCCCATAGAAGAAAGTACACCATTATATAATGTTTGTCATGGAGAATTGCTCAGTGTTTAAAAGCTAAACTAAGAGTCTAATGACAAACTTCTGTAAAATTGTCATCAATTGTTTTATTTTTTCTTTTATTAGTCAGTGCTTAGCATATAGTTGGCATTATATGAATATTTGCTAACAAGCATGGTAAAAACTAATCTTTTTATCTTGCCATGTGACTTTTTTTTATATTTTTTTTTAAATGAAAACCCTAAACACGAGAGGTATTAGAACCTATTGTACTTAGTACCGTGCATGAGTTGAAGATTGAGAAGATGAAATAAGATATTTGTTGACCTTAGACTTGAACTTCTGCAGATTCTAATTTTCAGGAAATGCATATGAAGGAAGGTTGTTCCAGAAAACGGCAGGTGAATGAATAAATGAGGAAGAAGAAAAGTTGGTTCTGTGAGTTTGAAGTTGGACAGTAAAAGGATGTTGACTGGTTGCGGCACATGTTCGGACTGCTTTGGAAGAGAGAGAGAGAGGGAATGATAGAAGCCAGTTCAGAAGAACAGTGCTTGTGGAAGTATCTATAGAAAAGGCATGCAACAGAAACAGAACATCTATGTGACAGAGTGGAGAGACTCTGTTAGAAATGAGTCATTAATTAACTCTAGGAGCCTGAGAGAGGTTTTGGGGACACTGCCCCAAATGTGGGAACTATATTCCATGGTAGGGCAGATTTGCAATTTGTACAGAGTGAACAGCTGTTTGGAAGAAAAGTAACATTGAGAGCAAAAGAGAAAACCCAGTTTTTTAGATGCAGAGAAAGTAATATTTGTAATGTGCTTGTACCAAAGAGAGATTAGAAGGCAGAGTAATCCTCAAAAGAGGTATACGATCTTGCCTAGAAATAAGTGTCATTGAAGATAAGCATAGGAACAGAAGAATCCTTTTTGTGAGATATAAGACAAGACTGAGTTTTAGAAGGAGTGAAATCAAATAAGTTATCATTGCATCACTGGAGAATTACTTGGAGATCGGCATTTAAGGAATTGGTAGTGGATATTTGAGAAGTTGGAGCTGTTTGTGCAGGGCACGGTTTCTCAAACTGAAAGGTAGAATGCAATGTGCTATCTTCAGCAAAACTGTGGATAGGATTTCTGTTGGTCTCTGTGGATAGGATTTCTGGTCAGTGGAAGAAGGTCATTAATATACAATAGGAAAAGAGTTGGAGAAAGAACTGGAACTTGGGGAACACCAGCATTAGTGGAGAAGTTAGAAGACAGAGCGCCATCTAACATCACACGCAGTGAGCAGACAGAGAGAAAAACTGGGTACCCAATTACAAAACAAAAAACAGTTGGCAAACAAACCATAAAATGGAAGCTTATTTAGAAGACTTTATGCCAAACACAATCAAAAGCCCTTTGAAATGTCAAGAGCAACTGCTTAGGTTTCACCAAACTTTTCCACTGAATTTGTCCCTAGATGGGTAACTTAAGCTAGAATATCACCAGTGGATTGACACTGATGGAATCCGTACTGGCTATCGTTGATCAAATGGAAGGTTTCTAGATAATTGTTGGCAGTTAATTGATTTCTTCATTACTTTAGAAAGTGAAGAAGTAAGTGCAATGGGATAATAATCGAATGGGAGGGATTTGTCATCCTTTTTAGGAACTGGCTGGATATGAGCAAATTTCCAAGCAGAACAAAAACACCTCTGGAGTAAGAAAGTGAAAAAAGGCGAACAGAACAGGAGTAAGTTCAGTAGCACAGGTTTTAAGAATTAGTGATGAAATACTATTAGAACTTGGAGCTTTCTTAACATCAAGATTGATCAAAATCTTTCTGACATCCTTATGATGGAAGACCACAGGAGGCATTGAATGGGGTGTACTGGGAATGGTGGGAGGTGGTTTACCAAGGTCATCAATACATGAGTTGGAAGAAAAATAGGATGCTAGCAGGTCAGCTTTATCTTTGGCTGAAGTAGCAATAGAACCTTCTGGTTTTGACAGAGGTGGAAACCGATGGGCAAAAGTTGCAACCAATAGCTTTGGAAAGAGACCAGAATGCTTACCTACCATTTGGACAAGAAGCAAGTTTTCTACTCTTATCCTGTTCAAAATCTAGTTTGGACTGATTAATAACTGCTTTACAATTGTTGCAAGCTTTGGTGTAGGCAGAAAATGAACATGGAGATTTGGAAACAAGCCCAATGCGGTATTCAGAATTCTTCTCTTTAATGTTCTTAGTACATTTATTCGAAAACCAAGGGTTGGATAAAGGACGAGATTATAAGGTGGAGTGTGGAATAAAGGATTCCATCCCTACAAGAATAATTTCACTGACAAGATCTGAGTAAACATTGACATCAGAAGATTTGAAACAGTAGTCTGACCAAGGAAAAGAAAAAAGAAATCTTGCAGATCATCCCATTTAGCATTCTTGTAATGCTAAACACAAGGTTGAGAATGGCCAGGAGAGAAAGGCTCAATTGATGAAGAGACCATTGTGTTGTGATCTGAGATGCCTAGAGGACCACTCACCTCGACTATGTACTTAGAAGGGTTGTTTGTAAAAAAAAAAAGGATCAAGCGTGTTGGCTGTGTGGTTAGGACTGTCTGGTATAATGGTAGGTAAATGAACAATATGTGCAAGTCATTAGTAATTGCAAAAGCCTCGACATCTCAACCAGCTGGGTTCATGCAGCTAGAAAACAGAAGCCAGCTGGACTTGTGAACGTTAACAGCATCAAGGAAGATTAATTCACTGTTAGGAAAGTTGGATTGGAGAAAGTCAAGTTTCAAAGAGGGAAAGTCAAAATGTTCCAAGTGATCAGTGGGATTGGGAGAATGATAAAGGCAACAGATAAATTTGACAGAATGTGGTAGAGAGATTTTAAGCCAGAGAAGATCGAAAAGAGGAGATTCCAAATTACTAAGTCTCTGACAGGGAATATCAGAATGGACCCCCCGCACAGATACCAACTTTGAAACAAAAGGAATCATATAGCAAATAATTCAGGCAAGTGAGATGAGTAGTGGTTGAGTCAACCAGTAACTGGGATTCTGTCAGAAAAAGTACACTGGGTTTGGCAGACTGTTAGTGGAAATGGACATCATTGAGATTAGAACTGAGAACACGTATATTTATGAAATGAAAGTTAAAACTGGATAAATTAAGATAAAGGCAACATCCGAATCTTTAAGCATTAATTTAAGTTTTTTTCCCCCATAAACATTCTTTTTAATTATGTTACTACAGTATGTGTTGCTGTGTCATTACATCATTGCAAATAATATTGTAATAAAAATCTTGCTGTTGTACACATGTGATACAGTTTCAACTCAACTTCATTATAGGATACTCGCTTAGACAGGATATTTATAGGGTTAATGTCTCATAGATTTAAGGCCTTTATGATAGTTACCAAATGTTTCTGTTGTTTATCATACGGACATACGTCTAGCTCTTGCAAAAATGAAGTACCGACTTGCAGACACTGTGCTCGTTCGGGGCACTTATTTTCGGAGTATCCCAACAAAAGTGACCCTGAAGTATGCGCCAATTGTAAACGAAAGAAGACAGCTGATCACTCTGTTAAAGATGTCTTGTGTCCAGAATACCAGAGAGCTATGGAAACAGTAAGACAAAGAACTATTCCCATCCAGTCCTAATGATCATAATGGTGATGAGGCTGAAGAATCTATACTCCTGACCGTCAAATTAAAAATCAGTCAATTAAATGCCCATAGATCTAGTCAATTAAATGCCCATAGACAGTAACAGATGAAATTCAAAGACTTGCAGATATCCTTTCTCCATACATTGTTTGTTTACAGGAACTGTATGACTATTATGGTAAAATTTCAGGCTATCCTTTATTCCCCAGAATAATAAAATTCCCTCATGAAGATCCAAAAATAGCTATTATTGTATTCAATATAAATTTAGACATTCTCGCCGTCACTTCTCTCTGCTCACAGCCTGCTACCTGTATACAAGCTACTAATAAAATTATGTCCTTCTACTTGATTTATTTATACTGTCTGCCATCTTCAGATATTAATCCATTTCTGGAGTACCTAGAAACTGCTCTTCTTAAACTTTTACCAGAACCTGTTATTATCCTAATGGATGCAAATTCCAAATCTTCACTGTGGCATAGCACAACTACCGATCACAGAGGGCGGTTATTAGAAGATTTAATTTTTGCTCATCAATTGCATGTTCTTAATCTCCCAAATAAGCCTTCTACCTTTTGTTGTAGCACCCTGGGGCAGTTTAACATCGACGTCATTCTGGCAACAAGCAATATCTCTTCACTAATTTCTGAGTGGGATGTACATACAGATTTGACAGTTTCCAATCATCGACTTATATCTTTTGACCTATGTTCCGGCGCCTCCATAGCCAGGTGGGCAGGAGCAGCAGTGCATAGCACATGCTTCTTGATTAGACCCGGGTTTGAGCCTGTGACCACCAAATACAGAGGGTGCGGAAAGGTCGGAATAACCACCACATATCCCCAGAGCAATATGGCCTTAGTTGCTAATGCTCCTAAAAACCAAATAACAAACACAAACAAACAAACAAACCTATGTTCTTCTAAAACTACTACAGCTCCACCTAATAATCTGATCAGATTTTCCCTACGAAATATAATTTGGGAAAACTTTGACAAATCAATCTTTAAAGATCTTCCGTCTGATTCTACAGACTCTGTGGACCATCTTGACGCTAATCAATTGGCAAATTTTGTTAAAAACACTATCTTTACAGCTATCACAAAATCTACTAAATGTAAAGCTTTCCATACAAAATGTACCCCATGGTGGAAAATGAGCTAATAATTCAATGTTGCAAGGTTCATCACGCTAGGTGCCTTTATCAAAGAGCAAAACGAAATAGATAGCCTTTACTTGAGGTCAATAGGTTACATTTAAACTATAAAAACGAGAAGGGGATATATATATACTAAAAAAATATATAATAGTAAGGTCAAATCTTGGCAGAATTTTGTACATACAACTGGAAACCAAGATCCATGGGGTCTTATATATAAAATTAGCAGAAATAAATTAACTCCTGGTGATATCTTTAATACAATAATCTCAGATAATACTGAAACTCTGAACTGGATGCAAACTGCTACTCAAATACTTTGAGAGGCTTTTTCCCAATGATGATAGAACTCTTGATTCTGCCTACTGCCTACACTCTGGAGTTAGGAAAGAAAATGAGCAATATGATTCTCCCATTTCTACTCCTTTATTTACTATGGAAGAGCTTAAAAATGCAGTTTCTTAAATGAATAATAAAAAATGCCCAAGAACTGATCTACTGGAATCCATTTTCATAAAAAGATTCTTCTCTATTAGACCAAGCCATCTTTTGAAAATCTTCAACAAGTGTCTTGTAGCTGGGAATTTCCTTGTTATTTGGAAGTCTGCTCTCATTACAATAATCCCAAAACTAGGCAAACTACCAAGTGATCCTAAATCATACAGGCCTATCGCTTTATTATCCCACTTAGGCAAGTTACTAGAAAAGCTCATGGCATACAGATGTAATCAACTTCTTTTGGATAGTAATCTATCTTCCTCTCTTCAGTATGGATTTAAGCCTGGTTGTAGTTATGAAGATGCGCTTTTTGAATTGAAAAAGTTAATTGATAGCTCTACTTACAAATATGCACTGGCAGTTTTTATTGATTTTGAAGGCACCTTCGACACTGTTTGGTGGGAGAGTGTCTTACGGCGCCTTAGAATCGCTCGTTGTTCTAGACATCTTCCTTTCGTTCAAAAGTTACTTTGCTGAACGTACTGTCTACATCCAGACCAAACATCAGTCGGTATCCAAAGCCGTTTCTCGAGGGTGTCCCCAGGGTTCCATTCTTGGCCCTCTTGTGTGGAACTTTGTTCTTGATGATTGGCTGTCTTCTCCCTCCAACACGGCCGTTGTGCAGATGATTGCCTTTGCCGACGATCTCTCCATCTTAGTACATGGTAACTACAGGTCCCAATTGGAAAACAGGCTAACTCTGTACTCGATAACTTGCTGGATTGGACTCTGAAAAATAAATTAAGAGTGCCACCATCTAAAACCAAGATGATGATATGTCACAGAAAACTAGACCATAATAGACCTCCGATTGTCAAGTTTAATGGAGTATCTCTGCCACTTGTTACCACTTATAAGCATCTTGGTATTATTTTTGATGAAAACTTGTCGTTCTTACCACACATCCAGAATCTTTCTGAAAAAGTGAAAACTTTTGCGGCCATGTTATTCAAGATCTCTCGGCAGGACTGGGGTTTAAAAAAGGGAACCCTCAGAATTCTATACTACAGTGTTTATTCCAATCGTTACATATGCAGCCAGCATATGGTTTAACAGAACCAAACTTATTAGAGTTCAAACCAAACTAGACAGTGTCCAATGGACCTTTTTGCTAGCTCTCCTAAGAACTTGTAGAACAGTTTCAACTGCATCTTTGCAAGCCATCTCAGGTTTGTTACCTCTGGATTTGCATCTTACGTACAAAAGATTTGTTTACTATATTTGTAAAGGACACCCTCTAACTTTTTCTGATTTGACCTATGATCCCACTGCCTATCCAAAGAATGAAAAAGCGAAATGTTGGACTGAGCTTCATAAAAGATGGCAAGTGAGATGAAATTCCTTGACCAAAGGAGCAGTGACCAGATGTTTTATACCTGATGTTAAATTCACTACCTCAAAAATAATCAGTTTTGGTTCTACCCAAGCCTTGTTACATCATACATTCTAACTGGTCACAGTTCTTTGAATGCCTGTCTTCTTCAATTCAATCTATCTACGACAGATACCTGTTTCTGCTGTGCCTCTGAAGACTGGAGTCATGTTCTTCTGCCCAGTTTACCAAGATTTAAGACAAACATTATCTAGTACAGTGCATAATTTCTCTCCTGGAAGTGAAAGATATCTTATTGAAAATCAAAATGCCTTCTCAGCTCTACAGGAATTTGCCACACAGGTTTTCAACAGATGCAGGATTCTTTGTGGTATTCACCACCGTACGTGATTATAGGAGACTGCTGCACCCACAAGACTTGCACTTATTTCTATGGGTGCTTAAAATATTAAATTTAGTTTAGTACATGTATAGTTGGGCCTGCCTCTTCGTGGCATGGACAAGTACTGGGAAGCACCCTTCCTGGTGTTTGCTGCTTCCTGGTAGCAAAGTGGCCAGAAACAGCTAAACAACACACACATACACACTACGCAAACATAACATTACACTCATTTCCGGCAATTGTATAGTCTTGTATATCATCACAAAGAACCACGGCGGAGATAAACTGATGTTTAGGGGCTGCCTTGCATAAGACACAACACATGTCCACATAGGATACTCGCTTGGTATGCTAGCTGATATGCATTTGGTATTACACTGTACATTGAATACATGTATGGAAAATAGTTGAATTGTGGCACACATTTTGTAGAATGTATGAACCTTGTTTGTGATGTGTTGTGTCTTATGCAAGGCAGCCCCTAAACATCAGTTTATCTCCGCCGTGGTTCTTTGTGATGATATACAAGACTATACAATTGCCGGAAATGAGTGTAGTGTTATGTTTGCGTAGTTGTTGATAATAATTTCACTTAATAATGCATTTATTTACAATAATTGTTTGAAATGACCAATTTCTGCCAAGAAATTCATGGAAATTTTTCCCTCCAGACTAAATGTAGTACATAGGAAGTAGTACTCTGTATATTGCACAGCTTACGTGTTCTCTGAGCAGTACAGACAAGCTGCTAGGACAGTTCATGAAATTGTGTCAATGATATACTGGAATTTTGCCAGCAGGGACAAGGCAATAATTATTTTGTTGTATAAGGTAGTGGTTAGGGTACATCTTGCACAGTTCTTCATGCAGGTCTGGAAGTCTCACTTTTGGAAAAGATATGGATCTGTTGTAACAGGTGCAAAGAAGAGCAACAAAAAAGATTTGTCAGAGACACAAAAGGGTACTCTTACCAAGAAAAGTTTCAGTTCTGCAGTACAAATTGCATCACCTGTAAACTGCAGAAAAACCTGATTGAAGCATTTAAGGCTTTAAAAGTGGATTGAATAAACTAAAGGTTTATGTCATCCTCACTCTTTCAGAGACAACAACTCGTAAGGGGACATAAATTAAATTGAAAAAGGATATCAATGTGTGAAAATTTGCTTTCATCCAGAGTGTAATTGGCTTTTGGAACAAACTTCCATCTGGTGTTGTGGAAATGGATAGTTTGAATAAATTTAAGGCAGATTATCAAATTGTTAGAGGGAATGTACAGATGAAGTAGGTTTTTTTTTTTTTTTTTTACCTGATGCTGTATAAGTTGTTCCTTGCGTTATTTGCCACTACTAATACTTAAACGAACAGGGATTTTGTTTGTGTGTGTGTTTTTTTTTTTTTTTTAATACTAAATTTTTTTTTTTTTTTAATTCATGTTGATTATGTATATTTTATGTTATTTACTGTATTCCAGTGTAATAATTTCTGCTTTGCATTTGTTTCTCTGATACAGGAAGCCACATTGTGAAATTTCAATATGGTTTTTCTTAAGAACTATGTTTTGATTTAATGTAACAAAAACTGAGCTTTTACATTCAAGTAGAAAATCTTTGAATTTTAATGATTTGTGAATTAGAACAATTGCTAAATGAATTGAATTTTGTTGATGACTATATATGAAGGACATTCAAAAAGTGGGTATTTTAGCCTACTTCTAGCAAATATGATTCAGCAGTATTTTTTTCAGCAGGTAGTACAAGTACATTTTCTTGTAAGCTGTACCAAATCTCAGTTTAACGGGTCCATTTTTATTTATTTATTTTTTTTTTTTTGCAGGCGATTTTGTGAACTGAGGAGTAGAAAAGTTTCAAAACTATGAAAAAAAGAACTGTGGGTGGTGAAAAAAAACCTGTCTTTGAAAGGAATGTCCCCACAGGAGGTTCATGCTGATATAGTGCAGACATATTCTACAGTTGTGAAGTGGCACAGAGAATTTTGTTGTGGTAGGGAATCGTGCAATGATGGAGATCATTCTGGATGATCCTCCCCATTCACCACTGAGGAACACGTCAACTGCATACATGACCTAGTGAAGCAAGACAGACGAATGAGTTAGATATATAGCTGAGTCTGTAGGCATTTCAGTTGGCAGTGTTGATTCAATCCTGACAAAGTCTTGAAGATGAAAGCCACTGCTCGATGGGGCCCATGAATATTGACAGATGAGCAAAAGGCATGCTGCAAACAAACTGGCTTCACCAACTTCAACTTTCTTCACGAGGATTCATGAAATTTCTGGTCCTATGCAAAAACAAAGTCTAATGCGGAATCATCCATAATTTCTGCCTCCCAAGAAGTCCCATATTACTCTGTCAGTTGCAAGGTAATGGTATCAGTTTTTTTGGATGCAGAAGGCATCATGATTGCCTGGAATAGGGTACCACTGTCACTAGTGCACACTATGACAACCTCATAAGGCACCTTTGTGAAGCCAAAGGAAAAGTGGTGTGGAAACTGCGAAAAGGTGCAATCTGTATGGCAATGACTGCCATACAGATTGCAAGATTTCATTTGTTTCAGCACCTACCATATTATTCAGATCTTGCCCCTAGTGATTTTTATTTGTTTTTCAAGCTGAAAGATAGCATCCACGGGAAGAGAAATGCCTCTGATTTTGAGATGGTTGCAGCTGTGGGTGCATAGTAGGAGGAACAAGATAAAGATTTTTACCAGTGGGACCAAGGTACTAGAGCATTGGCGGGAGAATTATTTTGCTCTGGCTGGGGACTTTGTCGAAAATTAAACAGAGAATCATAATGGTATGGCTTTCCTGTATGTGTCAGAATATGGACTTTTTGAACTACCCTCATACCACTGCCTAAACTGACAGTGATGATGCGGTGATTCAGCTGAAGATACTCTTGCTGAAAGCAGCCTTGTTACAGATAGTATTTTTGTATATGAAAAATATCTACTAAGCAACAAGGCGTACTGGTTCCTTTCTTATTAGCAATCTTGTTAATCCCCCCCCCCCACACACACACTTACGAAATTGCACATTTTAGGCCTCGCCAGGTGCTGCTTAGTATTTTGCAGCGGTACATTTTAGGAAATTAATAAATAAAAAACAAAAATATTATTGAATATCAATGGCAACGAATGTAGTAAGGAGTGAGAGCATTTAAATAACAGTTGATAGGAATAACCCTTAGGCAGGAATTTGTCAGGGTTGTATTTTGCATTGGGTGGATTGTCTTTATATTTGTTCTGATTTCTTTTAAACCTTTAATCAAGAACATATTATCAGTTGGATAGGAGGTCACTTGATTATATCCGAGAGGAAATTGGACTTTTTTTTTTTTTTTTTTTCCTTTTGAAATATTGAAAATGAATATTAGGTTGGATATTTCTGTAGTTATTTATTGCTGCAGAAGATTAATCAGTGATTACTTTTTGATTTTATAGTCAAATGTTATATGTTGATTGCATTAATTTGCATAAAATATTTTGTGCAGTGCAACGCATTTCCATTAACTTGATAAAATTCAAGTTAAATTTTTATAAATTATATTTTAATAAAAGATATATGTTTTTCAGGATCTGCAAAGTGATGAAGCTGTAGAACATTTAAGGCAGGAACTTGAATCCCTTCAAGCAGAGAACCTTACTCTTAAGGAAAGATTGTTACAGATGGGTGTACCTCTGGAAATGGCTGCACTTTCAGATAGTGAGAAAGAGCAACTTCTTCTCAACAGATCGCTGGCAAGTTTGGATGGAGATGTTAAAGGACAGGTAAGGTGCTATGTTATGCTCTGAAATAGCTAAAGTTCATGAGTACAGTGCACTTCACTTTCATTTTATAACTAATATTTGCCATCCACATTCTGAGTGCTATTCAAAATGAGTTGTCCATCCAGCATGTCCTTCAGTACTTACTATAATAGTTTCTATAAATTTAAATAGATTGGTCCCTTCGTGCATACTGTTATGAAGTATTACCAGCAGTTTTATATAAACTCTCTCTCTACTTGTTATTAGGCATGGAATTTTCAGAATTTTCCTTTAATAACCATTGATTATTATTCCATAACACAGAGTCCATGTTATTATGGACTTGTGTTATGGAATATGAAATTAGCCTAGTATTTAACTGTTAAGGCTAATTTTATTGCAGTTAGCATTATTTTGTCTTATTTTATTTTTGGTCAGAGGAATAATATAAGGAGTAAATTATATGCTATATATATATATATATATATAGCATATATATACAGGGTGTTTCAGTTAAACGTTTCAGAACTTCTAAGAGGGGTAGGGTACATCCTGACAACTCGAAATCATATAGCAATGTGGGGTCGGAAATGCTTTCCTGAAGCGGTGTTGTACACAGAAGCACCATAAAGAAAAGAGACTGTAAGTGAGAAATCGTTTTAATAATACATGAAAAGAAGCAAAAGGTACATGGATTAAAGTAAGTGTTCGAAGTTTCTTCCATGGGCTACAATGCACGCCTAACATCTCTGACGCATGGACATCCAAAAATTCTGGAATACTCCAGGCGAATTTAGAATTTCTTCGGCAGCTACTGCGATTCTTGCAACCAGCTCCTCAGCATTGTCAACAGGGGTGTCATAAACTAGCGATTTCATATGACCCCAGAAATAAAAATCAAGACATGATAGGTCGGGTGACCGAGCAGGCCAACGCACGGGACCACCACGTCCGATCCACTGTTGACCAAATGTGACATCCAGGTAGTTACGAACATCTCCGCTATAATGGGCAGGGACTCCATCGTGTTGGAACCACATTGTCTGTTGCGTCGATGCAGAAATCTGTTCATCTCTCAAAAGTTGTGGCAATACTTGCTGCAGAAAGATCAAGTAGATAGGTCCGGTTAGACGACACGGTAACAGGTAAGGTCCGATGAGGTGATCTCCCATAATACCAGCCCATACATTGACCGAAAATCGAATCTGTGCTGCACGACGTCGTATTGTATGCGGGTTCTTGACCGCCCAGATATGGTCGTTATGCGTGTTGAAAATTCCTTCCCTTGTGAAGGATGCCTCATCGGAAAACAACACTTCAGCAGGAAAAAGGGGATTTGTAGCACATTTTCCAAGGTACCACTGTGCGAAAGCAATAAGAGGTGCATAATCCTCCGGTTGCTGTGTTTGGACACGCTGCACGTGAAACGGATGCATGTCTTGTTCTCGGAGAATCCTCCAGACGCTGCAATGGGAAACCCCGACTGCGTTTGCTAGACTTCGTGTACTCGTTCTTGGATTCCCCTGTACATGCTGCAGCACATTCTGTTCGACGGCTGGAGTCCGTGCTGTTCTTACCCTGTCCCTGTCAGCTCTTTCAAATGAACCTCTCTCAGCTAACCTCTGGTGCAGTCTTGCAAAGAAATTATGACTGGGAATACGCCTCGTCGGATATCATTCCGCGTACAAACGCTGTGCGGCTGGCCCACTACAATTTGCAGCCCCGTACGCCAAATGCATATCAGCTAACTCTGCATTCGTGTAATCATCCATCCTACTAACTTGGCGTTCTTGTGCGAAATTAAGATTCCCTGCACTAAAGCTCGGAATTTTCGATTCTGCCCATTGGTATATGATTTCGAGTTGTCAGGATGTACCCTACCCCTCTTAGAAGTTCTGAAACGTTTAACTGAAACACCCTGTGTATTTAAAATTAATAATAATAAATGACACTATTATACTACAAGAAATTAACAAAATAGGTTTTGAATTACTCAATAATAGTTATTTATTATTAACATAGAGAATACAGTTGAACCGGTGAAAGCAGTAGCTAAAAATAAAATTTAATACAGTAAATAGGAACTTTCGGCATAGCGTATCCCTTCATCAGCTAAGTACATACACACATGGAAATGAAAACCTAACATAAAATGTTAGGAGTGGAATAAATTAAAATAAACAGTGCATGTTCAGATAACTGAAAGAGCGGCGCACGTGAACACGAGTGATCAATCACTTACTATGTCAAATCAAGTGATTGTTGCTGGTACCTGGCACGTATATGTGCTGACTGCCAGTGTTTGTCGTGCTTTAACACTACAGATTCCAAAAAGTGCTATCTTTTACCTCTATTGTGGTTTAAAATGTTGTGACAGCTAGATTAGGGGTTCATCATCATCATCATCAGACAGCTGATATGGGGTTCAGTAAGAATCCTGAAATGTTACAAAATGAATTGTGCTAACAGTTTAGCATAGAAATATTGCTTGTATTCCATATGAGTTTAATAAAACCTATTCTGGTAATAATTTTGTTAAGGGGAAGCCTTGTCTGGCCAGTTTGATTGGATACTATGATGTAGTCAAAGGAACTAGATGCAAAAAATAATTTTGATATCATATACTTGGATTTCAGGAAGCTTTTGATATTGTTGCACATGGAAGACCACTGTACATATTGGAGCAGTATGGCATTAAGGGCAAGTTGCTCTAGTGGATAAAAAGGTGGTTGAGTGGGAGAAGACAGAGAGTGGTAATCAATGGACACTGATCTTCATGGACTAATGTTATTAGTGGAGTCCCCAGGGTTTGGTATTGGGCCCATTGTTGTTTTGTGTATTTATCAATGATATTGATGAAGGTATATCAGGCTTAATGTTGAAGTTTGCAGATGATACGAAGGTTGGCAGGGTTGTTAAATGACAGTATGCTACTGCTACAGAATATAGAAAAGTTGGGCAGATGGGCTGGAAAGTGGCAACTGAAGTTTAACATTGAAAAATTCAAAGTACTGCATATGAGTAGTAGTAACCCCAGAGAAACGTACCAACTTTGCGGTGCTACACTCAGAGTGGTAGAGAATGAAAAAGACCTGGGGGTAATTGTGCAGTCAGATATGAAGTTTTCTAAGCAGTGCAGACAGGCTGCCAGAGTAGGTCATGGGATTCTGTCAATGATATGCAGGAATTTTGCTAGTAGGGATAAGGAAGTGATTATCCCTTTGTATAAGTCAATGGTCAGGTCACACCTTAAGTACTTCATACAGGTCTGGAGGCCTCATTTTAGGAAGGATGTAGAGCTGGTGGAACAACTACAGAGAAGGGAAAGCAAATTGGCGAATGGAAGGAAAGGAGTACTCTTACCAAGAAAGGCTTTTAAGTTCTGCAAATTGCAGCCTCTGGAGACTAGGCACCTCTGGGGTTATATGATGTCACTGCTGATGGGATTCTTCCACTTGCTCAGATTACGAACCTGAGGGGGCATAAATTCAAATTGAGGAAAGATAGGTTGTAGAATAGATGTGTGGAAATTTTCCCTTAGCCAGCAGGTAGTTGATTGCTGGAACAAATTTCCATCTGTGTTGTGGAAGTTGATAGCTTAAATAAATTTAAGGAAGAACTGGACAAACTTTTAGAGCAAATGGATGTGTGAAATGGGAATTTTTTTTTTTTTTTTTTTTTTTTTTGCTGTTGCTGTATAAGCTTGTTTTCTTGCATCATATGCCTCTACTAATGCTAATTTCACTTGATATAATAGTGTTTATTATCATTATATATAGTATTAATTTGCCATGTGGATTGAAACCATGTGGTAAATGAATACTGCATGTAATGTCACCTCCTCCCCAACTATAATGTAAGGGGGAAATGAGGGAATGCCAGAGAGACAAACTGATGTACTTGCAGCCTTGCCCACAATGTTAATGTTGAACACTATGAAATACTCTAGTCTTGCAAATTACATTTTAAGAGAAAGCTTTTTTTTTAATTATGAAAAAATTCTTTCTAAGGGCATTAATTTTCATGTGCAGAACCTTCTCAGCATATTATGGCAGCATATTGCACCTCAAACAGACAAATAACACCTTTCTATTAAGAAGTATTATGCACCACTGGTGCCTTGGTATATTATGCTATAAAGATAGGATAAAGTTCTCCTCAAAATAGTCTTTCCTTTCCTTTTCTTCATAAGAAGATTACACTACCCTTACAGTTGTTAAATGGTCATTATCATTTCATCAGCAAGATTATAATAATAAAACGTAATATTTAGGGTACAATAATCTAATGATGGGATAATGTTACAAGTAAATTAAAAAATAACTATTGCCATTATGAACAAGGTCTTTTAGTGATAGAGTGGTTATAATATCAGTAAAGGCCAAAAGATGCAAGGAAGCTAGGCTTTTGCTTATGTCAGGCAACAAAATAAAATAAAATTTTTGTATGCATAACCTTTTATTTCTCCTATCATACTCTTTTCACTGCCAGAAGATACTGATCCAGTTGCCCCTTAAATTTCACCAGACTGCCAGCCAGGAAGACAGTTTCTTCCACAGTGGCCATCAACATGTTGACCAGATGTAAAGTTCATTAATTCCATTCTGTTGTTTTCTGTCAGTAGTTTCATTTATCCCCCACCCCCCAAGTTTTTTGTGTCCCATTTCAGTGTGAATTCCACTGTTGTTAAATTTGATTTCCTCCCTCTAATTGCCTGGTATAACTCAGTCAGTACCCTTCCTCCTACTGGGATGCCTTGTTTCCAAGGATGCAGTTAATTCACCTCCACACATTTGTAGTGTCTTCTTGTGTGGATAACTCTCTGCTATTCTTACCAGATCTTTGGACCCTTTCAAAAAACTCAATGTTTTAGATGCAGCCTACAGACTGGAATGCAGTATTCCAAATGTGGTCTTACCACTGACTTGTATAATTGAAGTTAACTTCTTTTTCCCCCTAGATGCAAAGGTATGGTAAATTACTAATAAAATACTCTACCTGCCTACTTACTCTGCATGCTAATCTCTCTGTCTAATTGCATCAACACCCAGTTCTCTTTTCTCATTAGCTGTTTGGCTCTCTCCCCCAGTGTATAAGTTACTCATGTATGGGCCCCGGGTGCCAAGTGTTATAGTGATCAAGCGATTCCCTGAGTGATTTCTAGAGCGTTTTTATCAAAGCTACAGTTATATTTATTTGTAAAAGTTTTCTTCCGTTCCCATTAATTATTTGTTAACTTAGTATTACGAATTGTAATTAAGTTACAGGAAGGAAAACCACCTTTATTTTTTTCCGTTACACTAACTTACTAACCTTTACACCGCTTAGTCACTCTAGCGGCATTGCTCCTGCCTCTCTGTGGCGGGGCCAGTAACCTGGGAGAAGAAATCCACTCTCCCGGGGCTGAAAGGAGCAAAGATGGAAAACAGTTCTTTTCCGCCTTTAGAGCTATCGAGCTCAAGACTAGAAAATGACACCGAAAATTACTATTCTCAACCAAAGAGGTTGAAAACACTCCCGCAAGAGGAAATACCAGCATTCCTCATACTGCACTGTCTATCAGAGCTGCCTCTGAGTAAACTATCCCCATTCCTTGTCCAAAAATGCATAGAGTCTGCTGCAGGTTCACCAAAAACAGTAAAGTGGCTCCAGTCTGGGGATCTTCTGGTAGAGACCATGAAATCCCAGCATTCCAAAAAATTATTAAACATGACTACTTTTGGCGGACAACCAATAAAAGTTACTCCCCATGCCACCCTAAACTCCTCGAAGGGAGTAAACACAGAATGGGACTTGTTAACTGTGTCAGAGGAGGAGATAGTTCAAGAGCTATGTAAACAAAAAGTCATACAAGCAAGGAGAATTATGACTCGAAAAGATGGTGTTCTTGTTCCCACTAGGAGCATAATTCTCACTTTTAGCTCTCCCATCCTACCATCATCTGTTAAAGCAGGCTATCTCCATTGCCGTGTCCATCTTTACATCCCAAACCCAATCAGATGCTACAAGTGCCAAAAATACGGACACTTCCAAACTACATGTCGAGGTGAGTCAGTATGTCCAATTTGTGGATCGAAGGAGCACAATCAAACTGAATGCACTGCTACGACTTCTGTTTGCCCAAACTGTAAGGGTGATCACCCAGCTTTTTCCAAAGTTGCGAACTTTGGAAGCAAAGAAAAAAAATCCAGAAATATAAAGTTGAGAATAAAGTGACATATTCAGAGGCGAGAAGGCAAATACTAAAAACAGATCCAAAACATGTATATACAACGGCTGCTAAACAATTTCAGTCAATAGGTACACAAACAGATGTTGCCATTCCCCCAAATATGTCTATCGCTAATTGGGCATGCTCCATGCTCTCTGTCCCCAAACAGTGTCCTTCGCAACAAAAAACTGAATAAGCTTGTAATACCCCAATTACCATTCCAGCTAATGTAAACCCAACAGCAAAACAAAAAGTGACAGAAACCATGGTACTGAAACCACCAAATTCAGCCAGAATGGATATTGACCAGCACAATGACTCAGAAGATGCCATATTAGAACTTTATGCGACTGATGAGATGGACGTAACACGTCCCTACTTTACAAAGAAAGACAAAGGAAAATCGGATCAATGCAAACAAGTCGCAACTAAAAAGCAGTCAGAAACAAAAATAACCAACAAAACTGCTTAATGGAAAGAATTCTTCAATGGAATTGTAGAGGGTTTCGCAGTATAAAAGATGATATATGTGATCTCATCCACCGTTATGATCCAGCAGGCATATCCCTACAGGAAACTTATTTAAATTCACAAGTGTGTCCTACTATAAAAGATTACTCTATCTTTAGAAGTGATAGAAATATTGACTTGCCTGCCCGTGGAGGAGTGGCGGTTCTTATAAGAAACCACGTATCATCCAAACATATTGCTCTTCAGACTCCTTTTGAAGTAGTGGCAGTGCGCGTTGAAATTGGCATCACTCTTACAATAGCATCTATATATATTCCTCCTAATTTCTCATTTTCTCAGATGACCTAGATAATCTAATAGAACAGCTACCGTCTCATTTCTGGTTACTTGGAGACTAATGCTCATCATCCAATGTGGGAATCTCCAACAATCGACAAGAGAGGCAAGTTAATAGAATCCCTTCTGGACTCTTTATCAACTTACTCTTTTGAACACTGGTGAACCTATCTATATTCATTTTTTGACAGGATCCATGAGCGCAATAGACCTGTCAATCTGTTCTCCCTCCATATATAGCATTATGGAGTGGTCTGTTCTTTAAAATCCACTAAACAGTGATCGCCTTCCGATTCTCTTCAAGCTGCAAACACGGGTAAACTCTCCTTCACTACGTCGCTCCACTTGGAAATTTCCTAGGGCACACTGGTATGAATATGCATCTCATGTGCAGTTAGACAATAAAATAATCCAATCTCAAACCATAGATGATGTCACAGAACATGTAACTAATCAAATATTACAAGCTGTTACCTCTGCAATACCAAAATCTTTCCCGGGGAAACGGAAACATAGTAATTACTGGTGGAATCAAGATTGCACACACGCCAAACAGTACAAAAATAGAGCTTGGAATTTATTTCATAAATTTCCCACAACTACCAATCTAATTAACTTAAACACTGAAAGCCAAGTTCCGCCAAATAAGATGAAAAGCAAAGAAAGATGCCTGGATTAGCTTTTCCTCGAGCATAAACAAGGATACAGACAGAATTATCTGGAGGAAAATACAAATGCTTAATGGCAAATACGTTCAGTCCCTAGCTTCAGTACTAAACTGGGAAGGGAAAGAGTTGTCATCCCCGGGAGAAATAGCAAATGCCTTAGCGGAATCATTTGCCAGTATATCAGCAATAGCCTCCTACAAACCAACCTTTCAGCAAATTAAAAAAACTGCAGAGCAGCATAAGATTAATTTTTCCACGAGAGTTTCACATCCATATAACCAGCCATTCACATTAACAGAAACTTTTTGGAGCGCTCAATAAAACATCAAATAGCGCTGCTGGTCCAGATGGGATCTACTATATAATGTTAAGACAACTGAACAACAGAGCAAAAAGATCGTTGTTAAACTATTACAACCGAATATTCTTAGAAAATGCTTACCCAGTCTCCTGGTGTTACTCAATAGTTCTAGCCTTCCCAAAGCCCGGAAAGGATCGTACCTTTCCACGTAACTATCGGCCAATTTCACTGACCAATTGTTTAGGCAAAGTCCTGGAAAAAATGGTTCACAGGTGGTTAATGTGGTTCCTGGAAACCAACAACTTGCTAAATAGTAATCAGTACGGGTTTCGAAAAAACCGTTCCACCTTAGACGTAATGATAAAAGCAGAGGCAAATATACGTAATGCCTTCATAAGGGGACAACATCTGATCATGATTAATCTAGATATTGAGAAAGCCTTCGATACCACCTGGCGATATGGTGTTCTTCAAGATCTTCATTCTTTCGGCTTGAGAGGTCATCTACCCCAATTTATACAAAGCTTCCTTTGTCATAGAACTTTTCAGGTCAGATACATGAATAATTTATCCAAAACATTTAAACAAGAGGAAGATGTACCACAGGGTTCCATTCTCAGGCCAACATTATTTGCAATAAGAATCAGCAGCATGACAAGCGATGTACCAAATACAGTACAGTCGTACATGTTTGCCGATGATCTCATTATCTCTACTCAATCCGAGACTATAAACACCATCAAAAGGCAACTTCAAATTGCTATAGCTAAAATAGAATCATGGGCATTGCGGAATGGTTATTCCCTAGCAGAAAAGAAGTCTACTGCTATTCATTTCTGTAAAAAACGGAAACTACATCCGGATCCAGAAATATTTTTAAAAAGCAGCCTGATTCCTGTCACTAACAATTTCCATCTGTTGGGGTTACATTTAGATAATAAACTTAATTTTGCTTCCCATATGGTGGAATACTTCTTAAAAAACTGAATATCCTAAGAGCTGTCTCTGCTGTGTCCTGGGGTGCTGACAGAAGCTCTCTCCTACATCTCTATAGAGCTTTAATAAGATCGCGCTTGGATTATGGAGCACCTGTCTACGACTCCTCCAAGAAAAGTTATCTATTATGTCTGAACACCATCCAGCATAGTGCCTTTAGGATAGCTGTTGGAGTCTTCAGAATATCTCCGGTTCACAGCCTGTATATTGAGGCAAACGAATCCCCTCTGCATCTCAAGAGAAAAATTTTATTGTTTAATTATGCAGCAAAGATTGGAAGTACTCCAGCCCACCCCAGCTGGCAGTATCTGTTTGATCCTCAACACACCCCGCTATATCACAATAAGCCTAATGAAAACTGCCCCACAGGGATTCGACTGCAAGAACTCATGATCAGTTGGAAAATTAACTTTAAGAATATATTCCAAGACCTTGCTACTCCTGAACCTCCCTGGACTGAATTCATACCTCTCTGTGACAATTTCTTTTCAAGATGGGGAAAATCCTCCCTGGCAAATACCAACTTTCAACAGCTACATAAATTGCATTCTTTGGAAAACTCAGAGAAAGTTCATATCTACACTGACTGCTCCAAAACAGATACGGCTGTTGGTGCAGAAGCAGTTCCCGCCACTTTTTTAACAGCTGCCTCTCTTCCCACTGAATGCAGTATCTATACTGCAGAATTATTTGCAATAAAACTGGCTCTAGATAACATAAACAAATATCATATCAAATAGTCTCTGATATATACAGACTCTTTAAGTGCAATCAGTGCCTTTCAATCTACCTTTCCTCCCTCTCATCCAGTTCTTAAAGAGATCCGGTCTAAATTATTTTACCATCAAACAGCCAACTACAAAGTTACCTTCTGCTGGATTCCTCGTCATGTCGGCATCCAAGGTAATGATCGTGCGGATGAGGCTGCTAAACATCCTGACTCTGGATCTTACAGTCAACTGAAAGTTCCATACACAGACTACAAATCCATTATTAAAAACACATGTTGGAAACAATGGTCTCACCTCTGGCAATCTCAAACAAATAATAAACTGTTCCAGATAAAAAAAAAAAAAAAAAAAGAGCCTCAACTGTGGATATCTAGTTTTAGAAGAAACAGGCGACAAGAAGTAATTCTGGCAAGGCTTCGCATCAGTCATTCACATCCAACTCATTTGCTTTTGGGAGAGACTCCTCCTCAATGCTTCTTTTGCCAGTCACACCTAACAATAAAACATATTCTCATTGAACGTCCCCACCTTTCATCTCTCCGAAATTCCATCTTCAGTTCCCTCTCCAACTTACAGGAACCCTTAACCTTATCACATATTCTTGGTAATGAAGCAAATTTCGAGGATCTGTTTAAGTATTTAAAGCGCATAAATTTATATAATAGCATCTAATCATAACGTGAAATCAGTGATACCCAAACCATGAACAGGCGCAATATAGCCCAAGAGGCCCTTGTGCCAAAAACCTCAAATACAATAACAACAACTCATGTATGCCAACTATTTGCCAAATGTAGAAGTTTATATTTCACAGCATTAAGATGTAACTGACCATCCATGAAGCTAGTCTAAATCATTCTGAAGAAGCTCAGCCTGACTTGCATTATTAACTGTCTTATCTTTATATTGTCTGCAGATTTCAACATTATACCTTTCCTTCCCTCCATCCAGTCATTCAAGGTCAGAAACAAGAGCAATTATAGCACTGAACCTTGAGGAACCCTGACTTATAACGTTAACTCACTTTGAAGAATGGTCATTTATAACAACTTTAGTTCACTTCAGTATTTTTCTCATAGTTCTAGTACACTGCAGGTTGTACAGCAACTTTCCAAGTGGAACTATGTCAAAATGCTTTGCTAAAGTCTAAATGTTTTTTGCATCCAAATCCTGTGTGACCATGTCATAGTTTATCAGGTTGAGCAAACAAGGTTTTCTGTTGAAAATGTTGTGCAGTGATCTATTTTGTATATTATATATACTAAATAGATAACAGCACTCCTCTTTCAGTATGATCAGTAAATACCATCTCTGCCTGGGGGCTTATACATTTTTCCAGTTCAATTTTACAGTTAGATATGTTTAACTTTTTCTATTAGATTCTCTTTTATAATATTGGTATCACATATCCTAACAGTACTCAAGTTACCACATTATTCCCTGCCCTGAAAGGGAATTTCATGGTAAGAAATCAGTGCAGTGAATATAATATCAAATATATTAAGCTTACCAGTGAAATCTGCTGGTTTATCTTTTATTGTGCTCTTTCCATTGATTTTCTCTTTTCTAGTTTGCATTTATGCATGAATAAAACTCTTTGTCCCCATTCTTGGCTCTACAGCTAATGATATCTTCATTTCCAAGTTGTGTAAATGATCAATGACCAAATAATACAGGAAGATAGCTACTTGTTTTGCAGGCTATTATAGAAATTGCATTACATTATAAAAGTTTTTGCAGTAAGTTGTTTACTTTAACTTCTTATCAGCATTCTTTTATATTTGCTAATTTAATTTTTTTGATAATAGAGAGCTATTAAGTGCTCAATAATTCCTATATTCTATTATATTATGAATCAACAGGGATTACCTTTATTTTAGATATAGGAAGCTTCTTTTCCAACCATCTCTCCTAGTCCAACTCTCTAATAATTATTGGGGAAGGCGATATCAATTTTGCAAAACATGGGGGACATCTTCCCCCACTGTCAGAACCGTAGTGTTCAGAATGGTCACGAACACACCTTCCATAATGGGCAGGCGCCCCGTCATGTTGAAACCAAATGTTGTGTCTCACATTTGCTGGAAACATCGTCAAGTAACCCTGGTAGAACTTGTTCAAGAAAAATCCGATATTTAGCGGAGTTCATGCTGGATGGTAACTGGTATGGACTGACTAAGCAGTCACCGACCATACCTGCCCACACATTTATTGCGAAGTGGAAGTGATGTTGTGCTGCATGGGGGCGCACACCGTGTGGGCCCTCTGCTAATCCATATACTAGGTGCACATCTGCCAGCTCACAGTTCGTATATCGATGCATGCTCTTCATGTGGCGACTACTGCTTGAATGAGTAAACCAGAAATTTTCCCTCTTGTGAACTGATGAACAGTGCCGTGTACCGACTTATGGTGACGTTTCTGGTTATGGGTTCCTATGCAATTCACATTCCTTTAGATGTTACCTACCTCCCCTAAACGTTCGTACCAATATTTTTGAGACACCCTGTATGATACCAAAATTATTTTTTAGATCCAGTTTCTTTGGTACTGCATCTTAGTTTCCAGTCAGAAAAGATCGACCCGTAACATATTCATTTTGTTAATGCAACATAACTGCAGTCCTGTCTAGATGGTCCTACCTTACCTCTTTAACCAGTAACCTGTTATTTTCCCTGAAACATAAACTAACAGGTGTGTAATTTTACATATTACCTTTTTATATCATTTCCCACGTCAACTGTTCATTCCCTCCAATACTGTCATTAACTAACCAGCTTTTCCTTAAGTTTGTTCAAACTGCCCACTTCCACAAAACAGATGGAAGTTTGTTATATACTGTCACCTACCTGCTGGCTGAAAACAAACCTCTCATTTATCCTGCAACTGTCCTTCCTCAGTTTGAATTTGTGCCCTTCACGTATATAGTCTGAGCAAGAGGGAAAATGCCGTCAGCATTGATCTTGCTCAATCCATTCAAAGCCTTCAACACCTCAACCCTTCACCTTTTAGCACTTCCAGATTCTAAAATTTGCAGAACTGAAGCCTTTCTTGGTAAGACCACCCCTTTGTTCCCTTCACCTGTCTTGTTATCCTTCTTTCCAGCAGATGTGCATCATTCTTAAAATGAGGCCCACAAACCTGTATGCAATGCTCAAGACAATGTTCTAACCATTGCCTTATGCACTGAGATAATCACTTATTTATCCCTGCTAGCAAAGTTCCTGTCTATCATAGACACTACCCTATAATCTGTCCTGGCAGCTCAACTGCATTACTCAGAGAAATTCATATCTGACTGCACCAGGTCTCATTCCTTTTCCTCTACCGTGAGTGTACTACCATGCAGTTGGTATGTTAATCTGGGATTACTCATATGCAGTACCTTGCATTTATCATGTTAAATGTCAGCTGCCATTTCTCAGCCCATCTGCTTATTTTTTTTTAGATCTTTTTGCAGTGTTTACCTTGATCACTGTCATTAACCACCCTGCCAACCTTTGTATCATCTGCAAACTCAGATGCAATCTGCAAATCTTTGCTCACCTTTGGTGAATTGGGGATACATTCGCACATCTCCAGTCCGTAGGGACCTCCCCTGAATCAAAAGATGTCATAATTATGGGTTAAGGGATTGCTTACTTCCTTTGCTGTTTCCTTTAATATAATTGGATAGATCCTATCCACTCTAGTGCCTTTTTTTATGTATAGCTTCACTTTCTCTTCCACTTTGCTCTCGGGTATCACAAAATAATTTAGCCCCCTGTAACCGTAACATGGCTGAGAAATTTAGGATCTTGTGTATTTTTCAAAATGAGTTGTGTACAAAAGTTTCTGCATTTATTCATATCTTGTGGCAACAATTCTTGTACAAGCATGGTGTAAAATGGATACAATTGCTGTTTGTGTAAAGTCCCCGTACACTTGCAGATGATCAGTTTCTGATACTTTGTGGAAAGTGATACTTGTACATTATGAAGTATTTGCTCTTCAACATTTGCAGTTTGTTGAAATCCTCTTCTACCAGCATTGACTCATAATGATTTTTGCATACCTGTTTCACTAAGTTGTCGCTCCACAGTAGTAATGTTTTATGATTTTGTACTCATTGAGTCTGGAGCAAGACATGGTGACCTACTCCAGTATTTTTCACTGGAAAACTTTATGAATGAGCTCAAGAATAAACGATAATGCTAGGAAAGGTCAGTGGAAAAAGGAGAAGTGGTTGGCAAAGAATGCACTGACTTGACACCATCAAGAACGACACTCGCATAAGCTTGAAGAACTTGAAAGAAGCTGTTGAAGACTGGACAGCATGGATTTAGCTTGCCCATAAAGTCTCCAAAAGTCAGCTGCGACTGTACGGATGAAAACAGCAACACATTGAGTTGAAAATTTTTTGGCACACACATATATATGAACAGCAGCTATGGAATGCTTATGAACCTCACCATGAATTAAAATGATATAAGTAACTCAGTAAAAGTAAGCTGATTTGGGATGTCTTCTATAATATCAGTTTAACAAATGTCATTCTGTAAACGATCTGAGGACTTTGTGGAACTTGAAGCTCAAATAACAGACTTGTTAGCACTGTTAGTATCTACTCTGCTATACTGGCTATTCAGAATTGAGTAATTCATATGATTGGAATGTTATATATGGGGATATTTTTATGTATGTTTTTTTTTTTTTTTTTTTTTTTTTTACCGTTTAAAGCCCATGGTCATATTTTTGACACAGATTTGAACATAATGTTTTTGTTTTACACAATTTTGTTTATGATTAATATTTTAAAAATAATGACTTGAGATATATGTTTATAGTGATAATTTTCTTATTTTTAGCATGTGGAATATGCTCTTCCATTTGTTTTGTACAATTTTGAAACACTTCTTTATATATTTTTGTGTATTTAGTTATTAATTTAAAAAGAGGTTGTGTATTTGATTATGATACCTTACATTAGCTTTGCTTTTTAATAAGTGCATGTGCGCGCGCGCGCACACACACACACACACACACACACACACACACACACACACATTAAATTTATCACTACCAGCACAGCATGGTAAGCATACAATTTAAATATCGTTTCTTTAACTAATATTTTCAAGTGTAAAATAATTCTAGGCTAATTTGCTTCCTGGACATTCTAATATTGAGAAAGCTGATGATCACAACCCAGATACTGAGACTGGAGAAGCTTCTGGAGTTGCACTTCCTCCAGCAGGACGTCCACTTTCCGAATGGGATAAAGCAAGTAGTAGCAGTTTGAGCGAAATGTCTGTGGCTTGTTTACAAGATCGCATAATGCAAATGGAAGAAACACATCATAGGTATTATATTTTATGTCTTTGGAAGATTAAATGACTTCTAACACGATTAGCAGTTTATTTTAGGAAGAAATGGTTTTAATTTAAATATTGTGAAAAATTTTTATAACCAATCTATTATGATGTTATAGATTGGAAATCAGTACAATAATGTATTTCTCTTGTACAAGCAGATACAGGTAGTTCCCGACTTTGAGTTAATTCGTTCCTAGCATGAGCTCACAAAGCAAAAACTCGTAAACCGGGAATTTTTTCCCCATAGATGTAATGTTAGAAAATAGGAGCTGCATTCTCAACAATGAAATTTGACCATAGTAATGTTAAATAAAGGTCAACAAAACAATAGTTTATGCTTAAACATTGATTTATTTATCCAAAGAAATGAAAACATAGCCTTTAAAATTAAGCAAATAAAGAAACTATTTATGTCATACAAATGTTAAAAGAATGTTTATTCTTCATCATCATCATTGACTAATTGCACACCCGTTGTTGGCTCAGCACTTGTTGGTTTGTTGGAAGCACAAGAAGTCGTTTTCTTTTTTGGAAATGCTTCAAGAGTCATGTGTTTCTAAGACAGTCTTCTTTTTTCTTTAGAAATTTCATGATAGCATGCATAAGCTTTTTTTTTTTTAAATCTGTAGCAACTTTTCTAGTGCACTTGAAATTTGAATCTTGTTACTCGAAAATCTCAGTTGCTTTTTCTGTGTTGAAAAGCTTCATCAAACCCCTTGAGAGTAAAGGAATGAACAGGAGTTTCATGTGTTAAAGCTTCTTTTTCCTCAGCTTCTTCACGTTTTGCCATTTCAAGGTCTTGATTTGAGCTCTCCATTGTGTGTTTGAAGCAGATCAGTGACACGTTAGTTGTAGAAACCTCAAGCTGCAATTGGTTAGCAATATTAACGACTGCTTCTGTTTCATTTTGTATGATCTCTGCTGTTTCTTCAAATCCTTCAAAATGATCAATAAAATGATGACAGAGTTTATTCCAAACACCATGTTCTTCCCTGTAATTTTGTCCCAGGCTCTTTTTATTATTTTGATCGCATCTAAAATATGGAATTTTTTCCAAAATTCTTTAAATGTTGGACCTCCTTCCTTATCTCTGCCTGAACAAATAAACGCATGTATAGTAGTAATGTATTGTATAGCTATACATTGGTTTGAAATGCCGTACTAATGAATGTTTAGCATTTATTTATTGCAGTTAATGTTCATATTTTCGATTTTGTTGATACTTTGTTTGGATAAAAACTCCTAAACCCGGGAACTTGTAAAGCAGGAACTACCTGTATACATTACTATGCTGATATGAGCATTAAGATCATTTCATAGGTAATCCATTATGATTTAAAATGCTTCTTTCATTTTAGTAAAAGTTGATGATTTATGGAAAAATAGTATAATCAGCTGTTATATGGTTTGTAAAATTTCCACTGTGATCCATGTATATGACAACCTCTTGTTTGAGTAGTATAGAATTTATTAGAATCATGAACACTTCAGCCTTGATCTGTCTGATATGTAAAATTTGTAAGGATAAAAACATGGAAGGTATCAATTTATGAGAATAGTGAAGTTATGAAAACTAGGAAGAACTTGATTTTCTTTCTTGTGATTAAATCTAGGCTTGCTAGTTAATGTCATACAGTTAATATATGCTATTCTGTAGGAAATTACTAGAGACTACCTGGAATATCAATATATCTTGCCCATTTAAAATAAATTGTAGGCTAACTTTGTGGTGAATCTATTTGTTTAAAAGTAGTGTAATACCAAAACAACTTGAGGTAATGTGAAGTTCTCTCTGAGTATTAAGATCACTGTCTGTGTTATGCAGTTTAAATTCTGCTTGCCACAAAAAACAAGTTACTATATTACTAGTTAGTTATTATATGCAGTTTATAATTCAGGCATGTTAGCAAAAGTTTATTAAATAAAAACAAGCAAAAAACACTTGTGTGAATAACTGTGAATATTTTATTTCTGCACATCTGCCATATTGCCCATTCATTCCTTCGATTGTCATACGGCAACAAATATAATATCCAACGCTTCACCTATAGTATACTGTATATGGATAGCCTATGTGATATATATGAAAAAAAGAAATAATTATTGCTGGATTTTTATTGGTGTGATTTTAATGAAGTTTATGAAAGTTCAACAAATTGTTCTTAACAGCAAATATAAAATTTCATGAAAATTCATCTACTGGAAGTCAAGTTATTTCATCTGGACATATGGATGGATACAAAGAAATAATAATTATCAGATTTCCATTGGTTCTATTCTAATGAAATTTGTGATGGCTCTACAGATCTTTCTAAAATAGCCAAATATAAAATTGTATGAAAATCCATCCACTCAGACATGGCGCCTCTGTAGCCAGGTGGGAAGGAGCAGCAGTGCGTAGCACACACTTCTTGATTAGACTGGGGTTCGAGCCCATCACCACCAAATACAGAGGATGCAGAAAGGTCAGGGAATGACCACCGCATATCCCGGAGCAATATGGCCTTAGTTGCTAATGCTCCTAAAAACCAAATAACAAATCCACTCAGACTGTTACTTTTTATGTGGACAGATGGATAGACATGGTAATGGCATTTGGTGCTTTATGCATGTGTGCTAATACACCTAATAATAGATGAGACAGTTCTACTTTTGAAAAAGCCAGAATAACAGTTCTTAAAAAAAAATATATATATATATATTTTTTTTTTTATTATTATTATTATTTTTTTTATAGTATAGTATAGTATAGTATAGTTATTATGGTAAACGCAATAAGTACTATACAGCAGCTGAACATGTATATGAACACAACAATATACAGCTAATAGTAAACCATTACTGCCAAAAATAACTTAAGGACTACTAAAGCCAATGCTAGCCCACAAGGCCGAACCCTGGAAAAATACATCAATCATTATTAATAAAATATAAAAGGTATATAATACATTACAATGATGATTATGTAGTTAACTATTGGTGTAGAGATACATTGAAAGGAACTTTTTCAATGGCTAAACCTCTCAATATATCCCACCAACAATTAACGGAGCTATCTGTTACCGTTAATTGTTGGTGGGATATATTGAGAGAGTTTGCCCTTGAAAAAGTTCCTTTCAATGTATCTCTACACCAATAGTTAACTACATAATCACCATTGTAATGTATTATATACCTTTTATATTTTATTAATAATAATTATATGTATTTTTCCAGGGTTCGGTCTTGTGGGCTAGCATTGGCTTTAGTAGTCCTTATAAGTTATTATTGGCCGTAATGGTTTACTATTAGTTGTATATTGTTGTGTTCATATACATGTTCAGTTGCTATATAGTACTTATTGCATTTACTATAATAACTAGATTACAATCAGCTATTGATGGCATTAATCTGATCTGAAAATTTTGCTTTCATATTTATACTTATCCCTATTGTTCTTATATATGTGTGTGTGTGTGTGTATACACGTGTATGTGTTGTATGTATATGTGTGTATGTATGTATATATATGTATATATACACTGTGCTGCCACTTTATTAGGTACACCCCTGCTGTGCACACAAATGATCTGTCCTAACGTTGCAAGTCAAATATAAATGCAGCAGAACAACCTTTCTACTATCAGTTAAGCGTACAAACCATAGCAAGAATGGAGAAAAGGAGTGCTCTAACAGACTTCGAACATGGCATAGTAGTAGGCGCAAAATGTGCTGGACAAAGCATCTCTGAAACAGCAGTTCTCCTGAAATTTTCACGCCACACAATTTCAAGGGTGTATCGAGAATGGTGCAACGAACAGAAAACATCCTCTCAATGGCACTCCTGTGGAAGAAAATTGCATGTTGATGAGAGAGGTCAGAGGAGGATGGCTAGAATTGTGCAAGCAAACAAGGTAGGCCACAATGTCGCACATCACATCAGAATACAACCTTGGTGCGCAGAACAAAATATTGCAACAGACCACTAGTCACACTTTGTCGCAAATGGGCTACAACAGCCGACAGCCACATCGCGTACCTTTGTTATCAATGAAGAACAAGAGAGCACACCTCCTGTGGGCACAGCAACACCAGCACTGGACTATCGAGGATTGGAAAACAGTTGTTTGGTCTGACGAGGCGAAGTTCCTCGTGCATCATGTTGATGGAAGGCTCAGAATTTGGCAAAAACAACATGAATCTGTGGACCGATCATGTCTGACTACTACTGTGCAAGGTGGTGGGGGTAGTGTTTTGGTGTGGGGAATGTTTTCTTGGCACACGTGGGGTCCATTGATACCCATAGATTCACGTCTGAATGCCACATCGTACCTAAACATCGTTGCTGACCAAGTGCATCTGTTCATGTTGACAGTTTATCTTCAGTCAGATGGTTACTTCCAGCAGGATAATGCGCCGGTGCACAAAGTCCAAATCACTATGGAATGGTTCCAGGAACATGACAATGACTTTTCTTTGCTGCAGTGGGCCGCTCAGTCCGTGGATCTCAATCCTATTGAACATCTTTCGGATGAGCTGGAAAGGGCTGTTCACTGCAGGCCTACACCTCCGTCGAATCGCAAGGAACTGTATTACACACTCGTGTCTGCATGATACTCCATTCCTGTGCATTGTTCCTTGAGATTCTGATACTAGAAAGGTTGTTCTGCTGCATTTATATCCACAATTGTGGTCATGTAACTTGCAATGTTGTGGGACAAACCATTTGTGTGCGCAGCTAGGGTGTACCTAATGAAGTGGCAGCAGTGTGTGTGTGTGTGTGTGTGTGTGTGTGTGTGTTGTTTTTTTTTTGTCGGGGAGAGGGACATGATCAAAGTTGCCAGTTATTTACTCAGGAGTATAAGGAACATACAGGAACTGTTGTTTCTAATATACAGTATTAGAAACATAGTATTAGCTATTTTATAATTGATAAGTAGAAGGAACTGATTTGTATTTTTTACTAAGTTTTTTGATCCATTCTGTTGAAAGGAGCCAGCTCTCAGTTATTGACAAGTTTTTCTGTGTTGGAAAGTTATATCTTCAAGTGCATTGGAGTTCAGTAGTCACCAGAATTTTTGGAAGTAAAGGAAAGAGCAAAATCAAGGAGAAACCAAAACTCTGTGGAAAAGGTAACATGGATGCAGGCATATGGTGCATTTTTTTTACACAAACACAGCTGTACTTTTACAACATAAAAATAATTAGTGATGCAGATTGGAAAGTAGGATCATATTCAAGGATTACTAAAAATTATTGTCAATTAATTCTAGTTGATATTTTAATATCTAATGTATTTTTTTATTTCTGGTTGTTAGATTACTGCAGTGTGCCTGATAGAGAGCTATCAGGCACACTGTAGCATAGCAGTGTACTCCTATTCGGAGCGGATTGTATTGAAAGTAGTGTAACGTGTGTCAATTTGTTAATAATTGTAAAGTTGGCCACTTGTGATTAAATGAAGACCCAGTAAAAAAAAAAAAATAAATAAATAAAAAAAATAGTCTTTAGCTTTTTTTTTTTTTTTTTTTATATAACAGTTTGCTATTCCATCTAAATTATACTTGTTTTTGGTAACATTGTGTTGCCAGCAATATTCTGAAACCAATTAATAAGCAGATTGTAGATGATGCAAATACTGTAGAGGGCAGTGAGATAAACAGTGGTATAGAGGAAGCTGAGAAGGGGAAGATAAACGTATCATTTACAATTGATATGCCATGTGAAAACAATTCAACAAATTTGATTGAGAACAGAAGGTCAGATGCCATTGGGCTGAATGTTGGTGGATTTTTCATCTCTCAGCACCCCAAACATATTCTGGAACGTTATACACAAGTCCTTGAGGCTACCACAGATATTCTTTTGGGTGTGACAAGCTGGACTTTACTACCTGGAAATCTAAAACTCTGAGGGAATTGATATTCAGGTGACACTTGAGTCAAGCAGACTGAATTTCAGCCAAGTCCTGAAATACAGCACTTGGTATATTGGAGGTGACCACCCGGGTGTGAACCAACATAAGCAGGGGTTGAGGTGTGGCATCCACACTACACAGAGGAATGCGAACCCTGTTACCAGGTAATAGGCGACTCTCCCCTCATCAACTGGTGCAATACAACCACTAAAATATAAAAGTGAAAAAATATTCATAAATGGCCCTTTCTGTAAGTATTTATTTAAATTTGGGGTAAAAAAAAATTACCCTAACATGCCCATACGTTTTATGAAACAAAGAAAAAAAGTTGAATTTTATTTATATATCACTGCTGTTTTAGGCTATTATCTATCAAAAATTCAGAAAATTATTGTGAAATATTAGTTTAACCTTAAAGTTATGCTAATATTAGTTTTCTGAATTAATACATACAGAAAAAAGTTTATTAATTTCAATATATTTCTGTCACCTCTCTTGAATGGTTTCTTTTATATAATATTTCAGATGTTTTTTTTTTTAAAGTTATTCCAATTGATTTTTATATAACAATATTATTACATTTTTACACTTGCATTACATGTTTATAATATTTGCTGCTTTGCTATTAAAATATTTTTGTTTTCCAGTACAAATGAAGAATTACAGGCTACACTGCAAGAGCTAACAGATCTTCAGGATCAGCTAACTGATTTACAGCTTGAGAATGAAAGAATGGGTGATGAAAAAGCTGTATTGCTTGAATCATTGTGCTCACAAACAGAAAAACTAGAAGAATGCCGTGGTACCATTACCCATTTCAAACAGTTATTATTCCAGCAATATGAAGGAAGTGATATGGTTATGGAAAATATCTCTGAAAGAGAACAACATTTGGTTGATTTGCTGAAGGTATGTACTATGTGAAATGCTCTCACTTAATTACAACGTACCTTTATTTATTGTAAAGCCTTAATGATTTTGGGTTAAACATGTATGTATTAAATTTGTAATTTATACATGTCAAAAGCTTCAATGTCAGGCTCATGGGGAATGTGGTGTTTAAGTTATGTAAATTTTCCACTTCTCTGAGCTTCCCATCAACTTAAGAAAAGCCAATGGATAACAGTAGTAAAATTAAAATTTTATGTGTACTAATGTAAACCATATTGTAGACAACAAAAGTATGAATAGGACCAGGGCTGTATTATCCTGTATTGCAGAGTGAGCACTATGTGCTTAGGACCTAAAAAAAAAAAAAATTTGACCATGTTTATTTTTCTTTTTGTATGATAAAAACTGTTACAGAGATCTCTTCTTGAATAAGGTCATGTATAGAAAGAATAGGAACAGTGTATATACACAGAGAGGCAGAGTCATGTCATTGTCAGAGCAGCAAAGCAAAAGGCTCAAGCTAAATGGAATGCTGTGGCTCAGGGGAGAACTGAGGGGGCAGGTGCCCTCTGAATCACAGCCTTTTAAAATGCACTGCTTACTTGATGTTTGTGGAGCAATCAGGTATGGGACATGATATTGCCTTGTGTGTGTGTGTGTGTGTGTGTGTGTGCGCGCAATGTAAGGAGTGTGACGAAATGAGGCGACAACTCAGCGTTTTTATGGACCTATAGGAGAGCTTGAAAGACAGTGTGGATGCCCTCAAAGGATTAAAAGTGAGGGGCCATCAAGCTCTCAGCTGCCCACACCAATGCCAGAGCTTGCACATGATCATCACACAACACAGCGGCTACCCCCAAGGCAGAATGCGCTGGTCCCACAGGAACTAGTAGTTGTTTGTTAGGGAAACGGGGAACATGCTATGTAAAAAGGATAGGTGGAACAGGACCAGGGTTCTGCCAGGGGCAAAGGTTGATAATGTAGAGCGGATATCATCTTTTAAGGGCACAAAAGGTGATATTGTTGTACACATTGGCACTAATGATATTAAGAGTAGGAGACCGGCAGAATTACTTAAGTACAGGTCACTGTTGAAAAAAAGCTGTGAATTAGGGTTGAATTTGAAAGTGTCTGCAATTCTGCCCAGATGCGATAGGAGGGAGTATATGATGAGAGCCTTGTCGATCAATTCGGCCCTGGAAAGATTGTGCAACGCTCAAGGGGTAGAATTTTTTTTCAGCCTGGTCTGTACTTGTTAACAGGAGAGACTACTTCTACAGGGATGGGATACACTTAAATAGAAAGGGTGCAAGAATATTTGCTGATGCTATCGAGGCAGTGTTAGATGGGTTGGAAAACTACTAGCTTAGGGGGATACAAGGGCTAATAGATTAACAGTAGCCACTGGCAGAGGTGAAAGTGATTCTTGCACTGCTTCTATTGGAATAAGCAGCAGCCTGGAAAAGAAGATGCAGGGTATTTCAGAGACTGCTGGGAGTCATTGCGGTACAAGTAAACACATGGGTTGTGTTAGGGTAGCTAAGAATCGGAACAGGTGCATGTATACTTGCGTGTACACCAATGCTAGGAGTTTAGTAAATAAATTTGATGAATTTTGAGGTATTGCTTAAAACATCAAAGACAGATATTGTTCGGATATCAGAGACATGGTGTCACACAGTTATAAGTTAATGCAGAACTGGAATTTGGGGTGTACAATGTGTACAGGAAGGATAGACAGGATAGGAAGGGAAGATGGGTTATGCTATTAGTTAAGAAACACATAAAATCCAAGGAAGTGAAGCCAGTCGACATCGCTGGACAGTGCAGTGTCGAGTCAGTTTGGTGTGACATAAGCATTGGGAGATCAAAATTGAGAGTAGGTGTGTGTTATAGGTCTAATGACTCTGATGAGTATAATAACCGAATCCAGGATAATTGTTAGAAGTGGGGGGAAATATATATATATAATTAAAAATAATAATTATTAAAATAAATAAAAGAGAGAGAGAAGGTTTGCTGGCCAGGCCTGGGGAGCCCCAGCTGAGGGCAAAGCGTGAGATTTATTCTGTTGTGTGGACCGAAAATGCAACGCACAGAACATTTAATGAACATTCATTTTATGATGAGATGATTTTTTTAAATTACAAAATCTAGGATGCAAGTGTAAAATCCGCCAGGACACCCTAAAAACCAGGACATGTCCTCTGAAATGAGGACATCTGGTAGCCCTACACTTAAAGGACATACAGACAGAAGATCATCGTCCAAAGAATGAGCTATAAAATCTTTATTTTTATAAAAAAAGTTCATGAACGCTTATTAATATTGAAGATATGTCGGCAAATGTGGAAACTATCAGTATTTTTTTTAAAACTCAGTACAAGTGGCTATACATCTAAATTGTAAAATTAGGTTGTTCTGTTTGTGCTAAATATAAAAACTTTGGTGTTGAACAAGAAAAATGTCATGGTTCAAAAGAATGGTTGGAAATTAAGGTAGAGCCAAACGGAAAGAATAAAAATAGTAGACAGGCATCTGCGCAAAAAACTATCCATTCACGATGAGTCAATGGCACAAAAAAATTCTTAAAAACAAACGAAGGATCACAAAGGCATGTGCTTCCAAATGTCATTGACAAACTGAATGATAAAGAAATTCAAACTGCTGCCAAAATTTTTAATTGTGTACAGTCTTGTAAAAAGAAATCGGCCAATGTCTGACTTACCAGCTGAATTGGAATTACAGAGTAAAAATGGCGTTGATATAGGAGTTTCGTTGCATTCCAGATTTTCGGGCATTAGAATCGCCGAACATATTTCAAATGAAATAAAAAAGGAAATCTTTACAAAAATAATAGAAAAGAATGCCAAAGTCTGCATAATAATCGATGAGTCTACAACATTATCCAAACAAAGTGTCTTAATTCTTTACCTACGCGTTGAACTTGCTGAGCCTTGTATGATTTTTGTAGATCTTATTGAATTAGAACAGACAACTGCTGAATGCACACATGCCAGCGTAATTACAGCTCTAAACAGCTATGGTTTTTTCAAAAATTATTTAAAAGAAAATCTTATTGGATTTTGTTCCGATGATGCTAGTGTAATGTTGGGGAAAAAGTCTGGTGTTTGAACCAGACTTTTACAACAATTCCCAAACATCATTATTTGGCATTGCCTGGCTCATCATTTGAAATTAGCATTAGATGATTCTATAAAAAATATAAAAGAAGTGAATCATTTTGAAATATTTCTAGATAAACTGTATGCATTATATCACCAATCTCCAAAAAACCAGCGTGATTTGAGGATGATTGCTAAAGAACTTGATGTGGAAATTATAAAGATTGGTTGTGTGTTCGGCCATGATGGGTGCCTTGTAGTTTGCGGACAGCAATTGTGGTTTGGAGGAATTATCCCGTTTTGTGCAACCATTTTGCATCAGAAGTTAAATATTTGGGATTATTAAACCGACTTTTAAATCTCGAATTTCTTAAAGATTTAGCACTAATGGTTGACATCTTGCAGGAGCTCTCTTACTTTTCAGAAGCTTTACAAAGTCGCAGCATCACAACAGTAAAAGCAGATAAATTAATTATTCAAACTATCAATGCTATTGATAATTTGAAAAATTCGGAAGGAAATTATGAAACTAAAATTGAGAGCATATTGAAGTTGAAAGAATTTGAAGGAATCAAAATCGAAAGTAAGAACACATTTAAAAAATTACCTCGTGACAAATTATTAAACTGCATCGTTTTATCCTTAAAGGATCGGTTATTAATGCAACAGAGCAATTTTAAATTAAAGAAAGAAAACAATGATATCATTGACGATGAGGAATCGAAAGAAATTTTAAACGTATGCTACCTGGAAACGTGGAATATGGAAGAACTTTCCTCTCCTTGGCAAGAGGGTGAAAAACAAATAAGAAATTTAAGTTTTATAATAAAATATGAAATAAAAATGAATGATTTTAGAGATTTTGTTGGACAGTTTATGTTTGAATTCCAGTAAAATTTATCAATTAAAAAAGCCAGAAAAATCCTTGAAACCATTGTGATTAGCAGTGCTGAAGCTGAGCGAGCTTACAGCGTAATGAATAACATTGTGACAATAAAAAGAACATATTTGACAATTAAACACGTTGCAGATATGATGACCATAAATCTAAATGGAAAAATCATTGCTTCAATTTGATCCGGATTGTTACATCAAATCGTTCCTCCGTAATCATCGCTCAGCTATTGAGCAAAGCAAATGATTGGCAACAAATGTTAATAGAGAAGTACATTCTTTATGGCAGTTTTTGGAATAAATTTTTCTTCAATATTTGTTTAACAATTTTTTTCAGGTAAGCTGTGATTTTTTTTTTTGTACCTTTTCTAGAATAGTTTGTATTTTTTTTAATGTAATAATTGTTTTTATATTATAGATAGTTTTTTTTTTTGTGATTCTTTATGTGTTATGGAAAATATTGTATGTTATTTTTTATTTGCAATATTAAAATTTTACCATGAAAAAAAAAAAGTGTGTGCGCTGAGCATGCATAGTGGAAGTTTGAAACTTCTTTAGAATCTTTTGAAATGTTTACTTTTCGACATGTTAAGTAAAACGGTAGAGAATGACTAAAGAAATAATTTGTTTTTTAAATCGGAGTGCTAGAAGCTGAGATATGGAGATTTAAAACGTAAACTCGAGTTACACCATGCTTGCGTTGTAGGGGGTTCTATTTGTGTTGTATGTCGCTGTTATGTACAGCGGTGCATAGCTTGCCTGGTAGGGAGTAGTACAATGTGGGGGGAATCATTTCATGTCTCATTTTCGTGACGATTTTTGTCAATCCACAGACACAAGTCACTTCAATGTGAAAACTGCCTGTAGCACTACTAAAGAATTTTCACTTCAAAGGTCGGCAAAACTGCTTGCAAGCCCATTGTTAAAATATTCGCAGCTCACCACTGGGTAAAGGGAAGGGTTTTTGCTTTTGTAAAGGTGACCACGGTGGTCTGTTTAAATTCCATACTGTGGGACCAACTGATGATGTTATCAACAGCAAATTCAGAATGGGAAGCATTCAAAGAATTAATCTTAGTAACGGATGGGGCCTGGTGTACTGGGGTCCATGGTTGAGAAAAATAGATACGTACAATGATAACCCAGTTTAATGTAATATAATAAAATATATAATAATAAGTAGCAGGCAGTAGCTTTCAAGACTAACGAGTCTCTTTTTCAACTGAATTTAAATACAACGGATAAGTGCAATGAGCTGAGTGAGGCACGTTATTCATTTGCTATTGTTGTTGCACGGACGTGCGCTGTTTTACTCCACTGATCATCTAGCATTAAAACGGTTGTCTCTAGGATGGGGTGTAGACGTATGCCTTTGTGCCGGTTTATTGCCTTTGGATTGTTTAATATGTTAAGTGACTCTAGCCATAAGCGGTGGCGAAAGTGTCGTGAGTGGTCTACTATTTCAAAGTCACGTTTGGAATCAAGATCGTGGTTGGTGACCCAAAAATGTTCCGCAACTGCGGACTGGTCAGTTTCGGCAAGCCGGATTGCTCTGTCATGTTCCGTAAGGCAATCTTGGAGACATCTTGATGTTTCTCCTATGTAGCAGCTGTCACAGTCTCTACAGGTGATGCAATATACTACATTGCTATGTAAAAGAGGTGTGACAGGAGTCTTCACACTGGAGACAAGTGAACGTAGGTTCCGGCAGGGTAACTGCACGCATTTGATGTTGTAATTGCTAAGAATTTTCGAGATCCGTCCTGACACGCCTGGATAATAGGGAATGTAAGCGGATGGTATACCGTCTTGGTTTGGTGGTCTTGGGTGGGATGCGAGTTCTTGTGCCTGTAATAGGCACCTGCTTAGCACATGGGATGGATAACCACATTTGGTTAGGTCCGCCTTCACACGGGAGATCTCGTTACGCCTAATTGCATCAGTGCTGGAATGGCTCCAAGCCCTGGAGAATAGGGTGCGGGCAGTGCTATTGAGATGACTGGGTGCGTGGCCGGATCTGTAGTTAGTAAATTGTCTGCACCACATAGGTTTGCGGTATACCGAAGTCTCTAGAATTAATCTTGGAAGCTACTAGGCTTTACATACCAACTAAGAAAGATTGTTCAAGATTTAGGCCTAAATGGATGTCAATTGAACTAATGAGACATATGGCAGAGAAGAAAAATGAATGGGATACATATAAATTAATGGGTGACATGGAAGCTTATGATAGATATAAGCTGGTCTGTAACCAAGTCACAAAGGAGATTAGACAGGCAAAGGCAGATTATGAGAAATCCTTGGCAAAGGATGTAAAGAAAAACAACAAAGAGTTCTTTACCCATGTAAACTCTAGAAGGAAAGGGATGAATCAGATAGGTCCACTGGATATTGATGGTTCAACTGTTGATAATCCTGCTCAGGTGGCTAACAAACTAAATCAGTATTTTGTATCTACATTCACCCATGAGGAGTTATTCAGGGAGGGAAATGCCAGAGGTCAGTTAAACTCTGGCAGTGAGCTAGATGATTTTGTAATAAATGAGAGGAAAGTGGAGGAGAAATTGTTGAAGATAAACATAAGAAAGGCATCCGGGGTGGATGGGATCTATCCAGTTATATTAAAGGAGGTGGCAAAGGAAATAAGCAAACCCTTAGCCATAATTATGAGAGCTTCTTTGGACTCAGGGGAGGTACCCATGGATTGGAGATGTGCAAATGTGACCCCAATTCACAAAAGAGGATCAAAGGCTGACACAAGTAATTATAGACCTGTGAGTTTAACTTCTGTTCCATGAAAATTAATGGAGACACTTTTCTTCTTCTTCTTTGGTCCTTAGCTGGCGGCTGGAGGAGGCGGTTGGCCACGCAACCAGTATGCTGCTGGAGGTGCTGTAGGGTTTCGGAATTGCTCTGTGATGTTCTTCCATGTTTTACGATCCATGGCCTCAGTCCTGGCCTGATTAAGGTCGAGATGTCGGCTCTTCAGGTCATTTTCCACTTGCTTGGCCCACTTTTTCCTAAGCGCAGTCCGTTGAATGCTCCATTGGGTGGGTCGTTGTGTCTCCAAAGGAGTGTGGATGGTATTCTATTCGTGCCCATTCTACATATGTGGCCAAACCATCTAAGCCTTCGCTTCTGGATTTGGTCGGCGATGGTTGGTTGCTGTTGGCATCTGGTGCGGATAGTATCATTAGTGATGTGGTCGCGAAGTGAGATGCCCAGGATCTGCTGCAGGCATCGAATTTGGAATACCTGAAGTTTTGTTTAAATCTAGCTTGAGACAAATCCATGTTTCCGATCCGTAAAGGAGAATGGGCAGGATGAAAGTCCAAAAGAGTCGGATTTTAGTCTTTGAGGAAATGTTGGTCCTCTTCGACAGACACCATTTGAGCGAGGCGAACGCAGTGGCCGCCTGTCCAATTCTGCTGTGGATCTCCATGGTGGATGAAACTTTCTTCTCCTGGACCAGCGACCCAAGGTATTTAAAGTCCTGCAGTTGCTCGATCTGGACGCCTTCGAGATAGATTTGGGTGGCTTACGACCCATCTGTTGTCAGGGCCTTTGTTTTATCAGCATTGATCTACAACCCGTATGGCCGGGCAATGTCGTAGAGGATGTCCGTGGCTTCAGTGTCGTTTCCGGCAAAGATAGCACTATCGTCGGCAAACATCAAGTCAGTCACATAGTGATCCTTGCCATATTGTATGCCCTGTCTGTTGCCAAATGCTTGCCTCGTAATGGCATCGACCACGATGTCGAAAAGCAACGGGGAGGCTATGTCCCCTTGGCAGACTCCAGTTTGGATGGTAAATTCCTCAGATAAATCGTTCTGGATGCACACCTGGCTAGTTAGGCGCCTCCGTAGCCAGGTGGGAAGGAGCAGCAGTGCTTAGCACACGCTTCTTGATTAGACCGCGGTTCGAGCCCGTCACCACCAAATACGGAGAATGCAGAAAGGTCAGGGAATGACCATCGCATATCCCGGAGCAATATGGCCTTAGGTGCTAATGCTCCTAAAAACTAAATAACAAACAAACAAACCTGGCTAGTTAAACCGTTGTATCCAGTTTTGAGGAGTGTGATGACTTTTCGAGGTACTTGTTCGACCTCTAGCAATTTCCATAAGGCGGGCTGGTGGACACAGTCGAAAGCAGACTTAAAGTCAATAAAAACAATGACGGTTCGCTGTCCACACCAGATCCTCTCCTCCATCAGCTGACGGATGGCGAAGATTTGGTCACAGCATCCTCGCCCGGGTCTAAATCCGGCCTGTTCTTCTCAACTGGTTTGCTCGTGATGTTTTTGCATCCTTGACTGAATGATCTTCATAAGGACCTTTCCGATGATGGAAAGGAGACTGATGCCATGGTAGTTCTTGCAATCCCGGTTATCAGCTTTCTTGTGGATTGTCACGATAATGGCTTTCCTCCATGTTAGCGGAATTTGTTCAGTGCACCAGATGGTTTTGAGGAGTGAGTGTAGTTGGCGAAACAGGAAACAGTACATCTCCCCCCCACTTTGATTGCTTCTGTGGTGACTTGATCCACTCCTGGTGCCCTGCCATTCTTTAGGGATTGTATGGCTGCTTTCACTTCTACTGTAGGCCTGACATCGACCACGGATACCTCAGGTGGATCGATCTGTAGTGCGGCTGGTGGTGGTCCCTGAGGCGGGTCATGATTATACAATGCTTTAAAGAGAATTCACTCCACCATTGCAGGCGTTCGGACGGTGATCGCACTAAGGTCCCATCAGCGTTTTTGAAGTTGTCATTAGTCAATTTGGTCTTTCCACTTAGACATCTGAGGGTGCAGCAGAGAGCGCGGTACTCGTGCTTGGATGCCGCCTCTTCAAGATCATCTACCACTTGGTTCCAGTATGCTTCTCTCTCTGCTTTCATCCTCTGTCGGACTTCTTGGTTTAACTGCCGGTACCGTTTGAAGTCGAGGCACTCGTCTGATACCCATGGTTGCGTTCGGCGTCTGGCAGGTGGGCATAGGGGCTTGGCACATTCCAGGATGGCATCAGAGTTCTGCTTTTCTTCTTCATTTATATCCTCAGATGCGGCCAGTAGTGTCTCAAAGCAGTCGGATAGGGCGATCTGATATGCCTGTTTGTTGGCAGTATTCATTAGTTGCCTCCAGTCCAGCTTGGCTGACTGAGATGACCTTTTTGCAAGTCGTAGTTTGAGCTGCAGCTTAGCCTGGATGAGGTAGTGATCAGATCCGCAATCAGGTCCCCTCATGGCACGGACGTCCATGAGTGATGAGCTATATCGGGCGTTGATCAAAATGTAGTCCAGGATTGCCGAGGCCTTGCCAGATGGATTTCACCATGTAAGTTGATGTTTTGGGGGGTGCTGGAAATGGCTGTTTCCGATGATCAGGTTGTTAGATGCAGCAAAGGACAACAGATGTAGTCCGTTGTCGTTGATCTTCCCATGACCAAACTTGCCCATTGTTGTTTCCCAACCAGATCTGTCCATGCCAATGTGGGCGTTAAAGTCACCTGCATGGATGATCACTTCTGTCTGTGGAATTGAATCCAGCGTATGTTGGAGCTGGTTGTAAAAATCGCATAGGCGGAGATGATATGGGTCTTGATGGTGCCTTTGACAGTAAGGACTGCCAGGCAATCTGATATTGGCTGGAAAGCGACCACGCTACTGGTGGCCTGAACATCGACCATAAAGCCCACTCCTGCTTCTCGTTTCTCACCACCAGAGTAGAATAGCGTAACCACTTCGTTAGGTGCTGGTAGTTGGATGATCATCGTTCCAGACCAGGTGAGCCTTAGTTCGGATAATGCCGCGATTGATATCTTGCACCTAAGTAGTTGTTGGGCGATGATTTCCTTTTGTCCAACGTGGTGCCCCATTCGAACATTCCATTCACCAATGTTAATTGCCCTTTTCGGTGTAGTAAGCTTACTGCTGTGGCCAGTGGTCCTCTTCACACCGGCATCCTGGGTCCCCAGTGCTGGCGCATCGGCTAACCCAGATGCAGTAACATTGTTGAAAGAGCTTGTTCCATATTTCATGTGGTTTCTTGCCTAGTTTCCCCGGTTTCCCGGTTCTGGTCATTTTGGCAGGATGACCACCCTCCTCCTTTCGCAGCCGGGCTTGGGACCGTCCATGGCAGAGTCACTGGTTAAAGAAGTAGTGCAGAATCATCTAGACAAGACTTTGGTTATAGCTTGGACACAGCATGGTTTTGTTAAGGGAAAGTCTTGCCTGATCAGTTTGATTGGATACTATGATGTGGTCACAAAGGAACTGGATGCAGGGAATAACTTTGATATCCTATATTTCGATCTTAGAAAGGCTTTTGATACTGTTGCATATGGAAGACTGCTGAACGAATTGGAGCAGTGTGGCATTGGAGGCAAATTGCTGCTATGGATAAAGGGTTGGTTGAGTGGGAGAAGACAGACAGTTGTAATCAATGGACACACCCTCAGCGTTCAGTGTTAGGTCCGTTGTTGTTTTCTGTATTTATAAATAATATTGATGATGGTATATCAAGTTTAATGTCCACATTTGTAGACGATACAGAGGTTGGCAGGTTTGTTAAGGACAATACTGATGCTATGCTGCTGCAGCAGGATCTGGAAAGGTTGAGCAGATGGGCTTGAGAGGTGGCAAATGAAGTTTAACATTGACAAATGTAAAGTACTACATATGGGGGAACAGCAACCCCACAGCAACACATCAACTCTGTGGTACTACACTGACAGTGGTAGAGAATGAAAAGGACCTGGGGGTAATTGTGCAGGCAGATATAAAGTTTTCTGAGCGTTGCAGACAGGCTGCAAGAATAGCTCATAGTGTCTTGTCAGTGATATACAGGAATTTTTCTAGCAGGAATAAGGAGGTGATTATCCCCTTGTTTAACGCAGTAGTTAGGCCACATCTTGAGTACTGTATGCAGGTATGGAAGCCTCATTTTAAGAAGGGTGTAGAGCTCTTGGAACGAGTACAGAGAAGGGCAACAAGATTAGTGAATGGAACAAAGGGTTGCTCTTACGAAGAAAGGCTTAAATTTTGCAAACTACAGTGTCTGGAGAATAGGCACCTGTGAGGTTTGTTTGTTTGTTTTTTAGGAGCATTACAACTAAAGCCATATTGCTCCGGAGATATGCGGTGGTCATTTCCTGACCTTTCCACTTCCTCCTTATTTGGTGGGCATGGGCTCGAATCCCGGTCTAATCAAGAAGCGTGTGCTACGCACTGCTGCTCCTGCCCACCTGGCTATGGAGGCACCACCTGTGAGGTGATCTGATTGAGGTGTATAAAGCCTTGAGTGGTTTGAGTATGCCCAAGGCTCATGGGATTCTTCTTCTTTCTCAGATTAATCACCTGAGAGGGCATAAATTCAAATTGGGGAAAGACAGATGTTGGATAGATGTGCGGAAGTTTGCCTTTAGGCAGCAGGTAGTTGGTTGGTGGAACAGACTTCCATCCTTTGTTGTGGAAGTTGATAGCCTAAATAAATTTAAGGTTGAAATGGGGGCGGTTTTTTTTTTTTTTGGCTGATGCTGCATAAACTTGCTTTCTTGCATCATATGCCTCTACTAATGCTAATTTTTTTTTTTTTTTTTTTCATTACAAAATCAGCAATAATACCTTCAAATGATGCTTTTTGCAGTCTTATTCTGAATGTAGAGTAGCACAAGAGAAGACAAGTGTTGTTGTCCCTTGGTTGATCAGAGTTTTTATTTTATTTTTTATTATTATTGCCAGTTTGAGGATTATGAACTATTAAGGCACTTCATGTTAAATTCCGTTTGAACTGTTGGGACCAAAATATTTGTGCGAAATATTTACAATATAATGATTTCAGTGGGTCAAGGTTTTACAGTAGTTATCATTGCTTTATAATTTCTTTAGCATACAGTAATGTATGCTGAAGAAATTATACAAGGTCCTCGAGGGATATGTAGTTCAACATTTATTAACGAAAAACGTTCACGTGTAATGGTATTAAATTGTGATCACTATTTGTAATATTTTTAATAGTAAGAAAAAGGATAAGAACATTACAATCATTATGTTATAGGCCTGATGATTGTTAATCAACATGAATCCTTTGAGGTTTTTTTGATAAATTTCTGCATCCCCTCTTTGTAAGTCTCCAAAATTTCTTTTGTTTTCTAAACCTTTTACTTCACTGATTTTGTTAATTTCTGATCTTGGTGTGATACACAGAATTGTCGTAGCACCACTAATTGTATTTCACCAAATTGTCACATACCTCATCATCATCATCATCAGCCATTTTCAATCCACTGCAGGATGAAGGCCTCTCCAGCAACTTTCCAGTTCCTTCTGTTTTGAGCACTGGCCATCCATTTACTACCCAAAAACTCGTGAATTTCATCTATCCATCTCCGCCTTTGCCTTCCAGGTTTTCTTCTAGCTCCTCTTGGGTACCATTCTGTTATTTTCTTAGTCCATCTGTCATCATGTCTTTGAGCTATGTGTCCTGCCCAAGACCATTTTAGTTCTTTAGTTTTGATAAGAATGTCCTTTACTTGAGTTTGCTGCCTAATCCATGTGTTTCTCTTCTTATCTAACAGTCTGATTCCCAATATAATTTGTTCCATTCTTTGCTGTGTAGTTCTCAGCTTCTCTTCCATTCTTTTGGTGAGTGCCCAAGTTTCACTTCCATAAGTCATGGTGGGGAGTATACATTGATTCATTATTTTACGTTTCAGACAAACTGGGATATTGCTCTTCAGTATGTGACTATATTTCCTGAATGCTATCCATCCAAAATTTATTCTTCTCTTGACTTCCAGCCATTTATCATTATTACAGCTAATAACTTGTCCCAGATAAGTATATGACTCCACCTTTTCAATTACTGCTCCTTCAATCATTATTTCCCTTTCTGTGGCATACTTGTTCATCATTACTTTTGTTTTAGCCATATTCGTCTTTAGTCCAAAATCCTTACTAACTGTGCATAACTGATTAAGATTTTCCTCTAATTCTTTGGGATCGTAGCTTATAGCCACAATGTCATGTGCAAATCGTAAATGGTTTAGGTACTCTCCATTCACATTGACTCCTTTCTGCAACCAGTCTAATATTCTGAAAGCTTCCTCAAGGGCAGCAGTAAACAGCTTCGGAGATATTGTGTTTCCTTGTCGAACTCCTTTCTCGATTTTAAATTTGCTACTGTCTTTGTCTAGTCTAATAAAGGAGATAGCACTCTCATATATTTTCTTCAAAATCGTAATATATGGGGTATATATGCCTTGTCTTTCCAGTGCCCGAAACATTGCCTTATGCTGTATGGAGTCAAATGCCTTTTCATAATCCACAAATGCCAGGCATAATGGTGTTTTATATTCATTTGCTTTCTCCATTAGCTGTGATATTACGTGAAGGTGATCCATAGTTGAGAATCCTGTCCTAAAGCCAGCTTGCTCATTCAGTTGATTCTCATCAAGTATTCTTTCTAATCTGTTAGTAATGACCCTTGTGAACAACTTGTAGATGTGGGATAACAAGCTAATTGGTCTATAATTTCCAATTTCTGATTTATCTCCTTTCTTATGCAGCAAAACTATGATTGCATTATTCCACTGCTTAGGCGTCACACCTTTTCTAATGCACTTTGTGAGAGCCTTGCCAGTTTTTGTGTTATGTCTCTTCCTCCCAATTTTAACAACTCTACAGTAACTTCATCTTCCCCCGGGGCTTTCCGATTCTTCATTTTCTTCAATGCATGTTCTACCTCATCAGGAAGAATATCGGGTATGTCGCATGTGTTGCTACTTTGCAATCCATCTTCCCCACTGCTGGTATCATTCCCTCGCTCCTTGTATAATTCTCCATAGTAGTCTTCTGCTATTTGAATTATGCCTTCTCTGCTGTTTATAAGTACACCATCGCTATTCTTCAGTTTCAGTATCATTTGTCTTTCTGTATTACTGCTCATGGCTGCTGATTTAAATCCTTTGTTTTTCCTTAATGCTTGTTCTACTTTTCTTGTGTTAAATCTTCTTATGTCCTCTCTGAGTCTCTTTCTAATGGCTTTGCATAACTCAGTATACTCAATTTTCTCCCTGTCAGTGTTTTTCTTGCTCTTCATTTGTCGTCTTTGGTTCATCATGACAAGTGTTTCTTGACTAATTTTTTCTTCTTTGGATTTCTGTTTCCCTATAGGTTTCTTGGGCTTTATCACTTTCAGAAAGTTGTAATATTCCTCGTCGATATCTTGGTTCTGAGCAGTCTGCAGAAGCTCAAACTTGTTTTTAAGTTCCAGTACATACTGCTTTTTCTCCTCCTCAGTTATCTCAAAGACCTTTGTATTATTTACTTGAGTCAGTTTTTTCCTTTCCTTTCCTACATCTATATCAAGTGTACATCTTACCATTCTGTGATCACTTCCAATAACAGAAGATATATTGTTATTCCTCACTAACAGATTGTTAATCCATTTGGACTCTTCCATGTCCACTTTCTGTTCACCCTTTTCTTGAAAAAAAGTGTTCATTACTGACAGTCCTTGAGATTCTGCAAATTCCACAAGACTTTTACCTCTTTTATTTCTTTCACCAATTCCAAAATTTCCTATAGTTCCTCTTTCTGCGCTGTTTTGCCTTTTTCCAACCTTAGCATTGAAGTCCCCCATAATAATAGTGTAGTGGGTTTTCTACTCATCTAGAAGACTCTCAATGTCGGTGTACATTTCTTCTACCTCTTCATCATCATGGATCGGTGTTGGTGCATAAATCATTATAATCTTTAGCTTGTACCTCTTAGAAATCTTGGGTATTAGTCTTGACACCCTTGGTGATGTACTTTTGAATTCCAAAATGTTGTTTTTAAAATCTTTATGGACCAGAAACCCAACTCCACCTTCACTCCTTTCACTGTTTCCATTGGTGTACAGCAGATTTCCACTTGATAAACTTAAGTGATTCATTTCTTCTTCTTGTTTCAGCCAAACCGATGATATTCCAACTCACATTTTCTAATTCCTTTTCGAGCTCTAATATCCTGTCTTCACCGATGAGTGATCGTACGTACAGTGAAATGTTATTCACCAAATTGTCTTGTACACCAAACTGTCATGCACTGAATTGTTGCATACAAGAAATTGTTGTGCACTGAACTGTTGTACAACAAATTGTCTTGCAAAAGATTGATATGGACTCAGTGAAGATGAATGTTTCCGTTGTTTGCTCATTTGTTTTGTTTCTTTGTAATGGTGATATACTCAGCATTCATCCATTGTCACAATTTGGTTGAAAAAATCATCAGCATTCTCTCTCTCTCTCTCTGCAAAACTCTAACAATCGTGTGGAATACTCCTTTGTGTGTAACTTTTGAGTGGGTGTCAGGAATCTTGGAACTCATTGGGTTGCCACCTTAGACATTACAGGAACTCATGCATTATGCTGCAAACAGACCCATAGCCTATGTTCACTTTATTTTAAGACAGATGTGAGACTGTAAAATTTATAGTCTCTCATCTGTCTTCAAGGACTAGCGTGAACCACAATGGCGTGGTTTTTTGTTGAGATGTCTCCTCTCTTTGGTCATCTAGCACACTGTTTTGCACAAACCTGAACTGTCTTTACCAGTTTTTTGCAGTCTGATGATGGGCCATTCACCTCATATACAGATTCCATCTCCTTGTGTATTTTTTTTTAATTCTTTGATTGCAAATGAAGAAATTTTATAATGGATTGGACCTCAACCTTCATCCTCTCACTGTATTCGTGGATCTAGTTCAGTAACTGATGGATCAAGAAAATTATTTAAATATATATTAACTTATGAGGCTAAGTTGTGTGTATATACTGAAAGGACAGAATTCATGGGATACATGGTTCCTGAACAATGTGATGCTGTCACCCCTCTTGCTAGTGGATGAACCCACCTCTTGGCAGGTATATGGGTACACTGCATCATTGCATTCATGTAGATGGTAATTCGATGTCAGTATGGATAAATGTTGTGAGTTAACCAACTTTGAAAGAAGGATGATAGTGTGTGTGTGCCTGATGCATGGGTCACACCATTGCGGAGGTGGTATAGAAATTGCACCATATTCCCATTTGACGTTATCAAGAGTGTATTGGGAATACGCCATTTCCGGGACAATATCTCACCGTGGACAGCACTGTGGGCAGAGAAAGGTGGTGGATGAATGTGGTCATTGACATCTATCTCGTACTGTTTCAGTCAGCCGGACAGCGACAGTGGCACAAATCACCACTGACTTCAACGAGTCAGGTGCCAGAAATCTCTCCATCAAGACCATCTCACCTGGGCAAAAGAACATCAGCACTGGATCTTGGATGATTGGAGATGGTTCTCCTAGTCCAAAGAGTCTCTTTTACAGTTATTTTGAGCAGATGGGAGGGTGCGTATCTGGCGGAAACTGCACCTGTCATGTCAACAAGGAATTGTTCAGGCAAATGGACGGTCGGTAATGATATGGGGTGTGTTCAACTGCCACACGTTGGGGCCTCTGCTACATCTAGACGAATCTCTGAATGGTCCAGGTTACGTGTCCATCCTGCATCCCTTCATGGTCATCGTGCACTCACAGGGCAATGGACTCTTCTAGCAGGACAATGCACCTCCCCACAGAGCCGAGGTGACTAGAACATGGTTCTAAGAGCATTCAGCAGATTTTACCACCATGGAATGGCCTTATTTGTCTTATTTTGTTTTGTTTTGCTTGTGGAACACCAGTCTGAATCAACATTGCACTGGCATATGTCAGCTGATGCACTGCCTCAGGTTTTTTGGGCTTTGTTACTCAGAGCATAACTCTCCCCACCTTGTGTACACATTGTACTGCCATATTCAAATTCTGCATCACATTTGTCTGAGTGACACCATGCCTCTGTTATTCCTACAATGTCTGCATTTGACAACTTAACACAGCTCATGTATTTGTTTGGTCCATGAGGGCCCCCAGCAGTCTTTGGAATCCCTCACACCTTATTTTCTAGCTGCTGCATGTTCGAATACAAGCAGTGCATGAATCATTTATACCTAAGCCTGCAGCTGCTATTAATCTATTAGACTGTGCTTCCCCCCTCCTAAGCTAGTAGTTTTACAACTCACCTAACATTGCCTCGATAACTAACAAAGAGTTGGTGCCTCCGTAGCCAGGTGGGAAGGAGCAGCAGTGCGTAGCACACGCTTCTTGATTAAACTGGGGTTCGAGCCCGTCACCACCAAATACGGAGGATGCGGAACAGTCAGGGAATGACCACCGCATATCCTGGAGCAATATGGCCTTAGTTGCTAATGCTCCTAAAAACCAAATAACAAACAAAGAACTTGATAGGCACTGACCTAACACTGCACTCTGCCATGGAGGATCCATATCTTGTGTTATTTGTATGTAGTCTTCAGCACTGTGGTGTGCAGCTGAGTGCTTGAAGGGTTCCTCTTTTTAATTTCTTTGAAAGCATCCACCCTGTTCATCAATCTCTCATATAATGCTATCACAATGTTGACTTGACAGATGAGATTCTAACACTGCAATGAAAGTACACAAGGATAATGTTCTTCCCTGGCCATATCATGTACCAGTATGGATGACTCTGCAAAAAGGCAACAAGTAGTGCAACAGATATAGTTATGATTTGCAAGAGAACTGCCATTGATGGTTCTCTTTTGAGCCAAAACTTTCCTGTTACTTTGAGCTTTTTGCTTTGCTGCTTTTATTTGAGGCATGTTTCTAGTATAAATTTAATTAAAAATTAATGTCCAAACTAAGGTAAGGACATTGCACGGCATTACCAGATTGTTATATATTATGTGCTACGCTATTACATTTCTGTACAGTGCTACTCCCTTTTTGCTAAAAAAAAAAAAAAAAAAAAATACAAGCCTACATGATTAGAACCTTCAGGCTACTTATTTACTTCAATTAAAACACTGTGCTACTACAAATAGAAAATAAACCATAGAATACATGCACTTTAGAGACATGGTATGTTAATGCCTCATGGTCCTGGCATTTATTCTAAACATTTCACTCAACTCAGCAGCCAGACAGTGGAAAGGGAACATGATTGGAATATAAATCTAATCTGTGTATTAAAATCTGCAGGTTTCTCCCCATCGGTATTGTATCTTTGTTTGCACAAAACTATTTTCAGTTCAATAGGCAGACAGGTGGAAAGGTGTTTTTTTTTTTTTTTTTCCCCCACCAGTCATTTTGAAATTAAGCTTGAATTTGCCCACTGTTTTGAAACTGTACATTATACAAGATTTTTCAAATTTTAGCAATACACAAGACTCGCAAACAAAACTTGTTAGTTGCTGTAGCACCTCTCTATATTTGGCTGAATGTATAGCCGCCCTAATGTGTGGTCAGTGACTTTGAATAGCATTGGACTCATTGAGTACATGGTGAGATGGCTATCCTTAAGCTTTGGTTTTTTTTTTTTTTTTTTTTTTTTGCAACATTTCAATTCAGTTTCTTACCTCAGTTTTCATTGTTGTCTCCTATATAGTAAAACAGTTTTTAAATTTGAAAATATTTTTATTGTTATTGTAATAGAGGCGATGTTATTATTATTATACTATAGTGCACAAAAATTTTTGTTTTAATTTAATTTTTATGTTCTGGCTAAATACATCTATTGCAAATCAACAATTCCTTTTTATTCATTATAAAGTAAAGAGAGTAAAATATGAAACAGAACATTAAGGTGTCATATTACAAATGCAACCTAAAAGAAAGACCTATTCTTTCAAAAAAAAAAAAATATATATATATATATATATATATATATATATATATATATATTTGAGGGCCTCCGTAGCCAAGTGGTCAGGAGCGGGAGTGCAGTAGCACACTCTCTTTGAGCTAGACCGGGGTTCAAGCCCCTGACTGCTAAATACGGCCGATCTGCCAACCCGCACTGAACCAGCGTGGCCGATTATGGTCCATTTCCCTCAGCATGAATTGTTGAGGAGGCTTCCATCCTGCAGTGGGTTGATAATGGCTGCAATTTGTCTTTTTATATATATATATAGAGATAGCCCTTGTTTGTGCCGGTCCGATTTGCCCCAATTCGCAATAGCGCCGGTCACTAACCACAAGACTATTTTTATTTATTTATTTTTGCAATTTTTTTTATAAATTGAAAGTTTAAAATTGTCAGACAAAATTTATGGGCATCGTACTGTACTATGTATCATGCACTGTTCACGTGATCAAGGACAATTGAGCTAATCAGCAATTAGCGCGTCTGTATCGGGAATGCAGGAGGTAAACATTCAGTTGGTTGTTTACGTCATATACTACCCGTGTTGGAAATTTATTACTAATTGTGCTATTAATAAGTTAAATAATCATTAATAGTAGTGATAGCAGTGTGCAGCTTTTGCCAAACCAAAAAACTATAATTTTTAGGACACTCGAATAATTAAATTCATCTGCCGTGCAGTGTGTCTTATGTCTGTTAATTGCATGTGTTCTATGGTAGTCTGTTTTGCTGGATGAAAAAACCCAAGTCTCTGGGGGAAACCTTGCTGTCCATGCCTGAGACCGACTAACTCAGCCACAGAGTGAAAAAAGCCCATTAAAATTCCTCGCATCATCGATGGGATTCGAAGCTTTTGCCAATCGTGATAGCCATGTGCAGTTTTTGCCAGTCGTGTTATTAAGTTTTTAATTAAATTAGAATAAAGAGACACCATGTCTGGTAAAAGAAGTTCAATGAATACTAGTGAAAATGAAAGCATGGAAAATAAGATGGAGGTTATTCGGAGGATGGAAGCTAATGAAAGCTGCCCTAATGTGTGTGTAGGGCTATGAATATGCCTCCATTGACTGTTACTACAATTATGAAGAATGCTGATAAAATAAAACAATCAATTCAAAGTGCTACACAAGTTCGTTACAGCAGAAATAAGCTTTTGGAAAAAATGTAGCAATTGCTGACACTGGGATTTGAACCAAAAAACATTCCCTTGATCCAGCTGTAATAACTGAAAGGGCTAAGTCAATTTTTGAAGACTTAGAGAAGAAAGGTCAGTGAAATAAAATATTTTTGGCCAGCAAGGGATGGTTCCGAGATTTAAAGCAAGAACCAAATGCAGAAGTGTGAAAATTACTGACAAGGCAGCAAGTGCAGATGTTGAGGCAGCTGCCACATTCCATTCAGGCCATAGTACAGGAAGGTGATTACCCTGCAGATCTCATCTTCAATGTTGATGAAACGGGCCTTTATTGGAAAAAGTTGCCCTCAAGAACATTCATTGCCCATGAAGAAAATTGGGCTCCTGGATTTAAAGCATCAAAAGACAGGCTGACACTTTTGTTGGGAGCAAATGTGTCAGGCAATTTAAAATTGAAGCCAATGTTGGTGTACCATTCAGAAATACCATGTGTTATGAAAGGTTTAAACAAAGCCATGTTGACCATCATTTTGTACTAGAATCAAACAAGAAGGCTTGGGTGACACAGAATGTCTTCTTGGATTGGTACAACTATTTTTACCCTACTGCTCTCAAATTCTGCAATGATAAAAATTTACCAACCAAAGCTATTCTTCTTTTGGACAATGCCCTTGGACATCCTGCAAATCTGGGTGAAGTCAGAATGCCTCTTAAAGTTAATGTTGTCTACATACCCCCTAATACAAAATCAGTTTTGCAACCCATGGACCAGGGGGTAATAGCCGCCTTTAAAGCTTATTACCTGCGGCAAACATTTATAGAAATGGTGATAGCTTTGGACGTGTCCAGTATTACCACCAGAGAATGTTGGAGGTCTGATGTCTTTAAGGACATCAAACTTCTCCCAGATCTCATGCATGACTTTGGAGGATTCAAGCCACAACAGAATGTTGTAGAAGACATCAGCATGCTGGCACAAGAGGCAGGGTTAGAAGAAGTTACAGTTGAAGATGTAACTGAGCTCTTGAAGAGTCATCAGAGATTCTTTCAGATGAAGACCTTGAAGAGTTAGTTGCAAAACGTAGCCAACAGCAGGAGGAAGACTCTCATCAAAAAATTATGATGACCAGTGATCTACAATGTATCCTTGCAAGTGTAGAGTCCCTCACTAATGAGCTCTGTGACATTGAACACGACTGGGAGAGAAGTGCCACAGTTAAAAGGGGTGTCATATCAACCCTGAGCCCGTATTTTGAAATTCTTAAAGAGAGGAGGAAGAAATCCAGGCAATCAACACTTGATCCTTTCTTCAGAAAAAGATAATCTTCTCAACCAGGGCCGTCAACAGAAGATCCACAACCAGGACCCTGAAGAGCCAACTAAAACTTTGACTTTACGCCACTGTCAAAATGTTTTATGTATGTATTAATTTATTTTTTATTTACATGTATGTACTTATTATATTTATGAAGGTTAAAAATAAAACACTTTTTTAAATTAAAACCTTTATTTCTTTCCTTTAAGTATACCAGTATTGAAAAGGGTAAGTAAAATCTTTGGTGCCCGGAAACCTAACCCTGTGATTTCCCATTGACTCCATGGTATAAAGGGTTCCATTTATGCCGATTCCATTTGCGCCTGTCCCCCCAGGAACCTAACCCGACGTAAATCGAAGGCTACCTGCGCACGCACACACACACACACACACACACACACACACACACACACACACACACACACACACACACACACACACACACACACACACACACACACACAGGGTGTTTCAAAATGATGGTCAATAATTTAAAGGTGAAGAGTACAAACTAAAATAGGCAAAAAAGTCTCAGTGAACATCGGGCCGCAAATGAACCGTTTTCGAGATAATGCACATTTTCTGTTAAGATCCGCCTCTGACTATGGGAGCACTAGTTTAGCAAAAATCTGTGACTCCATCCTTTGCTAAGGGTGGTTTTATTAAACATAAGATAATACATTTATGTATTATATAACATATAATATAAGATAATACATTTATGTTGAAATTAAAAATTTTTAATTTTTAATTTCAACTCCACAGAATTTTATAGAAGTTACACGTTACTCTTTCTAACACCCTTTCCTCAACATCAGGTGTTATGCTTCTGGGCTTACTTGCTCATACTTCATGTGCGAAGTACCCATGGTCTCTAAGGCGTTGATGTATCCTGATGAATGGGCGCCTATTGGGCTGTTTTCGGTGGGGAAATGCTTCTTGGTACAAACATGCAGCCTCGAGTGCACTGCTGTTGGCTTTACCAAACATGAAGTGCATGTCTGCATACTCTTCATTGCTGTAACCTCTCTCCATGTTGACTATCCTTTGACAAATACTAGTATGCCTGCTATGTCTCAGAGCATTGAGAGAGGGAAAATGAGCATAAACAGTTCACCTTGTCAGTGGTGGATCCCAACTAGAAATGTGCCATATCTCGAAAACGATTCATTTAAGGACCCATGTTTACTAGGCTTTTTTTGCATTTTGTAGTCTGTACAGTTTGCCTTTAAATTATCGACCATCACTTTTGAAAGTGTGTGTGTGTGTGTGTGTGTGTGTGTGTGTGTGTGTGTGTGTGTGTGTGTGTGTGTGTGTGTGTGTGTGTGTGTGGTGCTTTTTTTTGTAGAAAATTAGGTGCCAGTAATCATTTTTTGCTATCAGGAAAAATTGAAAATTAAAAGGATATGAAAAGTACTCGTTTTCTGGTTTTTTTTTTTTTTTTTTTTCCTCCTGATATTGTTACTTTGGTAGTAATGTTTTCGGAATAAGAACAACAAATTTAGTATATTAACACAGTTTATTAAGCATAAGTTTATTATTCAAGTATATGAAGAAAATAGGTAAAATAAATCGGCCAACTACTGAGTGCCGAGCACTCAGGATGAAGGGTCCGTAATCACAAATGGTCGTTAGTGTAGTATCTCAAATAGAAACTTTATGTTAACTGAAAAATGTTTCTAGAACCCTGGCTTGGCTTAAAACTGAGGAACTAACGAAAATGTTGTCTATTTGAGTCTTTGCAGTTGTTGTGAATGAATGGGAGAAGCGACTCTGACTTCCTGGTGAAGCAATTAAAGTCTTGGGGTAAAAGCGACTGGCAGGTGAGGGCCGTGCAAGCCTCCACGCAGGTGCCTGGTGCCTCCCCACCACTGCTGCCTCAACACTGGCTCTCTGAGTACCTCCTTGCCGGGACAACTCCAGCTTTGAAAATTGTTAAAAAATACTTCTTGTCTCAAAATTTATAAATGACCTTTATAGACTTATTAACTAACTATTTAGCAACCTTTTTGTCACCAAAAGGAGAGTTGCTTAATACGGAGAAGTGCAATAAAAATTTGTTTTTTTAATTTTAACACAAAGATAAATGATAGATTTCAACCGGAATAGTTTTCCCTTGATAAACATCGAATAACACATAGCTAATATGATTTTTAAATTTTTAGCTCCATTAGCGACGGAAATAGAGGTGGAGGGGACACGAAAATTACTCACATTTTCCTGTCTGGTGCTTTCATTTTTAATTTTAAAAATATTTTAAGATTATATTTTAAACCTACTCGTTGAGCTCTTTCCAGTGGTATATAATAAGCTATAGGTTGTCTACAACATTTTTGTTCTCCCCCTACATTTTGCAAATGTGGGGAGGTTTTACTCTCTCCACATTTCTCAGACAAATTTTTTTCAACAACAATCAATATGCCGTTATGTTAGCCCACATGATGTACAAATCCATGCAAAATTTCAAGTCCGGAAACGCATTAAGCATTAATAGGTTGAGTGGTTCCAGAGATACAATGCTGTGACAAACAGACAGACGGATGGACAGACAACCGAGTGACATAAGGGTCCTTCGTTAGACTATGGCCCCTAAAAATAAGTAAAAATAATTTCATAATAAAGTTTTTGTAGAATATTCCAAATTTTTATTAAGTTCTCATCTGATATCCTATGCCGACTTCTTTTCTTCCTCTTTGTGTGTCTCTTGCTTAATGCGTTTTCGGAGCAGCCATGAAACAACATATTTTTCTGGATTGAAGCGGGTCAGCAGTGGGCTACAATTTTAAGAAACAGTAGTGAAGAAACCGTTTTTGCCATCAACGAAGCTCTAGTTGGGCTGACAATCAGATTCACTTGTGAAAATCCTCGTTCACATTCACTCGATGAAATTGGTATCCTACTCAGAGCATCCATCAAATGCTTCAATTCTTCCAAAACCATCTTTTCGATTAGGTATTCCCGAAATCCATGAATTGTATCTCTTTCATTTAACTGTAACCTAATTGACAATTTTCTAACTTCATTTTCACCAAATGCCATCATTTCACATTTAGAAGGTTTAATACCTTTGTTGTCCTCGTTTTCCTTCTCTCGTCATCAGTATTGTTGTTAGTTCTTAAATTTGAATTTTTTTTTTTTTTTTTTTTTTTCGAAACTGTCCAAAACGTGTCATTCGGATATTCAGGTACTGTGACCATGAAAACAAAGATAGGGAAAATTTATGGAAAATGTGGATAATGCACTTTCGCGAAACAACGGATGATTATTTGTTGGGGTAAAAGAAAATCACTCCCTTCTAATTCTCGAACGGGACGCTTATAGTTGATTCATAGTGGTGTTGAACCTACGGCCAGCCAGGAAAGTGAACTAAAACAGCATTTTAAATTTTGTTAATTATCAAAAAAAATTTCTCATTAAATGTTTTGTTCAGTAAATGTAGTGTATTGTGCTTAATAAAATTTTCAAATATTTTTAATTTTACTTTTACATGCAATAAGATATGGAAAAAGGAATACACTAAAGAAATCTAACTTTGAATTTTTTTTTAATATGGCCCCTGTATGGAAAAAGTTTGCACACCACTGCAGTAGAAGGTGGACCAGAGCGACTTCTCTGTATGTGAGACAGGTGGTCGGATAGGTTTTACCAGGTACCACTAAGTTGTAGAATGGTAATCCCTTTAGCCCTTTTAATTGCCTAAATTGCCTCAAGGCCAGAAATGCGAACAGTGCGTACCAAGTATATTCTCTCCTAATCTGTTCACTATATGAAAATTTTCTCGCTCAACAGAAAGTATTTTAAATGTACTTCCAAGTGGAATTCAAAATAATTCGCTATAAAAGGACTTCGTTAAACAGAGGTGCAGCTGAGTAATTTAGGATTATAAAAATGGTTATACAGTTTTATATAGAAAATATCTTAACAATAGACAGTGAAAAATGCATATTTAGTTAAATAATTTTAAGCTTATTTGAATAGCAAATTTACGGAATATTACAAATTTCGAAGTGCATTACATCCAAACATCACTGTTAATAAAGGTGCCGGTACGCCGTATTGTTGTGTACCGTCCCAAAAAAAAAAAGCACTATATATATATATATATAAAAGAAAAACTAAATTATTTGCAAACATGATAGACCTTGAAATAAACATGTTTGTAAACAAATATGCTTGTGAAATGCAGCAACATATGAGAGGCATTAACTGATACTGAAAGTGTTAGTATTATTGCATTAAGCTGAATCAGGAAAGAATTTTCCCATTTTGTGTTATGCTGTTGACTTTTTAAAAATCTTATTTCAAATTAAAAGAAAGGTGTTGTGTGTGTGTGTGTGTGTTATAAACTAAATTCCATGATAAATTTTTAAATTTAAAAATCAAATTTGTTTTCTTGAAGAATAATATTTATATTTTGCTTATTTCTTAGAAGGCTCATGAAGAACATGATATGCTTCTCATGAAACAGGAAGAATTAACAGCAGCTGTGCAAGCAGCTAAGGATGAAGCTGTTGGTCATCAGACTGAGTTAATTGTACTTAGAGATCAAGTTCGCCTCTTGGAGTCCACCGTAGAAAGTATTCATGCAGACAAGAGGCTGCTCGAAATGCAGTTAAGTGAAAGCCAAGAACAGTTGTCTGCTAGTCATATTGAAATTTCTCAACTAAAGCTTCAGCTAGAAAATGAGCAACAGAAGGTAATTCTGTTTTGAAAGGTATTTCTTTTAATGTATATTAATATTATTAATTGGATTAGTAATGCTAATTAAAATAATCTGGTATTTATACAAAATATCTAATGGCTAAAATTAAATTCAATTGGTTATATAAAAAAAATTCTAAATTTATTGCCAAGAGTAAGTTCTGTTGAGGTCCTCATTTGAAAGAACTCAAATGGTGATCTATATTGGGGCTGGGGGAAACTATGGACTGCCACACCTTTGATTGTGCCTATGCTGCCATTAACTTAACATTTACCTAACCTCCAGTTTTATATATTTTTTTATATATAAAACTTTTTTTTAAATATATACAGTTTTATGTAATAGTGTATTAGGCTGACATTGTTATTATATCATCATTTTTTTATTTCATATTTCTTGCAAAACACGGAGAATCCTAATTATAGTGCTGATATTGTCATACAAATCTTCCAATTGATATTGCAGTTTATGAAACTTACCAAATGCAAAATAATTATTTTAAATTCTTTAAGTTAATATGTTATTAATAACACTTGAGCATACAAATATGCTAACAGTAAATAAATAAGCCAAGCAGAGTTGGCCCTGAATAATTATAAATTAAGATTCTAAAGGAATTAATAAATGCATTTTGGTTCCAGAAACAATCGAGTTCAAGTTTGTTAACTCTCTGGTGAGTGAGGTCTGGACATATGTAAGCTGCACATGGTTTTTTTTTTTTTTTGATGAATTTAGAAGTTTTTAAACATTGATAAACTATGTGCATAAATGCTTTAAATATTAATTTTTTCCTATTTCAACTTTATAACCAAACAGTAGACTGACATTACTTGTTAAAAATAAAATAAAAATAAAAAAAAAAAAAAAAAAAATCATAAAAAAATAAAAGCTTATCATTACTTTTTTTTTTTTAGTGCCATAAAACTCCATAGTTATATGCTGTCTTTACAAAAAAAGTATCTGGACACATGTTGGTTTCAAGTTGATATCACTGCCACTCACTTCAATAGTGTTTCAGTATCCTTTTGACCACTATGGCATGCTTTACCCTCCTAGATAGGATTTCTGCCAATGAACTGCAGTGGGTATAGTCCTCCATTCCTCCTGCAGAACAGTGAACAGATGAGCTACCCGTGTTGGACTTTTTTTTTTGGTCTGGAACTCTGCACTGGCGATTCCAACTTTTGTACATTCATGTCCACAAACCATTCTTGAACAGCATTGGCAGTATGGCATAGGAAAATTACTTAGTTAAACAAACATGGGCCTGGTACAAAGACCTGCCACATTGTAGGGAGAATGGAATTGTTCAGAATGGTAGGTTAGGTGTTGGCATTCTTGATTCTCTGCACAACTGACAAAAGCCTTAGGCCATACCATGAGAAACAACACCACATTATAACCCTATCTCCTCTGAACTTCATTGTTGGCACAATGCAATCAAGTGACAGACACTCACCAGGCATCCTCCAAATCACCCCCATCTGACCAGAGTAGGGTAATCAGATTTGTCACTCCATGGATTAATTTTCACCGCTCTGTGGACCCATTATGTCACTATTCCACCATTCAAGACAAGGTTGCTAGTTGCAGTTGGTGATATTTGACTTATACACTGCCATTCTCCCACAAAGACTAAGACTGTGGGGCTCCGTATGTATCATGTTCTTACAGACCTTTATGCTTATTGATGCTTTAAACCAGGAGTTCCCAAACTTTTTGATCAGAGACCCCCCCACAAGTTAAAATTCAGTAATAACAAAGACCTCAAGAGCAATAAGCTTCAAGTTAATATATTTTATAAACATTTTTTTTAGAAAATGTATCCAATTATGATTTGCAATGCATATTAAAAAAATTTAATGAACACTAACACATACTGTATGTCTAACGTGAAAGATGTTGTTGATGTGCTTTTAGAAAAGAGGAAATATTGGGTTCGTGATTTATTAGTTTTAATCTTAGATCTCCATTATTTTCGAGATCTAGTCGATTTCTCTGCTTAGTTAAAATACTGTTAGCGTGGCTAAATCCAGCTTCTACCCTGTATGAACTTGGAAAGGTCAACAATAAAGGCTCGACAGTTTTATACAGTTTGGGGTAGTTTTCAATAATATTTTTACTTGTCCAAAATCCCCTGAAACTTTCTTTTGAGTACAGTGATTTAGCTTCTAGGTCCATCTTCAATTGAATAATTTCCTCTTCCAAATCCAGATCCAAATTGTCCCTATCACCCTCTGCATGAAATGGAGACATAATCCATTCTGGAACTTTCGTATCTTTGAGATTCTTGAATCTATTTTTAAAATCCTCTTAAGCGTTCGAGGTGAGCTACATAAATAAATATGTCGGAATCTGAAAAATTTCCTTTGGCTTCTTGTTCTAAAGATGACATATTTGAAAAGAAGTGAAAATTTCTACGACCCAGTGAAGTTTTGAAGAGCATTAACTTTTCTTGAAATCCCAAAATAATTGTATGACTCTGTATAATTGTAATGTCTCTGCCTTGCAGTTTTTTTTGTGCTTCATTGAATTTTGAAAATATATCAGCAAGGTAAAAGAGGTGGTTTTTACACTGACTAAATTTATCAGCAAATGATTGATTGTGCTCTGACAAAAATTCCACCACTGAGTTATAAAGTTCTACACGCCTTTGCAAACAGTTACCTTTTGACAACCATCTTACTTCTGTATGAAGGAACAATTGGTTGAAATTTTTGTCATTTTTTTTTCACATAGTATAGTAAACAGTCAGCTGTTAAGAGCATTTGCTTTTATTTTATTTATTAACTTAATGCAAATTTGCAAATCAGCATGAAAGTCTTCATTTATGTTTTTTGCAACAAGGTGTTGTCTGTGTAAAACACAATGTACTATTTGTATTTTAGGATTTTCTGTTTTAGCTAAAGCTAAAAATCCTCTGTACTCACCAACCATAGGTGGAGCTCCATCCATTGCAATTGCTGTTATATTACTAAAGGGAACATCGTACTTTTCAAAATACTCTTGCACATATCTAAAAATTGTCTCCCCTTTGGAATCAGTTTTTAAAGATTTGGCAAAAAGGAATTCATCAATTACTGCTTTTTTTACTTGTACTGTAATACCGTACAAATGACATTAAAATATTTATACTTCCAAATGTTGACTCATCTAATTGCATATCAAAAATAACCTCTTTCAGCTCTGAATTTACTGTTGTTTGGATATCATTTGCCATCTCAGCAATCCTCCGTTGCACTGTATTATTACTAAGTGGAATACTCCTTAAAACTGGATTAGCATCCTTTTTCATAACTGACTCTATTGCTATTTTTATAGAGGGTAGAATTATTTCTTCACCAAGAGTATGTTGCTTTCCTTTCTTTGCAATTAGGAGAGCAGTATCATACAATGCATTAGCATAGGCATTTGATGCAAGAAAGCAAGCTTATGCAGCATCAGCCAAAAAAAAAAAAAAAAAAAACCCCACTTCCACTTCACCCCTCTGTTCGTTCCAAATACCTGTCCAGCTGAGCCTTAAACTTATTTAGGCTATCAACCTCCACCACAAGGGATGGAAGTCTGTTCCACCAACCAACCACCCGCTGGCTAAGGCAAATTTCCTCACGTCTATCCTACATCTGTCTTTCCTCAATTTGAATTTATGCCCTCTCAGGTGATTTTTCTGAGCTATAGGAAGAATCCCATCAGCATTGAGCATGCTTAAACCATTCAAGGCTTTATACACCTCTATCAGATCACCTCGCTGGTGCCTAGTCTCCAGACACTGTAACTTGCAAAACTTAAGCCTTTCTTCGTAAGCGCACCCCTTTGTTCCATTCACTAATCTTGTTGCCCTTCTCTGTACTCGTTCCAGCAGCTCCTCATCCTTCTTGAAATGAGGCCTCCAGACCTGTATACAGTACTCTAGGTGTGGCCTGACCATTGCCTTATACAATGGAATAATCACCTCCTTATCCCTGCTGGAAAAATTCCTGTATATCATTGACAATACTCCATGAGCTACTCTTGCAGCCCGTCTGCACTGCTCAGAGAACTTCATATCTGCCTGCACAACCACCCCCAAGTCCCTTTCATTCTCTACCACTGTCAGTGTAGTACCACAGAGTTGATACGTTGCTCTGGGGTTGCTGTTTCCCATATGTAGTACTTTACATTTGTCAATGTTAAACTTCATTTGCCACCTCTCAGCCCATCTGCTCAACCTTTCCAGATCCTGTTGCAGCAGCATAGTGTCAGTAGTGTCCTTGACAACCCTGCCAACCTTTGTATCATCTGCAAACTTGGACATTAAGCTTGATATACCATCATCAATATCATTTATAAATACAGAAAACAATAATGGACCCAACACTGAGCCCTGAGGGACTCCACTAATAACATTAGTCCACGATGAGCAGTGTCCATTGATTACCACTCTCTGTCTACTCCCCCTCAACCACCCCTTTATCCATAGCAGCAATTTGCCTCCAATGTCACACTGCTCCAATTTGTGTAGCAGTCTTCCATGTGCAACAGTATCAAAAGCCTTTCTAAGATCCAAGTATGTAATATCAAAGTTATTCCCTGCATCCAGTTCTTTTGTGACTGCATCATAGTATCCAATCAAGTTGGTCAGGCAAGACTTCCCCTTAACAAAACCATGCTGTGTCTGAGCTATAACTGGTCTTGTCTAAATGATCCTGCAGTGCTTCTTTAACCAGTGCCTCCATTAATTTTCCTGGAACAGAAGTTAAGCTCACAGGTCTATAATTACTTGTGTCAGCCTTTGATCCTCCTTTGTGAATTGGGGTTACATTAGCACATTTCCAGTCTATGGGTACCTCCCCTGAGTCCAAGGAAGCTCTCATAATTATGGCTAAGGGTTTGCTTACTTCCTTTGCTGCCTCCTTTAATATAATGCTTGTAGTCCACTGCTGGTACTGCAGATGATTTTATAAAGGGCTTAAGCATTGTACAATTTAAAAATTTTTCCTTCATTGTTTTGAAATATTTAAGGTCTTTTTTGCTTTTATCATTATGCTGTTTTTTTAAATGTTCTTTCATTTTTGAAGGTTTCATAGCATCATTACTAAACATTTTCTCACATAAAAGACACATTGGTTTTGTTTCATTACTGGGAGGAAGGCACAAACTTGAAATTTAAATATTCTACCGAATATTGACGACACTTCTTTTTTGTGTCAGACATGATCATTAGGAGTTTTCTGTAAGAAATTATTTCAACACAACTTGAACTCTTACTAAAATAATTTTAATAAGAAACTATTAAAACAAAATGAATAATCCACTCCCAATCACTGCAGAACGAAAATATCTACTGACACTAGAAATAGCACTGAAGTTTGACAACAGCAATGGCGATAAAACGAAAACTGAGCACGACCACTAGAACGAAAATCTGCTTGGACCCTAACTAAAACAATTTATTTATGTTTTCAAGGGCACACAGTGATTGTCACCTCACGTCGTGTCACTCGGAGAAGGGAGAGCCTCCCCCGGTGCCATTTGACCATAAACACACTGTTCAGTGTAAACTGCGAAGTCGGTCGTAGGAGACACATTACTACTACTACATTGCATTATATACGTGTTGTTCTCTTTGGGGAAAGCTGAAGCGAAATGAATTGCCACACTTTATCCTCTTCTTCAGATTTTGAAGAAGATTTAGAAAATGATTTTCTTATAGCCGAGAACAGAAGTGGATTAAGGATGAAATAGGACCCTGGCCATATTTAATTTTGGGGCCCCTTTAATATACCTTTAATTTTTTTATCACTACTTCAGAAAATATTTACACTGAAAATGAGACCCCTCTTTGGGTGAAGCCATGGCTGGTTTGGCCGTAGCGTTAATGTGGCCCTGGTCGAGAAAACAAAAGGGAGCAAGCAATGGATACACAACATAAACTGGAAGAGAACAGAAAAAGGTGAATTCCATTATTTACTGCAGGACTTAGAAGATGAAAATCGTTTTAGATGTACTTATGGATGAATAAAGTATTTGATTTCCAACATAATCTAATTAAGGATGACATACAAGGGCAAAATACGCAATTTCGAAATTCAGTCAGCGGTAAGGAAAAATTAGTTGTATGTTTAAGGAAAGTTGAAATACCGTAAGTTTAATTTTGAATAAGGATTTATTCAGTCAATACAAAACAATTTTTTTAAAATTAAATTTAATGACAAAAGCAACTTCACAACGCTAAAAATTGAACTTGTTAGAAATTGTTATGAGTTGTACAAACTGAAATGATTGACTTGTTCCTCCTCTAAATTTGAGCGTCTATGTGACTGAACATGTTTTTATTATCATTTCCTCTATTCTTTTTCTGTCAGCGTGACAGAAAACTCATGCCATACGAAATTTTCTTCTCGAACAGAAAACTGCAAACTTGTGAGGACGTGAATCAGCTCTCTCTCTCTCTCTCTCTCTCTCTCTCTCTCTCTCTCTCTCTCTCTCTCTCTCTCTCTCTCTCTCTCCCCCCCCATACATCAAATGTATGGGGAGGAGAGAGAAACCAGTAATGTGGCATCTGACAATAAATAACATTCCTCTCAAAATCAGTCAGCTTGGCTCTACTTGCCATGAAAACAACAAACTTGTGTGGCTTGTATGTCTTCCTTATATCACTTGATTATATGGGAAGGTTGTCTGGTAGACTCTGAAAATAGGAGTCTCCATATATTTTTTTGGAGGGTAGTCTATGTGCCTTAATTTCAACTACAGGATTTAAATTCATAATAATTTCTTCATATTTGACATGTAATTCCTAATAATTTCTTCAGATTTGACATGACATTGTCTAGAATCTTTGAAATGTGCCTTCTTATGGCAGAAGTTTAAACTATGTTTACTAATAAATAGTAGCAATAGCTTAATTTTCAGTACTTACCTTATTATAATCTGCAGTTGGGCTTAGAGTGAATACAATGGAAATAGACTAAAAATTGGATTTAATGTGGATGAGCTTAAATTTTTGAACGGAGTTAAAATATGCTCAAGGAAATAGAAGTGCACATCTTCATCCTTGGTTGTCATGAATTAAAGTTGAGAGATTGGAACTATGAGAGTATAATCATTAAATCCAATTTTTATTCTATTTCCATTGTATTCACTCTATGCCCAACTGCAGATTATATTAAGGTAAGTACTGAAAATTAAGCTATTGCTACTATTTATTAAGTCAATTAAATCGATACCCTAAGGAATCCTACAATTTATCCAACTGTGTTACTAATACTTCTAAACACAATAGATGGCAGAATGTTATTGTGGAGTTTTGAGTGTATGAGCTTGTGCAGCATTAGCCAAAAAAAAAAAAAAAAAAATTCACACAACCATTCCCTCTAAATGTTTGTCCAGTTCCTCCTTAAATTTATTTAACCTATCAACTTCCACAATGACAGATGGAAGTTTTGTTCCAGCAATTAACCACCCACTGGCTAAAGGTAAATTTCCGCACATCTATTCTACCTGTCTTTCCTTAATTTGAATTTATGCCCCCCTTAGGTTCATAATCTGAACAAGTGGAAGAATCCCTTCAGAATTCAGCATGCTCAACCCATTCAAGGACTTGTACACCTCAATCAGATCACCACGCAGGTGCCTAGTCTCCAGCCACTGCAATTTGCAGAACTTGAGATTCTCTTGGTAAGAGGATCCCTTCATTCCCCTCACCAATCTTGTTGCCCTTCTCTGTACACGCTCAAGCAAATCTAGATCCTTCCTAAAATCAGGCCTCCATACCTGTACATAGTACTCAAGGCGTGGCCTGACAATTGCCTTATACAGAGGGACAATCATCTCCTTTTCCCTGCTAGCAAAATTCCTACACATCATTGACAAAACCCTATGACCTGATCTGGCAGCCTGTCTGCATTGCTCAGAAAACTTCATATCTGACTGCACAATTACTCCCAGGTCTTTTTCATTTTCTACCACCTTAAGTGTAGTACCACACAGTTGGCACATTTCTCTGGGATTACTTCTACCCATATGCAGTACTTTGCATTTGTCAAGGTTAAACTTCAGTTGCCACTTCTTAGCCCATCTGCCCAAATTATCTAGATCCTCTTGCAGTAGCACACTGCCATTACTGTCAACAACCCTGCCAACCTTTGTATCATCTGTAAACTTCGACACTAAGCCTGATATACCTTCATCAATATCATTGATAAATATAAAAAACAACAGTGGACCCAACACTGAACCCTGTGGGACTCCACTAATAACATTAGTCCACGAAGAGCAGCACCCATTGATTACCACCCTCTGTCTTCTCCCACTCAACCATCCTTTTATTATCCATTGTAGCAACTTACCCTTAATACCATTCTGCTCCAATTTGTACAGTAGTCTTCCATGCACAACAGTATCAAAAGCTTTCCTGAAATCCAAGTATATGATATCAAAATTGTTTTTTGCATCCAGTTTCTTTGTAACCACATCATAATATCCTATCAAATTTGTCAGACAAGACTTTCCCTTAACAAACCCATGCTGTGTCTGAATTAATGCTGCAGTCTTGTCTAGATGATCCTGCAATGCATCTTTAACCATTGACTCCATTATTTTACCCAGAACAGAAGTTAAACTAACTGGTCTGTAATTACTCGTGTCACCCTTTGATCCCCCTTTGTGAACTGGAGATACATTTGCACATCTCCAGTCGGTGGGGACCTCCCCTGAGTCCAAGGATGCTCTCATAATTATGCCCAAGGGTTTGCTTACTTCCTTTGTCGCCTCCTTTAATATAACTGGATAGATCCCATCCACTCCAGGTGCCTTTCTTATGCTTAACTTCAACAAATTCTCCTCCACTTTGCTCTCAGTTATTACAAAATCATTAAGCACCCTGCTACAATTTGATAACTTTCTGGCATTTTCAAACCTTAACTCCTCATGTGTGAATGTAGATGCAAAATGCTCATTCAGTTTGTTTGCTATCTGAGCAGGATCATCAACAGTCGAACCATCGATATCAAGTGGACCAATCAGATTCATCCCCTTCCTTTTAGAGTTTATATAAGTAAAGAAATCCTTGCTGTTTTTTTTTAGCATCCTTTGCCAAAGATTTCTTGTAATCTGCCTTCGCCTGCCTAACCTCCTTTGTGACTTGATTACAGACTAGCTTATATCCACCATAGGCTTCTGTGTTGCCTGATAGTTTATATGCATCCCATGCATTTTTCTTCTCTGTCACGAGTCTCATTAGTTCATTTGATAACCATTTAGGTCGAAACCTTGAACAATATTTCTTAATAGGCATGAAACTTTTAGTAGCTTCCACGATTAATTCCTTGAATGCTTCCCACTTAGAATTTGTTGTTGGTAACATCATCAGTTGATCCCACTGTACAGAATTTAAAAACAGTCTGAGACCACTGTACTCACCTTTACATAAGCAAACACCCTTTCCTTTCCTTTTCCCCTGATGGTAATTATATCTTTAAGCAAATCCCACATCGATACACTGTGATCACAGCCACCTAGTGGTTCCTTTATCTACAAATTCTTAATACACGAATGATCACTGCTGATTACCAGATCAAGAGCATTACCCTCTCTGGTTGCCTCTCAAACATGCTGCTGCTGCAGAAAACAATCATCCAATAAATCCACAAAAGTCTTACTAGTGTGCGAGCGAATAACCCACAAGTTCCAGTCAATATCTGGGAAGTTAAAATCCTCCATTATAAGACATTCTGATTTACTAGCCCACTCTATTTCTCTGGACAATTGTTCATTGTACCCATTTGAGTCATTAGGCCTATAACACACTCCCGCTATTAATTTTGCTTTCGTAGTGCTTATGTCACACCAAACGGACTCAACAGTGCACTGTTCAGCTGTATCAACTGTATGTGTATGTGTGTGCGTGCACACACACACACACACACACACACACACACACACACACACACACACACACACACACACACACACACACACAATTTGTTGATATTGCAGTGAAACAACCTTCAAAATATATATACAAGGCAGTTATAATTTAAGTGTTACTTCAACTGGTTGTAGGTGGTTAACTATTAATGGTAGAATAGAAAGATGAAATTTGAAATGGACTATTCAGTGCATGTGGAAATGGAAAATGCAAAAATAAATTAGTTTCAAAAACTGCTACAAAGGGGTAATTGCTACTGTTGGTGACTGATATGGCGCTTTTTGGATGAACATTACCCTACCAGTTGCCTACTGCTAGTTATGAAGATGAGATATATATTCAGTATGGTGACCATTTGTGTTCTCTGTATAGTATAAGTGCAGTATGGTATGGTCAACTCTTGCCCAAATCATATTACAGGGGATGTTAGTGACATGCCCTGTGCTTTCTTTCAAATTATCCTGAGATTGGATATATTCTTGATAAATGCTGTCCTTCAGATATCTCCATAAGCCAACATCTCCTGAACTGATGTGGTTATCATTAAATATGTTATGAAGCAGCTGAGTTACCAATGTGTGGAGGACGTCTATCCTGCATACAAACAGTTTTTCCCCCAAAATATCCTCTCTCTCTCTTGACCAGCGGGAATTGCACAGTGATGGGGATACTATCCACATGCATTGGATAGTATCCATCCAAAATTTCATTTTTCTACCATTAACTGTGTTCCACCTACAGCTAGTCAAAGTGACACACAAATCATAATCATCTTGTATATATGCATATTTTGATTATACCTTCATATTTGTATATTTTTTATTTCTGTCTATTCGTTTACCTAATTTTCTTTACATTATTATTTCTGTCTTTATTACCTCAAAGTTAGTTGGGTCCTGGCACCTTCCTGTTACTAAAAGGAATTATAGCAAAGCTTCTAATTATATGAGTTGCTGTAATGGGTCAGATGATTCAGCAGGGCTTCTTTATTAGTAACTTATTACAGTATTTTCTGTTGAATTTAAAAGAAGTACACTGAAAAGGACTGAAGTAAAAAAAATAAAAAATAAAACACTACCTCTCATCATATGTGCACATCTTATTAAGAATCATTGAGTATTAGTATATTAGTATTAGTAGTGGCAAATGACAAGAAAGCAAGCTTATATAGCATCAGCCAAAAAAAAAAAAAAAAAAGTTACATACTTTACTCATCCATACCCTCCAAGAATTTTTCTAATTCTTCCTTGAATTTATTCAAACTACCTGCTTCCACAACAACAGATGAAAGCCTGTTCCAGCAGTCAACCATTGACTGAAGGCAAACTTCTACACATCTGTCCTGCAACCATCCTTCCTCAACTTGAATTTGTGCCCCCTCATGTGTAGTCACAGTAGGAGGCAGAATGGCATTCACATTCAGCTTACTCAATCCATTGAAGGCCTTAAATGCCTCAAATCAGATCTCCCCACAGGTGCCTAGTCTCCAGACTGCAGTTTGCAGAACTGAAGCCTTTCTTGATAAGCACACCCTTTTGTTCCCTTCACCAATCTGCTTGTCCATCTCGGCAGATTTACATCCTTCTTAAAGTGAAGCCTCCAGACCTGTATACAGCACTCAGGATGTGGCCTAACCATGCATTGTACAAAGGCTTAATCATCTCCTTATCCCTACTGCCAAAGTTTCTGTATATCATTGACAAAACTCCATGAACTCTCCTGGCAGCCTGTCTGCACTGCTCAGAGAACTTCATATTGGACTGCACAATTACCCCCAGGTCTTTTTCATTTATGATTGAGGGGTGACATGAGAATCGAAATGTGGGGTGGTGGAAAAACATGATTGTGAGACAGCAGCACAAAGTAACTGAGCTAATCTGTTTGGTTTAACCCATTCTCAGTACTATGACTGTGTACAAAGAACAACTGTGAATAAATTTGTAAGCAAATATGTATGATGTGAAGGGCTTAGCTCTGATTGGACATTGAGAAATAAACATTTGTTAGATTCCACACATTGGAAATATCTACAGATAAGTATGGATTTAGATTATTTGAGCATTCAGATTTATGTTTCTTAATGACCAGAGTATGTAATTTATATATAGTTTAGAAGTTTAATCAAAATTCTAGCATTACCAACATTTTGTTTAAAACATAAATTAGCCTACACTTAGTATTAGTTCCATCATTGTAACATTGTTGTGGGAACTAATTATGATGATAAGACTGTCATTTTCATTTAATTCACCAGAGTGATTATCTAGTGATGGGGGCGAGTTTATATGTAATTAGCTACACAGCCTTTCTAACAGTTTATCTAGTATATTATGTTATTGCGGTATTGATATTTTAAGTAACTTTACTAGGATTTTTGAAGAAAGAACCTATTTTATAGTAAGTTGAAAAAAAAACAACTTTCATATCAGTGAAAGATTTATTTTACCTCTTTACATACTGTGGTATAGGATGATTATGAAAGCACTGAAAGACTAATGATATTCCATAGATACAAATGTATTTTATGGAGCATTATGATGCAGGAAGAATGGCCTTCATATTAAAGATTAATTCAGTACTAAGTATCAGCAGACTGACCACGGAAAAAATGAGACATTTAAATGGAAACAGAATGTCACCTGTTAATAAAATAAACATGTCCATTCTTAGCAAACTTGAGTCTTTATAGTGTAGCACAGGGGTGGGGAACTGTTTTACATTGGAAGGCCAAATTTTATTTAACCAAGATACTATTAGGCTGCATGCTGAGAATTAAATATTTACAAAAAAAATTATATTTTTATAGGCATATTTACAATTTTAATTACAGTCTGTTATTGTATGAAGAATTTAAACAAAAAAATTAGCAAAGACATTTATTTGTTTAGAAAAAATGATAACAAAACTAAAAATGACGAATTTAGACAACAAACCATTTAATGACTTTTTTTTTTTTTGCGACTGCTTAATGCCAGGTAGTACTCTGATATTTGGTTCCATCATCTGAGCATAGTTTTAATTGGTCCTGCAAGTGAATATCCGTCATCTGGGATCTCAAGTTTGTTTTTATTTGTATCATATATGAAAATGTTGATTTATAACAGTAGGTTGTGCCAAAACAAGATAGCATTTGACGAGCATGTTGATATAGATTTATGTATTCAACAGCATTTTTCCATATTTAAAGAGGATCCTTCTTCGTGTCAAATAGAGACTTTAGAATATTATCTTCTGAGAGCTCAATTAATTCCATCTGTAAGTTGTCAGGTGCTTTGGAGACATCAATCAGGCATGGTTAAAAAGCTGGTTACAGTGTGAGATCATGTTTCTCAAAATCAGCAAACTTTTCATTGTATTCTTCAATCAGGGAGTCTAGAACACTGTATATTCTTTCATGTTACATTTCCTGAATGATTTGTTTGTATCCTGTTCATTAATTAGTTTTGCCAGTTCAAGAAAGTGTTCAGCTGAAAGTTCCGATCGGGTAGGCAAGGTTTTGAAAAAAAGTCAGGTTTTTCCAAAATGCCTGTATTTTAAGCCACATATTAAATATAGATTTTTTTTTTTTTTTTAATGAAAACCCCAAACACAGTACTATAGGTATCAAAACCTATAGTACTTAGTACTGTGCATGGGTTGAAGGAGAAGTATGGGGGGGGGGGATGCCGGAAACTTTGCTCTAGAGACTAAACACCACTTCAAGCCTTCAATAAGCAAAGTGGTGGTATTTCACCGGTTGATGAAAGTCATCTACCACCTTGCAAAAAAATATATATTCAGATCATTTTGCTTTGACATTATATCGCACAAAAATGCAATATCTCTGCAGAATTCCACTTTTGACAATTCACTGTTGATTCAGTTCCACAAAAAAGCTTGAGATTTGTTAAGTTTGACAAGTATTTGTCCTTGGGACAACCACCATGCTTTAGAATGATATGGCAGATCCACGCTGAATGTTTCATCATTAAGCTGAAGCATATTGCAAAATTGGTGATGTTGTGATGTTTTTGCTCGAATGTAGTTTACTATACCTATAACTTTATTTAATGTGTCACTTAAAACGGTAGATTTGGCACACAGATTCTGCTGATGAAGAATACAGTGAAAGGAAATCAACATATCTGGATCTGTCAATTCTTTCTGTAGTAACACAACAAGTCCTTCATGTTTTCTTCTCATGAAAGGTGTTCTATCTGTGCATACACTTACTAAATTACATAAATTCAGTTTCACTTCATGGCATTTTTTTTTGAAGATGGTGAAGATGTTAATTCCATGTGTCCTGGCAGTAAGAGTGCCCAAAGCCAGTAACCCCTCCTGACAGTGAAAATCCGCAATTATAACACGAATAAAAAATAACACCTGCACTGAGTCAGTAATGTCAGTGGATTCATCCAAGGCGATCGAATAATAAATGGCTTTGCTTTGGCCTATTGCATGAAGTTGTTCTGTTATCTTACAAGATAATTCATGTTGCCAATCAGTTATGGTCTTCTTAACCTTAGCTGAATCTAAACATCCCACAACTTGAACAATGCATTCTTTTTATGATTTCCAAATCGCTAAATGGCTTACCTCTTCTTCCAAGTATATATGCTACTTTGTGTCACTTCAGTGATGTCATCCCATGTCCTGATGTAGTTTTGAATACTTGTTGCTGCCACTACTTTCCATCTTTCATTTTCTTAAGTGCAGACTTTCGAGGTTCTCCTTCTATTTTAGCATATTTGTTTTCCTTATGAGTCACATAATGCTGATATGCATTGTATTTCTTCACTTTTGCCAATATAGCATTGCAGAGCAAACACATCATTTTATTGTTCACTGCAGCAATGCAATACTGCAATTCCCATTCTTCATTGAATACTCTTTTCTTATTTTTTGATATAATCGGGTAACCAGTAAAAATTAAAAAAGAAATACACAGATTGATTGAAGATTCAGTTTTAAAGGAAACAAGCACTGGAAGCCGATGGCACTGGGGAGAATGACTGGAATGTCAACTGATACTGACAGCAGTCAGCAAGATGAGCCATCTTGCTGACTTGCCACTAATAAGAAAGGTAATGTTGCCAAATGAAGTTTAGTTTCAAGTGGAAGTGTTGCCCTATCATCTATATGAGAAACAATAATATTCTGTAAAGATTAGTGAATTAGAATAAATGCTTTATTTTGTATTTACTTTTATCTTTAATTCTTTATTATTTTCCTTAACTAGAAAAGGCAATGCATACATTTTCTTTAACATGTTACAGTTCTTTCTTAAGAGGCTCTCTGGCCTGTGACGCGAATCACTGGGTGGTTGCCAGTTTGCCAATATATGAGAGCTTGAAGGACAGGGTGGATGCCCTCGAAGGATTAAAAGTGAGGGGCCCATCAAGCTCTCAGCTGCCCACACCAATGCCAGAGCTTGCACTTGGTCATCACGCAACACAGCGGCAGCCCCCAAGGCAGAATGCCCTGGTCCCAAAGGAACTAGTAGTTGTTGGTGACTCTATTGTCAGGGAAATGGGAAACATGTTTTGTAAAAAGGATAGGTGGAACAGGACCAGGGTATGTCTGCCAGGGGCAAAGGTTGATGACGTTGTAGAGCGGATATCATCTTTTAAGGGCACAAAAGGTGATATAGTTGTACACATTGGCACTAATGATATTAAGAGTAGGAGACCGACGGAATTACTTAACAAGCACAGGTCACTGTTCAAAAAAAGCCGTGAATTAGGGTTGAATTAGAAAGTGTCTGCAATTCTGCCCAGACACGATAGGAGGGAGTATATGATGAGAGGCCTGTTGATCAATTCGGCGCTGGAAAGATTGTGCAAGGTTCAAGGGGTAGAATTTTTTTCAGCCTGGTCTGTACTTGTTAACAGGAGAGACTGCTTCTACAGAGATGGGATACACTTAAATAGAAAGGGTGCAAGAATGTTTGCTGATGCTATCGAGGCAGTGTTAGGTGGGTCGGAAAACTGCTAGATTGGGGAGGATACAAGGACTAATAGATTAACAGTAGCCACTGGCAGAGGTGAAAGTGATTCTTGCACTGCTTTTATTGGAATGAGCAGCAGCCTGGAAAATAAGATGCAGGATATTTCAGAGACTGCTGGGAATCATTGGGGTACAAGTAAACACATGGGTTGTGTTAGGGTAGCTAAGAAAAAGAACAGGTGCATGTATACTTACATGTAGACCAATGCTAGGAGTTTAGTAAATACATTTGATGAATTTGATGAATTTCTACAGAAAGGATAGACAGGATAGGAAGGGAAGAGGGGTTATGCTATTAGTTAAGAAATACATATAATCCAAGGAAGTGAAGCCAGTTGACATCGCTGGAGAGTGCAATGTCGAGTCAGTTTGGTGTGACATAAGCATTGGGAGATCAAAATTGAGAGTAGGAGTGTACTATAGGCCTAATGACTCTGATGAGTATAATAAGAAACTGTACAGGGAAATAGAGTGGGCCAGTAAATCAGAGAGTCGTATAATAGGGGATTTTAATTTCCCAGATATTGACTGGAATTTGGGGGGCTGGTCACTCACACACTAGCAAGGCTTTTGTAGATTTATTGGATGATTGTTTTCTACATCAGCATGTTCGGGAAGCAACTAGAGGGAGTAATACTCTTGATTTGATTATCAGTAGTGATTCTTCATGCATTAAGAATCTGCAGATAAATGAACCACTAGGTGGCAGTGTCCACAGTGTGCTGAAGTGGGATTTACTCAAAGAGGTAACTACCATTAGGGGGTAAAGGGAAGGGTTATTGCTTTCGTAAAGGCGACTACGATGGACTGAGACAGTATTTAAATTCTATACGGTGGGACTACCTGATGATGTTACCAACAGCAAATTCAAAATGGGAAGCATTCAAAGAACTTATCTTGGAAGCTACTAGGCTTTACATATTAACTAAGAAATATTGTTCAAGGTTTAGGCTTAAATGGATGTCAGATGAACTAATGAGATATATGGCAGAGAAGAAAAATGCATGGGATACATACAAATTAACATGTGGCACAGAAGCCTATGATAGATACAAGTTGATCTGTAACCAAGTTACAAAGGAGGTTAGGCAGGCGAAGGCAGATTACGAGAAATCTTTGGCAAGGGATGCAAAGAAAAACAGCAAAGAGTTCTTTATTTATGTAAACTCTAGAAGGAAGGGGATGAATCAGATTGGTCCATTTGATATCGATGGGTCAACTGTTGATGATCCTGCTCAGGTAGCTAACAAACTAAATGAATATTTTGCATTGACATTCACACATGAGAAGTTATTCAGTGAGGGGAATGCCAAAGGTGTATTCAACTCTGGCAGTAAGCTAGAGAATCTTGTAATAACTGAGAGTAAAGTGGAGGAGAAATTGTTGAAGATAAACACAAGAAAGGCACCTGGGGTGGATGGGATCTATCCAGTTATATTAAAGGAGGCAGCAAAGGAAGTAAGCAAACCCTTAGCCATAATTATGAGAGCTTCCTTGGACTCAGGGGAGGTACCCATGGACTGGAGATGTGCAAATGTGACCCCAATTCACAAAGGAGGATCAAAGGCTGACACAAGTAATTATAGACCTGTGAGTTTAACTTCTGTTCCCGGAAAATTAATGGAAGCACTGATTAAAGAAGCACTGCAGGATCATCTAGACAAGACTTCAGTTATAGCTCGGACACAGCATGGTTTTGTTAAGGGGAAGTCTTGCCTGACCAATGTGATTGGATACTATGATGCAGTCACAAAAGAACTGGATGCAGGGAATAACTTTGATATTATATATTTGGGAAGGCTTTTGATACTGTTGCACATGGACTGCTGCACAAATTGGAGCAGTGTGGCATTGGAGGCAAATTGCTGCTATGGATAAAGGGGTGGTTGAGGGGGAGAAGACAGAGAGTGGTAATCAGTGGACACTGCTCATCGTGGACTAATGTTATTAGTGGAGTCCCTCAGGGTTCAGTATTGGGTCCCTTATTGTTTTCTGTATTTATAAATGATATCGATGATGGTATATCAAGCTTAATGTCCAAGTTTGCAGACGATACGAAGTTTGGCAGGGTTGTCAAGGACACTACTGACACTATGATGCTGCAACAGGATCTGGAAAGGTTGAGCAGATGGGCTGAGAGGTGGCAAATGAAGTTTAACATTGACAAATGTAAAGTACTACATATGGGAAACAGCAACCCCAGAGCAACGTATCAACTCTGTGGTACTACACTGACAGTGGTAGAGAATGAAAGGGACCTGGGAGTGGTTGTGCAGGGAAATATGAAGTTCTCTGAGCAATACAGATGGGCTGCAAGAGTAGTTCATGGTGTATTGTCAGTGATATATAGGAATTTTTCTAGCAGGGATAAGGAGGTGATTATTCCCTTGTATAAGACAATGGTCAGGCCACGCCTCATTTCAAGAAGGATGTAGAGCTGCTGGTACGAGTACAGAGAAGGGCAACAAGATTAGTGAATGGAACAAAGGGGTGCTCTTACGAAGAAAGGCTGAAGTTTTGCAAATTACAGTGTCTGGAGACTACGCACCAGCGAGGTGATCTGATAGAGGTGTATAAAGCCTTGAATGGTTTGAGCATGCTCAATGCTGACGGGATTCTTCCTCTTGCTCAGAATAATCACCTGAGAGGGCATAAATTTAAATTGAGGAAAGACAGATGTAGGATAGATGTGCGGAAATTTGCCTTTAGCCAGCAGATGGTTGGTTGGTGGAACAGACTTCCATCCCTTGTCGTGGAAGTTGATAGCCTAAATAAATTTAAGGCTCAGCTGGACAGGTATTTCGAACGAACAGAGGGGTGAAGTGGAAGTGGTTATTTTTTATTTATTTATTTATTTATTTTTATTTTTTTTTGGCTGATTCTGCATAAGCTTGCTTTCTTGCATCAAATGCCTCTACTAATGCTAATTGAGTTATCACTGACAGGGCTCTGCTAACTACACAGTTATCGTATGATAACTGTGTAGTTAGCAGAGTGTAGTTAACAAAACAAAGTGAAGAAGTAAAATTATAAATAATTTTACTTCTTCACTTTGTTTTGTCCTGTATCAATCTATCCAATATTTTTATGCCTTTTGTTTCTTTTGCTATTGTACAGCATAAATGTACGCTAATTTGCATAAGGGGAATAACAGTATATAAAATTTATCGTAAAAATATTTGGAATTATGTCATGAAATAAAAGGCAGATTTTGCATTTGAGAGAAATAGACAAAAGGCTGTAACTGGTACCTCAAGAGGCTGCAGCTTCCCCACCCCTGGTATAGAATGAATTTTACTTTTTGTCAAAATTTTTTTTCTTAAAGAAGCAATTTTTGCAGTACAATAAAATTAAATAATTACTCTGAGAAGCAATAATAATAGTAGTAGTAATGAAAATTAATGCAAGAAAGCAAGCGTATACAACATCAAAAAAAAAAAAAAAAAAAAAACCACTTCACTCATCTGTATCCTCCAAGAATTTGTCTAGTTCTTCCTTGAATTTATTCAACCCATCCACTTCCACAACAACAGATGGAAGCCTGTTCCAACAATCAATCACCCCTCCTCAACTTGAATTTATACTCCTTCATGTGTAACCTTGGCAAGAGTAAAAATACCATTTAATATTTAGCTTACCCAATCCATTCAAGGCCTTAAACACTTCCATCAGATCTCCCCACTTCAAACCAGACTATCGTGGTGAACTACTTGCTGGCATTGTGAACAACAGAACTTCAAGTTCTAGTATTTCTAAAAATGTTAACAAAGAAAGATGTTGCATAGAATATTAGATTAGCTTGGGAAAAAAGTAAATGCTAAAAAGCAATTGAAAGCTGCCAGAAAAAATGTATTGGAAATGATGAGATCAAATAATCTTGAAACAGCAGCTTTTCAGAACAAGATGCAAAGGCTGCTTGTAATGTACTTGGTGGCTGGCCGTCTTGGAGCAAATGATTTGACACTTCAATTGTAGGGAAGATATCATCTTTTAAGGGCACAAAAGGTGATATTGTTGTACGTGTTGGTGCTAATAACATTAAGAGGAGATCTGCAGACTTACTTAACACGTACAGGTCAATGTTGAAAAAAAGTCGCGAGTTAGAGTTAAATTTGAAATTATCAGTAATTTTGTCCAGACACGATAGGAGGAATTATATGATCAGAGCCTTTGTCAATCAGTACAGCCCTGGAGAGATTCTGCAAAGCTCATGGGGTGTAGAATTTATTCTCAGCGTGGTCTGTGCCTATTAATAGGAGAGACTGTTTTTACAGGGTTTGGATTTACTTAAATAGAAATGGTGCAGGAATATTTTCTTATGCTATTGAGGAAGTGTTACGTGGGTTGGAAAACTGCTAGCCCTGGGGGGATTCGCAGACTAAAAGATTAACAGTAACCGCAGGCAGAGGTGAAAGTGATTCTTGCACTGCTTCTATTGGAATGAGCAGCAGCCTGGAAAGCAAGTTACTTGGGATTTCAAGAACTGCTGGGAGTCATAATGCAACAAATAAATACATAGGCTCTGTTAGGGTAATTAAGAGTAAGAACAGTTGCATATACACCAATGCTAGGAGTCAAGTAAATAAATTTGATGTTTTTGAAGTGCCGGTCAAGACATTAAAGGCGGATATTGTTGGAATATCAGAGACATGGTGTTACACAGATAAAAGGAATGCAGAATTGGAATTTGGGAAGTACAATGTATACAGAAAGAATAGGAAGGGAGGAGGGATTATGCTGTTAGTTGAGAAACACAAAATCTGAGCCAGTGCATCCAGTTGAGGTAGGCGGACAGTGCAATGTTGAGTCAGTTTGGTGTGACATAAGCACTGGGAAAACAAATTTGAGAGTAGGAGTGTGTTGTACACCTAATGACTCTGTTGAGTACAATGAACAACTGTACGCAGAAATATAGAGTGGGCCAGTAAATCTGTTTTCCCCCCCCCCCTTCTTCTTGGTAGTTGTTGGCGCATCGGCATCTGTGGCCATAATGCACCTCCCAAGATTTTTGCAGTACTTTGATCCAAGCCTGAGGCGGGATTCAAACCCGCGGCCTTTGGGTTGCCAGGCAGGCACTTTACCCACCCGGCTAGCCCAGCCAGCAGTAAATCAGGTTGTCTTATAATGGGTGATTTTACTTTCCCAAATATTGACTGGAACTTGTGGATTGGGCACTTGCACACTAGCAAAACCTTTTTGGATATATTGGATGATTGTTTTCTACAGCAGGATGTTCCAGAGGCAACCAGAGGAAGTAATACTCTTGATCAGATTATCAGATCAAGATTCTTAATATTAATAAAGATATTAATATTAAGAATCTGCAGATAAAGGAATTACTTGATGGCAGTGATTACAGTGTACTGATGTGAGGATTTAACTAGTATACGGTAAGATGTAACTACTATATGGGTAAAGGGAAGGGGTTTTGCTTTCATAAAGGTGACTACAGTGGTCTCAGACAGTTTTTAAATTCTATACAATGTGATGTTACCAACAGCAAATTCTAAATGGGAAGCATTCAAGAAATTAATCGTGGAAGCTGTTAGGCTTTTCATACCAACTAAGAAGTACTATTCAAGGTTTAGGCCTAAATGAATGTCAGATGAACTATTGTGATTTGTGCCAGAGAAGAAAAATGCATGGGATCCATATAAATTATCAGATGACACAGAAGACTATGGTAGATATAAGCAGTCTGTAATCAAATCAAAAAGGAGGTTAGACAGGTGAAGGCGGATTACGAGAAATCTTTGGCAAAGGATGCAAGGAAAAACATCAAAGACTAGACTTCTTTACTTATGTAAACCGTAGATGGAAGGGGATGAATCAGATTGGTCCACTTGTAATTGATGGTTCGATTGTTGATGCTCCTTTTCAGATTGCTGATAATCTGAATGAGTATTTTGCATCTACATTCACACATGAGGAGTTATTCAGGGAGGGGATTGCCAGAAGTTTATCAAACTCTGGCATGGAGCTAAATGACTTTGTAAGAACTGAGAGAAAGTAGAGGAGAAATTGTTGAAGTTAAACATAAGAAAGGCACCTGGGGTGGATGGGATCTATCTAGTTATATTAAAGGAAATAAGCAAACCATTAACCATAATTATGAGAGCATCTTTAGACTTGGGAAGTCCCCACGGACTGGAGATGTGCACATATTCACAAAGGGTGCTTAAAGGTAGACATGAGTAATTACAGACCTGTTATTTCATTTCTGCTCTGGGGAAAGTAATGCAGGATCATCTTGACAAGACTGCAGTTATAGTTCAGAAAAAGCATGGGTTTGTTAAGAGGAAGTTTTGTCTAACTATTATGATTTGGTTACAAAGGAACTGGATGCAAAAAATAATTTTGATATCATATACTTAGATTTCAGGAAAGCTTTTGATACTGTAGCACCTGGAAGACTACTGTACAAATTGGAGAATTGGAGCAGTATGAAATTAGGGGCAAGTTGTTGCTGTAGATAAAGGGATGATTGAGTGGGAGAAGACAGAGAGTGTTAATCAATGGACACTGCTCTTTGTGGACTGATGCTATTAGTGGTGTCCCCCTGGGGTCCATGTTGGGCCCATTGTTGTTTTCTGTGTTTATCAGTGATATTGATGAAGTACTGCATATGAGTAGCAGTAACCCCAATGTGATATACCAACTGTGCAGTACAACACTCAGGGTAGTAGAGAGTGAAAAAGACATTTGATGAGGGTAATTGTGCAGTCAGGTGTGAAGTTTTCTGAGCTGCACAGACAGGCTGCTAGAGCAGCTCATTGTTTCTTGTCAATGATATACAGGAATTTTGCTAGCCGGGATAAGGAGGTAATTATTCCTTTGTATAAGGCAATGGTCAGGCCACACTTTAAGTACTCATACAGGTCTGGAGGCCTCATTTTAGGTGGGATGTAGAGTTGCTTGAGCGAGCACAGAGAAGGGGAACAAAAGGGTGGTCTTACGAAGAAAGGCTTAAGTTCTGCAAATTGCAGTCTCTGGAGACTAGGCACCTCTGAGGTTATTTGATTGAGGTGTGTAAGACCTTGAATGGTTTGTGCAGGCTCAGTTCTGATGGGTCAGATCACGCACCTGAGGGGGTATAAATTCAAATTGCAAAAAGACAGTTGTACAATAGATGTGCAGAAATTTGCCTTTATCCAGCTGGTAATTGATTGCTGGAACAAACTTCCATTTGTTATAGAAATTGATAGCTTAGATAAATTCTAGGAAGAAGTGTAGAAACTTCTGGAGTGAATGGATGGGTGAAATGGGATGTTTTGTTTTTTTTGGCTGATGCTTGCTTTCTGGTATAAAGCTTGCTTTCTTGCATCACATGCCTCTGATAATACTAATTGAGGGGGGGGGGGATGTGGAATCTCTAGTTGTGCATTACCTGAGTGAGGAAGAAATTGCAGCCTCTGTGAACAGTGGAAAGAAATTGACAAGCAAAAGTCCAGTGATATAGGGAGTGACTCAGGAGATAATATGGATGATTTGTGTAACATCTTTATTCATTGCATCTGAGAACTATTAAGAATTGTGTACTGAAAAAAATGCTTCATCATTTCTGCCAAACTAAGTTACATAACTATCTCAGAACGACTGCGTAAAATGTAAGTCCATAACAGCATTGTGTATTAGTAGAATGTAAAGGGAATCATAACCTTTAATACTTTGTTCTTTTAGTCTGTTTACTCATTAAACATTAATAAATAAAGTATTTATTTACTATGTTTTTTATTATTATTACTTACTTTTATTACTTATATTACTTATTTTTTTGCTATTAGTTTACTATTTTACTGCTGTGTTATTTACAATTTATTTATTTATTATTAACAAGTAATAATATTCAGTATTTTAAAATACGTACTAAAATATATTATCAATTATGTATTTACATAGCTATATCTTTTTTATGTTTACTCTTCCAGTCTGCTTACTGTTGAACGTTATTGTAGTGACCTTGTATATTATTGAGTATAGTTCATATTTCAGTAATGACAACAATAAAAGAAGAATGTTTTTGCAGTGAAGTGGGGAGATCTTAAAAACTTGTCTTAGAGATTATATTCTGTTTTATTGAAAAGTTTTAACTTTGTCGTACTTATATTTTGCACTTTAAGAATCAGTTATTTGTTTAATAGATGTGCTGATTTGTAAAATGAACTTAATTATTAACTCTGTTACTGGAATCCATGTATTTTTCTCTGTGGACAGCGAATACAGTAAGTAATTTTTAAAATTTTTTACATTTTTAAAAATAATTCTATGTTTTGATATTGTTATCTTTCATTATATTCCAGGTGTTTGAACTACAAAAAGAACGTGAGGTCAGTGCTACATCAGAATTGGATGAAATGTTAACAGAAACTAGAAGAGACAAAGAAAAAGTTGAAGAAAAATTGGTACGATTACAAGAACAACTTGCACTGAGCCAAAGAGAAACATCCCGTCAGAAAGACCAAATAAACCAAATGCAAGAAGAAAATATGGTAAAAGTTTTATCGGTTTTGTTTTTATTCATGTAGATAATACATCTTTCCTCTTGCAAAGAATGTATTTAATTTACAGATATAATATTAATATCTTATTAGTCTTGCTTATGTAATTATTGCACCTAACTTTTTTCTTGAAGAAAATAAGTTTGATGTAATTCTGATAACTATATTTTATACTAATTCTTGCACTTCTGCAGGATAAGATCTAAGTTTATTAGAGGTCAGTAAAAATACAATAGTCAGAATTATATGCATTGTGTGGAAGTGATTTTAATTCAGTTTATCCAGTATTAGCCAAAAAAAAAAAAAAAAAAACTTCCCACATCAACTGTCCATCCCTTCCAGTAGTTTGTCTAGTTCTTCCTTGAATTTATTCAAACCACCCACTTTCACAACAACAGATGGAAGTTTGTTTCAACAATCAACTCCCTGCTGGCGCAGAAGACAAATTTCCACACATTTATCCTATGAGCATCCTTTCTCAATTTATGTTGTCTCGTGTGTGTAGAGAAGTAAGAGGAAGGATGCCATCCGCATTGCACTTGCTCAATTGATTCAAAGCCTTAAACAACTCAATCAGATTTCCTAGACTCCAGATGCTGCAATTTGCAGAATTCAAGCCTTTCTTGGTAAGAGCACCCTTTTGTTCTCCTTACTAATCTTATTGCCCTTTGCACATGTTCCAACAGATCCACATCCTTCCTAAAATTAGGCCTCCTCTAGACCTGTATGCAGTGCTCAAGATGTGGTCTAACCATTGCTTTATACAAACTGATAATGACCTCCTACTCCCTGCTATCAAAATTTCTGAATATCATTGATAAAATTCCATGAACTGCAGGCTAAAACTCCATGGGAGTTATCGATAAAATTCTATGAGCAGGCTTCCAGCAGCTCACGGAGTTTTATTGATGACACTCTTTGTGCTAGGGAACATCATATCTTACTGATATTTACCCCCAGATTTTTTTTCATCATCCACTAACCTCAGAATAGTTCTACACAGATGGTATGTGTTACTCTGGGAATACTACTGCTGCCCATGTGCAGTATCTCACAAATGTTAATGTCAGTACCTTGTTCATGTTAATTGAAGTTTAATATTTGTCAGTGTTAAAACTTCAGTTGCCATTTCTCAGCTCATCTGCCTAATTTTTCCATCTCTTGCTGTGGTAGTATACCTTGATTACTCATTAACTACTCTGTCAATCTTTGTATCATCTGCAAACTTAGATATTAAGCTTGATATGCCCTTCAGCAATATCATTAATAAATATAAAAAAACAACAATGGGCGCAACACCGAACCCAGGGAGATTCCACTGATAGCATTAGTCCATGGTGAGCAGTGTCCATCAATAACCACTCTGTCTTCTCCTAGTCAACCATCTTTTTATCTATAGCAGTAATTTTGTCTTATATGCTACACTGCTCCAGTTTGTATAGCAGTTTTTTTGTGCAGAAGTAGCAAAAGCTTTTCTGAAAACTAAATATACAATATCAAAATTATTTTTGCATCTCCAGTTCCTTTGTTACTATATCATCATAGCCAATCAGATTGGTCATACAAGATTGCACCCTTACAAATCCATAATGTGACTGCAGTATAACTGCATCTCTGTCTAGGTGTCTTGCCTTACTTCTTTAACTAACGACTACATTATTTTCTCTGGAACAGAGGTCAAGTTAACAGGTGTGTAAATACTCGTGTCACTCTTTGATCCCTTTTGTGTGACTCGGTGATACATTTGCACATCTCCAGTCCACAAGGACCCAAATACGGAGGATGCGGAAAGGTCAGGGAATGACCAACGCATATCCCGGAGCAATATGGCCTTAGTTGCTAATGCTCCTAAAAACAAACAAACAAACCACAAGGACCTCCCATGATTGTGGCTCATGGATGTTCCCATAATTATGGCTAAAGATTTGCATACCTCCTTTGCTGTCTCCCATAATATAATTGAATAGATACCATCCATTCCAGTTTCCTTTTTTTATGTTTAGCCTCAAAAATTTCTCTTCTAGTTTCCTCTTGGTTATCACAAAATTATTTAGCACCTTGTTAGAATTTGAGAAACTTCTGATGTACCTTTTGTCAGCTACCTGATTATTCAATTTGTCAGCTACCTGATTAGGATCACTAACAGTTAAGCCGTTCATATCTAGTAGACCAATGTTATTCATCCCCTTTCTTCTAGTATTTGCATAAGTAAAGAAGACTTCTTTGCATTTTTTGCCAGATATCACTTGCCTAACCTCCTCTTGTAAATTGATTTTAGACTAATTTATATCTACTGTAGGCTTCTGTACCACCTGAAAATTTATATGCATCCCAATTATTTTTCTTCTTTGCCACGTGTCTCATCAGTTCACCTGGCATCCATTTAGTCTAAATCTTGAACAGTCTCTTAATTAGTGTAAAAAGCCTAGCAGCTTCTACAATTACTTTCCTGAATGCTGTTAATTTAGAATTTTCTGTTGGTAACATTATCAATTGGTCCCACTGTATAGAATTTAAAATCTGTATGATGATGCCATTATAGTCATCTTTATGAAAGCAAGCCCTTCCCTTTGCTCTTGATGGTAGTTACATCTTTAAGTAAATTTCACTGTGATCACTGCCTACCTAGTGGCTCTTTTATCAACAGATTTGGGCGCCTCCGTAGCCAGGTGGGAAGGAGCAGCAGTGCGTAGCACACGCTTCTTGATTAGACCGGGGTTCGAGCCCGTCACCACCAAATACGGAGGATGCGGAAAGGTCATTCAGGGAATGACCACCGCATATCCCGGAGCAATATGGCCTTAGTTGCTAATGCTCCTAAAAAACCAAATAACAACATCAACAGATTCTTCTTGAGTCAGTATTGGCAATTATAAAACATTCTGATTTTTTGGCTCACTATTTGTTTTTGTAGTTATTTGTTATACTTGTCACAGTCATTATGCCTATAAAACACTCCTACTGTCACTTTTGTTTTCCCAGTGCTTATGTCATACCAGACTGACTCAATATTGCAATGGCCACCCATGTCAACTGGATGACTTGCCTTAGATTTGATATGATTCTCAACTAAGAGCATAATCACTATCCTCGTTCCTCTCCAGCCTGTCCTCATCACCATTTCTCCTAACAAGACTAAGCTTCTTTATTTTAAGGGAAATCTTAACATTTCCAGGCCTCTGACTGTTAAACATTTTGGTCGTTCTCTCTCTGCATGGTTGACTCACATAAATTTTTGGGTATTATTCTAGGTAGTAAGTTAAACTTCCAGAAACATGTCTTCACCTTCATGATAAAATAGCCAAGTATGCATCTCCAGTCTTTCACATCAATCCTGGTGTATTAACCATAATACCCTTCATCTTTTGTACAAAGTGGTGTTTGTTCCGAATGGTACCTATGGTGCTGGTGCCTGGTTTTGGTATTTTAAGAAGATTGCCATCCAAGAGAAACTCCTCCATCCAAAGACGTATGCTCTTAATAATGAGTTGTACCTATTGCAATGTCTCAACAGCTGCGCTCCAGGTTTTAAATGGTTGCCTACCTCTGGACCTCCAAGTTGCATATCGAGGTTTTTGCTATTACCTTAGACATACCATTCTGATTGACTTTTTAGATTTAAATGTTAATATCCACTGTGATCCTAAAACCGAAAAAACTCGTTGCTGGAACCACCTGGTTCAACTCTGGCAAGATTGGTGGTCTTCTTCCAAAGGTATAATCAAAAGAAAGTTTATTCCATCTGTGTCCTTTGCCTTACAAAAGTCTATTCTAAAATGGTTCAATCCGAGCCTCGACACTCCTTTCCTTCTAACTGACTATGGTTCCCTTTGTACTAAACTTGCTATGTTTAATCTGTCCAATTCTCCCCTTGGTAACTATGGCAGCATGTTCTTTTCACCTGTCCATATTACTTGGATCTTCATCAGCCTCTGTCTGCTGTATGTCAACCATTTTATCCAAGCAATGAGTCGTCTCTCTTGTACTCCAAAGAAAAATTTCACATTTTGCTAGGTTTTGCAGAAAATCTAGCAGGTGAGTGATAAAGCCTTTGCCCAACTTGGACAACTCATCAGTAGTGCCTCAATTTCAGAAACTACTCCTATTCCAGCTCTACTTCCAGTCCAGACCAGCACCCCTATTGTTGCCATCTCGTGATACCACCACCATTGTCACTTACCACCATTTTTAGCTCAAATACTATCTTCACCACTACCTTTGACTTGGAAAGTTGGTAATCATACTTGTACGATGCCAAACAATATCACTGTGTCTTTTGGACTTCTATCTCCTGCTGGCACCAGCCTTGCACTGGTGCGGGATTTTTAAACTTATTTTTATTGTTATTTTTTCTGAATTTTTATTTTATTTTATTTACTTATTTTTATCTTTAATTTTTCTGATTTTTATTTATTTATTTTTTTATTATTATTTTTTTTTTCCAAGATTTATTTTTACTTAATTTTTAATTTTTTAAACTTTTAATTCCTGTTATTTTTATTACTTTACTGTTTTGTTTTATTTGCTCATATTTTGAATGGGTTGGACATTCAGTACGTGACACTCTAGGTTTGCTGCAGTTTGTGCTTAGCTGTGGCCCCCATCCTCATGGCGTAGACGGGTATCAGGATGCAACTCCTTGGTGCATGTTGCTTCCTGATAGCAAGGGGGCAGAAACAACTGAACAACAAACAAACAAACAGCAGATACATGGCACAAACATAGCATTACACACATTTCTGACCTTTCTGTAACATCATAGTGTACTATGGGACTGGGCACCAATCTGAGTACAGGGTCAATTTGTCCACTGATTTTGCACTACCTCCAGTGGATGCAATAAAAGACAGGAAACAGGTCCAGCTCCACTTGCCAAGGATTGGCACTGGTGATGATTGCTCCCTGGTGGAAAAGAGGCCTGACACTCACAACGCTTACCATAGAACAGGGTTCCCAAAACTACATCCCACGAAAGAATTTTATCCATTGCGCAGATATTTCAATTAGATCATAAAAATTAATGTTTACACCAACCCTGTTGTTCAGAGTATGGGAGCAAAGATCACCCTAGGCTTCCACTACACAAGAAAGAATTTTACCCATTGCGCAGATATTTCAATTAGATCGTAAAAATTAATGTTTACACCAACCCATTTTATCCTGGATCCACAACAATTCTGGATCCAGGATAAAACCTGGCACCAGCAGCATGGTCTGATGATTGGTATTGGTAAGATTCTGAACCAGCCTGCACATGAACCTGATGTGCAGAGTATGGGAGCAAAGATGTTACCCCTAGCTTCCACTATATAAGAACTGCCGATCCAGGATAAAAACATGACACTGTCCTATTGGTTAATGGAGTTAATCCTTCTGCTTTAAATTAACTGCTGGCAGCCTGTATGCACATAAAGTTTCTGGTAGTATCAACAAGAGGTGGCTGTTGGCAGGTATGAATTTAATCTCTTTGTATTACCGTAGATTTTCTGTTTTCTATTGTAAGAGCAATTCAAAACTTAATACTTTAGAATCGTAATTTGCAAATTGTAATATTGGAATTGCAATTGTATTATTGGTAATTGTAACTGTAATATCCTAAAATATTCAAATTTGTAGCCCTTTCTGTTCTCCCCACAGCAGGCGCCTCCGTAGCCAGGTGGGAAGGAGTGGCAGTGCATAGCACATGCTTCTTGATTAGACCGGGGTTCGAGCCCGTCACCACCAAATATGGAGGATGCGGAAAGGTCAGGGAATGACCACTGCATATCCCGGAGCAATATGGCCTTAGTTGCTAATGCTCCTAAAAACCAAATAACAACAACATCCCCACAGCATGGTCTGATGATGGGTATTGGTAAGATACCCGAAATGTCACCTTATTAAAGTATATTATAATTAATAATAGTTTTTTATTATAATATAAAACTACAAGTTTTATAAGTTATATTCATGAGTATTTTTTTTATTCCAGTGACCCATAAAAATCATGTTGAAGTTGATATCGAAAAAAATAAAAGTTGATCCTCAGTGTCGTGTTTTTAATGAGCGGTGGCCAATTAATTGCTTTATTTGCAACAAAGCCTTGTCGATGTTCAAGGAATATAATGTGAAATGTCACTACACCACAAAACATGCCTCAAATTACGATAAATTTCAAGGAGTTTTGCAGCAGAAAAAAGTTCAAAAACTAACCTAAACTTTTCAAAGTCAACAACAGAATATTAGAACTTTTACTCATCAAAATCATTGCCGAAGAAGGAAGGGTCTTTACAGATGGAGAATTTGTAAAACGAATTTGTTTGGCAGTTGCAGAAGAAGTATGTCCTGAGAAAGTAAAGAATTTTGCATCTGTAAGTTTATCATCAACTGTAACAAGAAGAATTGAAGATTTAGGAGCCGATGTTCAAAATCAACTCATAGAAAAAGTTCAGAATTCACACATTTTTCAATAGCAATTGATGAGAGTGAAGATACAAGCCATACAGTTCAATTACTAATTTATATCTGAGGTGTATATCAGAATTTTGCAGTAACTAAGAGCCAGTTGCATTAAAAAGCTTGAAAGATACAACAACAGGTGAAAATATATTTTTGAGTGTTTCAGAAGCAATTGATGGCCTCAAATTGAATTGGGTTTTGTTATCAGCGGTTACGACAGATGTTGCTAAAAATATGTTTGGTGCTAAAATTGGTTTCATGGGTCAGCTTCATAAATATCTTGAGAGTAAAAATATTTAAAAACCAATGCAAATTCATTGTATGATTCACTAGCAGTCTTTGTGCAGAAAATTTTTGGGTGTAGATTGTCATGTCAGCTGTTAGTACCAAGTAAATTTTATTCACAAGACTGGTTTGAATTGTCGGCAATTCAGAAATTTTCTTGAAACAATTGAGGCTGAATATGATGATTTGTTGTACACTGAAGTATGATGGTTGGGTTGTGGTAACATGCTGAAGTGATTTTTGAACTTAGGATCAAAATAGATCTATTTATGAATGAAAACTTGAAACCTGTTCCAGAACTGTCAGATCTCAAATGGTTGTGGAACCTTGCCTTTTTAACAGCTATATGTGAACACCTGAATTTTCTTAATATGAAAGTACAAGGATGAGACAAAACTTGTCCATGAATTGTATGCCTAATATGCATAATTGCAATTTTTAGACTGAAAATTTTGTTTAAAATGTTAATTTATTGTAGGAAAATTTTGCAGCTAGATTTTCTGATTTTAAAAATAATTCAAAGGTGTTTGAACTTTTTCAAAATCTGTTTGACTTACCCGTCAACAATGTTAATGAATATTAACAATTAGAGTTGGTAGATCTTCAGACTAATGATGCACTGAAGGCAATATTTAAAAATGAAAATCTAATTCAATTTTATTCAACATTATCTGAGTCAGATTATCCAAAAATTAAAAATTTTGCGAGAAAAGTTATTATTATTATCAATTTATTTCTCTGTTGAAGAGACACCCCCTGGGACACCATTGGCTAGAAGGGTGAGAGTTACATTTTAAGGTGTGAAGTGGACCAATGAGCAAAAGGTTACAAAGTTCATGGGACGTTCACCCTGAAAGGTTGAATACAGAATTTTGGAATACATGAGTAATTATGATTTTATAATAGAATATTTAAAATTTTGACATCATCTTAGGTTGGTATCTAGAGTGCCGAGAAAATTATATAGAGTACCAAGAATATATAGTTTTTTGAGCTGAGTGGCTGTGCACTAGGTAGAGGAGATGATAGGAGTCGGCAAAGACTTGCAATCTGTAGGATTTTTTGTTACAGAGCTTTTCCGGTTCAATTCTTAGTTAATTGAAGAGTGTGTTCGCTGGAAAAAAGTGCTGGCTGTCCAGGTTTTTTAAGTTGCTTTGAAGAGGATGTCTTGTTTCAGCAATTCTGGTGGCTTCTCGATGAGAGTGAAACAAGCTGTCAATACTGGGAGCGTCTAATCTTCCTGTTAGCAGTTGGGCTAATGTGAAAATGTTTCTTGTGTTGATTGTCTGTTTCCAGGGAGGAATGCTGAGATTTGAAAGTAGGATGGCTCTAGAGATAATAAATGGGTGGTTCGAGATTCTGTTCAGCCATCTCAAGAGCCATTATTCAATACTTAGGAAAGTTTCAAGTTGCTCGGAGGGGCAGAGGACCAAATCTGCAAAGCATACGGTGGGATGGGAAGTATACGTTTCAAGATGTACTTTTTAACAAGATCTGGGTTTCTAATGCCAATTAACTCCTGTTTGGCAGCCCAGAGCGCTGCATATGTTTTAGCTTTGATGTAATCAAAGTGCTCGGAGAATGCTAGTCCCTCATCCCACTTTAGGTCAAGGTCTACGTGCGATTTAACCTTTGGAACTTCGCATCCTCTTACCAGCATAGAGATATTGTTCTTGCTCTTTTTCTTTGTAATTGTCATCTGGGCGGATTTGTTTGGGTTTATACGTAGTCCAATACAATCGAGGTAATGCTCCAGTTCATTTATTGTGTTATTGGCTTGTTGATTTGTTTGCTAATAAGACTCCTCATAATCTGTAATGAAGATTTTATTGCCCGTTACTCCATTTCACAGAGAGTGCCACAGGGAAGCGTTCTCTCCTCACTGTTATTTGCTGCAGCTCCGGAACTATTTTTTGCATCCCATAAAGACAACTTTATTTCAGGTCATCAGCATATGTAATAAAGTTGTCTTTATGGGATGCAAAAAATGGTTCCAGAGCTGCAGCAAATAACAGTGAGGAGAGAACGCCTCCCTGTGGCACTCCCTGCGAAATGGAGTAACTGGCAATAAAATCGTCATTACGGATTATGAGGCATCTTTCCTTCAGAATTCTACATAAAATCTTCAGGAGATTGCCTTGTATTTTGAAGTAGAAAGATAAAATTTGTTTCAGAGCCATTATTGAGATATTGTCAAAAGCTGCAGATATGTCTAGGAAGATAATATCGAGCTGTTCCTTATTGTTGAGAGCTTTCTGCATCCGGAAAAGGGTCTCAAGGAGATTTGTGACAGTTGATCTTCCAGATAAGACGGAGTGTAAGTGCAGAGGACGATGCCCGAAGCAGTGTTGGGTGAGGCTGAGAGAAGGGTCTTCTCAAAAATTTTCAAGATGGTGCAACTTATGGCTATGGGTCTATAGTCTTTGGCGTTTTTTGGTTTCTTTATTTTGGGAATGGGCCTGACTATGTACCCATTCCATATACAGGGGGGAGTACCTTTTTGAATGATTTGATTGAAAGTGTGATACAACACCTCAATGTAAGGGCTGCTGATTTTTGTCATGAAAAGAGGGACGTTATCAGGACCAACAGTTGCTTTATTAGGAAGTTCATTTATGGCTTTCATGAGGTTTTCTTTGGTAATTGTGATGGTTGTTAGAGGTGCCTTTCTTAGTAAGTTTGAAACGGATTCTTCTTTTTCTACGATTCAGTGAAGGAGATCAGTTATTCTCATCCTGTTTTCTTCTGTTGCTAATTGGTTGGGCGCGGGAAGTTGTTCAAATGCCTTCTTGGACTATTTGGTAAATACTTCAGCAGTCACGAGATCCTTTTTTCCTTGTTTGAGCTTTGATAGTACATCTGCATAATGTGCTTGTTTGTCTTTTCAGCTTTATAAAGTGAGCACTCTCTTTTTTGTACAGAATGTGGTCATTAGGATGTCCTGTCTTCAGCCACTTCCTGTAAAGTCTTTGCTTTTTACGGAAGACATTTTATCTGGGATTAAACCAGTTTTTGGATTTCCCGGTTATCCTTATGACCTTCGATTGCCTATGAAGGATGCTCCTTCATAGGCAGTTTTTGTGAGCTTTAAGGCCAGTAGCTGGAGAGCTTCCTCTTCCAGCTTCGTGCTTAGTTCTTGCTATTTGTATTTTCGAAGTTCTTTGAAAATGATGTTTGGCTTGATGTATTTTAAAGAAAAGGTCGTTCTGTGCATGTTGTTAAAATTTCCGCCATCCCTCTGATTGGTTCCAGCAACATTGAGTGTGGTCTCTACAGCTATGGGATTGTGGTCTGACTTAAAGCGAAACAAGTTATCTGCTAATCTAATGCTGAGTGTATTGTAATAGACAACGTCTAACCACTAATTCCCTCTAGTTGCTGGAGTAACCAGCTTTTTCAGATTTAGTTGTGCAAGAATAGAGTCAAGATTTCTTTTTGCGTCGGTATGTTTTGGAATTGGCATGTTAACATCTCCCAAAAGGATCGTATCTACAGCTGGATTGAGGTTAATGGTAAGCCATGCAAGGAGTTCATTTTTTGAATCTCTGGTGTGCTCAGGAGGCAGGTATATAAGGCAGATTTGTAATTTTATTTTCCCATTGAAAAAGGTAGCACAGATGGCTTCAAAATTATCTGATTTGGAGATGTTCCTTTGAAGACGGATATTCATCTTTATACAGGATCATGGTTCCTCCACCCCGTTTTTCAGTTCTTCCAGTGCCAATACATTTGTATCTAAGCAGATTAGCAAGAATGTTTAGTTGTCTGTTATTACGTAACCACATTTCAACAAGGCAAATGTAGTCAAAGTCAGCCATCATCATGCAGATTTGTAGCGTGGGAAGCTTGTTGGAAATGCTTCGAATGTTCTGTAAAAAACACCGCAGGTTGCCAGTCCCCTGTCTCATGGGGAGGATTTGGTTGCTACTGTGATGTTTTAGAAGGGCTATTTGATCTTATCCATCTATCCTTCTATGGTTTGACCAGTGACCCTGCTGGCCAGTCCTGAAAATTCAGTAGCAACGAGGACTGTCCCATTGGGCACGTGACAACAAATGAGGCGTAAGCAGGATGCCTCGTCTTTAATTGTTTAACTTCCACTGTTAATCCAAACTCAGTTTTACACATGTCTATAATGTTACTGGGCTGCGTTCCAGGGTCTAATCTGGAGATAAAGATCTTCTCTCGTGTAGGAACAGCTGTAATATTATATTTGGCCAGCCTATTCAAATCTCGGTTGGATGTGCTACGAAGATCAGTACCGCGACCCTTGCGATTAGAAAAGCAAGGTGCTGTACACTGCCAGACATTATTATCAGGAGTGTGGGTCCTATTCGAGGTGTTGCCACTCGTTTCTGGCAAAGGCGAATGCGTAATACTATCGGAACTGGGGTTGTGCAGTCTGTAGGATACTTCTGCTGTCCTGTTTTTTTCTCTTAAGTTTTCGCTGATGATTTGCTCAGCAGTGATTGAAATGAAAACAGGTTGAGGAGGATATGATGATGGACATGAGGAATCTCCGGACATGATAGGGACAGAGCCTCTGATGCACCTGAGCTCTGACAGTTGTCCGCTCCATCTTCCTGTGTATTCCGAGTGGCACTTGCTAAACCGCTGGACTGACAATTGGCTTTGTTATGAGTGGTGGGAGTGTAGTTGACCCCACGATGCAGAGAGTGATCAACTGCTTTGCTAATCTTTACACCTGGCTGATCACTGGATGACTGAGGGGAAGAAGGGGGCCTGTAGCCCTTACTCTTCATGTGGGTGTGATTTTCCCGGCTATCCATCTTCTCCACCAGTCGCTTTACACTGTGATTTTGAGATTTTGCTCTTTAAGCAGGTTGTTTTCTTCTTGCAAGGCGGATGTGAGTTTATTGATGGGAAGTAATTGGTCAGAGAAGTTTGCAGAGATTTCAGCACTAAACTGCTGTAAGATAGGTTCCAAGGACTCGCTGAGCATCTTTGTAAGCTTATTTTTAGCAACTGTAACTAGAGGTGGTGTCTCAGCTTGCTTCCTTGTGGGAGATGTCAGTATTCCATGCCTGCAATTTTCTGGGCAAGCATCACAACCTAGAATGTCTTGAATTGAGTCTTTGAGTGTGATGGAGTTGTTTTGGTCTGCAATCTTGCGGAAAGAGAGGGATGTTTCCATTACTTCAGACAAAATTTGCTCTGTAGTTTGAATGTCTTCAACTGCGTTCATCAGATCAGTTGATTCTTTCGAGCTGTCTTGTTGTTTTGCACACGAAAGGCAAATAAAATTTTGTTTCTTTGCTTTGCTAAGCTTTTTGATATTCAAGGAGGTGCAGCAGCCTCCAAAAAACTGGTCACAAATAATACATTTAATTGTAAGAATCTCAGCTGTTAGACATATGCTACAAATTTTTTCAATGGGCATGCTGCTAGCTTCAGCCATTGTCACTATGAGGGAGTTTTTTCATCAATTTTTGGAATTGCATGTTTATGTGAGCAGACCTTTTCAAAAATGAAATATGTAAAATTAAAAATATGATCATGTCTAACTGACCTGCATTTACATGATTTTTTAAGAATTGTTACTAGTACTTTAAACCCCTATATATGAAACTTAGTCCCACACTCTACAACCACATTCATCACATTAATTATAATTTTGTTGTCTTACTAACTGTATTTTTGTGATTATACAATAAATAAGTAATAATTTTGTTGTATTACAGGCTGTATTTTTGTGATTAGTACAATAAATATGTAATAATTAAAATTCATGTGGCCCCGCTTCTCTAAAAGTTTGGGGATCCCTGCCATAGAACATTCATTAACCAAAAAAAAAAAAAAAAAACCATTCATTAACCACACGTCAGGTCTGTTTTACAAAATATCTGTATTTCATCACAGCGACACTAGGTGGAGATGGACATTAGAATGGGAGCCACCATAGACAGGGTACACATACATATATACTGTCCTTTGGTACAGTAGGAGGAATGTTTTTGTCAGATGTGTGTAATGCTCTGTTAAAATTTTATACAGCACATTTGATTCCCTGATGAGCATCACATAACATTGAGAGAAATGTCAACAACAATGGTTCCTTGGATTCCTGGTGATCAGTCCAAGGAATTTATAAATCTCAGACTATTATATTATAGTGGTAGCCAAAAGAGAATGTGAAATGTGTGCTTACCAAAATTGTGCTGAACATATTAATTGGAGTTCCATAACCTCAGCGATAGGTTGGAATTGTGTATACAACTTGGTGGAAAACATTTTTATAACACTGTTCTTAGTATGACTTTGCTGCTTGATATACAGATCTCACATTAATGAATCCATTAAAGGGAGATCTCGCCTGATCAGTCTGATTACACATTTAATTTGGTTCCTTTGTAAATACTACCTATGAGGTAGTCACAAAGGAACTGGACGCAAAAAATTAATTTTGATTCATATACAGTGAAACTTCTAACAGACATCTCTCTACAACGGACATTTTCAAATTCCCCAACTCACCTCCATTGGTTTTAACGTGTTTTCAGCTTCTGTCTAGCGGACATTCTCTGTAACGGACGCGGACAGGCAATCTGCACTGTTTCGTTTAGATTAGCACTTAATTTGATCTTCCCATAACGGACTGTGGGAGAGCTGATGGCCCTTTTTCTAGGAACCTTTCTTCCACATATTGTCTCAATCGTGTGTTTATTTTCTATTTCCGATTTTCTGAATTTTATCGTCGCGGTTCTAAACCCTTTTTTCGAGAATTTTAAGGCACGTGTAAAACTTCTGATGAATTCGGTGTGTGCAGGGGGTGGGGAATTTGGTCGGCCTTTCGTCTTTTCAGTTTCCAGTTTTGTTCAGTGTTGTGTGAAGTGCACAATGTCTTCTCGTAAACATTTAACTTTAAAAGATAAAGTCGAACTCATTAATGCGTATGATTAGCAAAAAAATAGTATTCGCAATCTCGCTGCAAAATTCAAAATCGGGAAGACGCAGGTAAGCGACATCCTAAAGAAAAAAAAAATGAAATGCTCAAACAATTTTGGCAACACGGAAATAATCAGGTTCAAAAATCATTCCCGAAAACTGTTGGACTTCAAATTGACAATGTTACGCATGAGTGGTTTTGTCGTGAATGTGCTAAAAAAATTCCCATTAATGGGCCTATTATTAGGGAAAAGGCTTTGGAGGTTGCGAAATCTATGGGAGTAAATGAGTTCAAAGCTTCTGTGGGATGGCTAGACAAGTTCAAAACTCGGCATAAAATTTCTTGGAAAACCGTAAGTGGGGTTGTAACAGAGTGGACCATCAAATTAGAAGATTTATGTCATGATTTTGAAGCTAAGGATATTTACAACTGTGACGAAACAGGGTTGTTTTTTAAAGCTCTTCCTGAAAAAACAGTCTAAAAAATGAAAAGTGCCAGGGCGGAAAAATTTCTAAGGAACGCTTGACTGTACTATTTTGTTCAAATATGTTGGGAGACTTTGAACAACCTCTTATTATTGGAAAACCACAAAATCCTCTTTGTTTCAAGGGCAAAAAGTTGAATCTTTTGAATGTTGACTGGAAGTCTAATAAAAAAGCGTGGATGATACGAGATATCATGATCGAATGGATAAGTCACTTTAACCAAAACATGATTCGTCAAAACAGAAAAATTATTCTTTTCATGGATAATGCTGCATCTCACCCGCACATTGAATTGTATCATTCAAATCATTTTTCTGCCACCAAACACATCTGCAGAGTGTCAGCCCTTGGATCAAGGGATGATAAAAAATTTTAAACTTCACTACAGAAAACGTGTTTTAAGACATCTCATTGCAAACATGAACGATGTAACATGTGCGAATGACCTTGCAAAGAAAATCGGCATCCTAATTGCGATTCAATGGATTTCCTCTTCAGTAAACGCAATTAGAAAACAAACTGTTGTGAACTGTTTTGTAAAGTCTGTCTTCTCAAATGCAAAAATTGAAGTTGTGAACAGCAATGTGGAGCACCAAGAAGAACAAGAACTTCAACATCTATGGATAATGTACGATACTTCGCTACAAGTGACCCTGGCTACAAAGATATAGACTCAAACCTCACTACAGAAGATGGTGCTATAGATATCAACAACATCATCGATATTTTTCAAGAAGTTCCTCATGAGGATGAAGAAATGGAAGGTCATTCTGTCGAAGAACATATTAACAACGAACCACCGATGAAAATAGAAGCACTCATACAAATCAATCGTTTAAAAATGTTTTTTGCTGCTGAAGAAGGTACTGAAGGACTTTCGATGGTTTCTTCACTCCAAACAAATGTTGAAAACAAAATTATCAGCCGGAAGAAGGTGCAGAAGAAAATAAGTGATTACTGAATGTATTTTTCTTAAGATAAAGTCCTAATATGCATAGCACAATTGTATGTATATTATTTACAAAAGTATTGTGCAAAATCTGTATATAATGTAATTTAATTTTACATTAAACGTTTAATGATTTTTCTCTATCTCTTGTGTATGTAATTGTATATTATTTACAAAAATATTGTTAAAAATCTGCATATATTTTAATTTAATTTTACATTAAACGTTTAACGATTTTTCTTTCTTTCTTTTTTTTTTTCTCCCCCAGACTTCTTGTTAGCGGACACTTCTCTCTAACGGACACATTTTCGTTCCCCATGGCTGTCCGTTAAAGGGAAGTTTCACTGTACTCAGATTTTGGTAAAGCTTTTTATCTGTTTCACATGATTGACTGCTCTACAGATTTGAGCAGTGTGGCATTGTGGGTAAGTTACTGCTATGGATAATCGGTTGGTTGAGTGGCAAAAGACAGAAGGTGGTTTTTAATGGCCACTGCTGCTGATAAACTAATGTTATCAGTGGAATCCCTTAGGGTTTGGCACAAGGTGCCTTCCTGTTTTCAATATTTATTAATATTGAGGAAGGAATATCTTTTAATGTCTGAGTTTGCTGATGATACAAAGGTTATCAAGGTTAATAACAGTAATCAGGATATGTTGCTCCAACAAGACCTAGATAAATTAGGCAGATAGGCTGAAGGGTGGCAGTTAAGGTTTAACAATAATAAATGCAAGATACCTAATTTGGGTAGCAATAATCCCAAAACGATATACCATTTCGGTAGCACCAAATCAAGGTAGGGAAAAATTAAAACAACTTAAGAGGTAATTCTACAGTTCTTCATGAAGTTTGCTGAATAGTGCAGACAGGCCGCTTGGACAACTCATGTTGTTCTGTCGGTGACCTCTGTCACCTTTCTGTTACTGGAAAAGAGATGGTTATCCTGTTGTATAAGACAGTAATAATGATGTATATAGCTTGAAACAAGAGGTACAAGCAAAAATAAACCAAATAAATGCAACTATAGAAATGAAAAACATTAAGGAAAATAGCTAATAAAAGAATTAAAAGATAAAAGTGAGAAAATCATGAAACAGTGTAAAATGCAATCTGTTAATGAGTGGATGTTCTGCTGGCATTCTTTGATATTGATAAATATATACAAGGCGACATAAATTGGAAATGGATGGTTGTGGAAATTTGCTTCCAGCCAGAGAGTAGATGATTGTTGGGAATAAATTTCTATGTGGTGTTGTGGAAGTGGATAGTTTGGATAAATTTAAAAAAAGGATTGTACAAATTATTAGAAGTATGTACAGACAAAGTTGTTTATTTTTCATTATGGCTCATGCTGTATAATCTTGCTTCCTTGCCTCATTTTGTCACTATTATTAATACTAATACTGGTTTTTATCATTGCTGTTTTTTTTGACAGTTTTTTAAACTTACATTAAAAAAAATGGTGCAATAAAAATTTTCTGATTAGGTGGCAAAGAATAATGCTCGAAAACAGGTATCAGATATGGAATACCGTGTGGAACAACTGGAAGCAGATAAAGAGCAGATCCAGCACGAAATGACACTACTAGAAGATGCATTACAGCAGGCAGAAATGAAATGTCAGCGACATTTGGAAGATAAAAGAGAACTCAAAGCTACAATTGGTGAGCTTCAAAAAACAGTGAATGAGACTACAATTCAGCTAAAAGAATCACAGAAGGAACTGAATGGAATTAGAGATAAACATGAGAATGAGGTGAGTAGCAAGGAAAGTTTATAGCATTGCTGTTAAATAATATTCTTAACCCTGCACATATCTTTTACATAAAAGAAAAACTTTTTTTTTTTTTTAAATCTTATACTGTATTATTTATATGCTGAAAATGTAGTCAGTTTTACACTATTTTACACTATGTGTAACCTAACCAATAAATGTACTGACAATGTTTCTACAAAATAAACAGATTATCGATGCCATGGTCTTCCCTAAGGTGGCTGTTAAAGGTTAGAGCCATTAAAATTTCCATTTTTCAAACTGGTTGCACTTGTTTATAGTATATAGCTTAATTGGATATTAATAAAAATATTACCTCAGATTATACACTATTTTTTATGCAGAGAAATGCAATATTTGCATTTCTTATGCAAAAAAATATAGTGTCAATGCTACATTATAACCTAATCTCTAAACAAATGGAGACCATGATAACTTATTTAGATTGGTATTAAAACTGCATTCTTTATCTAGTTCAGTATACCAGTTAATAATGGCTAGCCAATTCTGTCCTTTAATAGCTGTCGACAAGATCTGTGCAGTGATATTTCCCAAGGTGTTTAATGCTGTTACAGTATGCGGCTACTAGTGGTATCTTTTGTTTTTATTAAAGTTAATTTTAATCTTTTTACAAAGTGTTCCACTCATTTTTGCATTACATCTTATGGACTTAAGTCAGTGTGCATAAATTACTTATTTTCTAGGACAAATGGATTAATGGATCCATTTGTCCTAGAAAATAAGATTTGTCCTAGATTTAATCCTGCTAATGGATTAAATATTAAATTAAATTCCTAGTGGTTAGTAGACATTGATGCTACAAGTTTCATGATTTTTATTTCACCATTATTCCATGTATGCATATTGTTCTAGATACTTCAGCTCAGCACTGGTATAGTAATGGCTGATAATATTTATAGAAACCATTTCCTGTCTGTTGTTTATTAATAAGCTTCTCTAAGAGGAAGGCATGTGAATGACAAACTAATGAACTAAAGCAATCATACAGTGTAGTATTGGGAAAAAGGATATTTATTCAGTGCAAAGTAGATACTATTTTTATAAAGTAGTTGGCAGAAACACATGCATGCAGTTGGAGATCCAAAATATATAAGCTCTTCTGTTGTTTGGTGACAAGCCAGACAAAGAAACAAGAAAACATGGAGTAAGAACAAAGTGGCAACAACTAACAAAGCGAGGTCAGCATAGTGTCTCCTATTCAGAAAGTGTGTGTGGTGGGGGGGGAATCATCCTCAGCCATTTTCAATGCACTGCAGGATGAAGGCCACTCCAGCGACTTTACAGTTCCTTCTGTTTTGAGCACTGGCCATCCATTTACTATCCACAAACTCATGAATTTCATCTATCCATCTCCGCCTTTGTCTTCCAGGTTTTATTCTAGCTCCTCTTGGGTAACATTCTGTTATATTCTTAATCCATCTGTCATTATGTCTTTGAGCTATGTTTCCTGCCCAAGTCCATTTAAGTTCTTTAGTTTTGATATGAATGTCTTTTACTTGAGTTTGTTGCCTAATCCATGTGTTTCTCTTCTTATCCAACAGTCTGATTCCTAATATAATTCATTCCATTCTTCACTGTGTAGTTTTCAGCTTCTCTTCCATTTTTTTGGTGAATGCCAAGTTTTACTTCCATAAGTCATGGTGGGGAGTATACATTGGTTCATTATTTTAAGTTTCGGACAAATCGGGATATTGATCGTCAGTATGTGACTATATTTCCTGAATTTTATCGATCCAAAATTTATTCTTCTCGTGACTCCCAACCATTTATCATTATTACAGTTAATGACTTGTCCAAGATAAGTATATGAATCCACCTTTTCAATTTCTGCTTCTTCAATGATTATATTCCTTCCTGGGGCATACTTGTTCATCATTACTTTTGTTTTAACCATATTTATCTTTAGTTCAAAATCCTTACTAACTCTGAATAACTGATTAAGATTTTCCTCTAATTCTTTGGGATCATGGCTTATGATCATCTGTAAATGGTTTAAGTACTCTCCATTTACATTGACTCCTTTTTTGGGACCACATTGACTCCTTTCTGCAAGTCTTGGATTCAGGAATTCTGGTATGCCTGAATCCATGCCAATAGACATGAGGGTGCATATAATGCAGAACACCTACTATCACACCCAGAACTGTGCATACAGCATGAAATGCAATGGACTAATCCATTTCCTTGTCTATATAGGGATTGGTTATTCTCCCACACAGATACCCCCCCATTTCACTTAGAAAGTCAATGGTCAGACCTGTTCTCTCCCATTCTGTATACCTCTCACCCATCTGGCAAACTTAGTTGACTTGGACGTGCAGGATATTCTTTGGGGGTTGCTTTGAATTTCCTTCCTCCCGGCTCTGTCCTGCCTCGACCCCCCCCCACACTGCTGTCACCCAGTTACTTCACTTTTAATTCCCCTCCTTCCCCTGTTAGCCCTAAGTTAAGTTTCCTCTATTTTCCTGACTGCCAAAATCACGGCCTTTGAAAGTTTTCAAGTCTATTCTCCTTTAATCTTGGGGGGGGGGGAGAAAACTTTTCTCCCGGTGTTTTTACCTTATCTCATAACAAGGCAGTCACGTGATTGCAAGCTTGTTAGACCTATTGATAAAAAAAATCAGTGAAAAATAAGGAGAAATACCTTTTGATGGAATTCTGATACCATGGATATTTCAGATTATGTAACTGTGATTATGGATTCTGTGTTGTAGTTAAAACTCCTTTTGCAACTAAAATAAATAAAAATTGTACTAGAGCAATATCCAGAATGAATTAAGCACGGCACTTTCCAGTGTGCCTTCTCTCAAAATCTTGGATTCAAATTTCATCCTCTAACAAATAATGCTCTTTAACTTACTAACCGTATAGAAGTTGTTGTGCACTAGTTTACTTCTTTGGTAGCTACCTGAAGGATACCATTTAGTTACAATCTTTTTAACCAAACTTCTTGAGGTATCTAGATGGTTGGCTCAAGGTTTATGCTGAAGATGCAATGTACAGAAGTGCCACAAGTGTAGAGTTTACCTGTGGTAATAATACTTTTTTTTTAAAGTTTTCAATATATGGTAATGCCAAATCCCATTTTGTGTATATCAAAATGAGACCTCAAGTTGGTACTGGGTATTTTTCTCCTTCACAGTTTTTTTTTTCACACCATATGTTGGTTTCCAATGCTTGTGTAGCCCTTATTGAAGCAAGTTGCCACCAAGTCATTATAAACTTTTGTCTTACAAACGTTATTCAAGACATGGTTTCTGTAAATTCATGTGTTACTTGAGCTGAAATATTTTCTTATTCCATTTCAATACTTCATAACCTGTGCCCTGACAAAAGTTATAGAACTTTCTTTTAAGAGATTTTTTCTGGAGTTAGCCCCTGGTTGACTACATTTAACAATTTGGTGTCAGTCAGTTGCTTTTTTTTCACAGTGTTACTGGGAAGTAACACTGTGAAAGAGGGATTACTTGCAGTTTGCTATTTATTAATTCAAAAATGTATAAGTAGATGTATTTTAGAGTTATCTTGTTGTTGTTATTTGGTTTTTAGGAGCGTTAGCAACCTTAGTTGCTAACGCTCCCAACTCCAACTCCAGGGATATGCGGTGGTCATTCCCTGACCTTTCTGTATTTGGTGGCTCATGGGCTCAAACCCCAGTCTAATCAAGAAGCGTGTGCTACACACTGCTTCTCCTGCCTACCTGGCTACGGAGGCACCTAGTTATCTTGTATGCCACTCAATGTAAAGAAGTGTAATTGGGCCTCCTAAATTTTTAGGCAGGCATGAAATTTATGTTAAAAAATGACAACTGTATTTTATAAACATTTTAAGTTTGAATATACATTGGACTCACAATTCCATGGACAGATTAACTGGTGTCACTTTGGTTTGCATAAGTCTGTGTCAGTCTAATTGGGATAACAAGAAGCAATATGCAAAATCAGTTTGCTGGCTGCCAAACATGGAAGTTATTTTTGGAATCATTAAGTTAAATATTCTTTAACTTTAACAAGAATATAATCTATTTGGTAGAATCAGTTCACCCTCCAGTGACACCACTAGGAGAATAAATTTTGTATTACTCGAGGAGAGGAGATGAGATCTGAACTTTAAAAATGTCCAGTTTTGGAAGAGCTAGATAGTAGTAGTAGTAGGGGCATGTGATGCAAGAAAGCAAGCTTATATAGCATCAGCCAAAAAAAAAAAAAAAAAAACCCATTTTAGACATTTATCTGTATTATTCCTTATGAGTCCAGAAAAATTAGGTATGTGCTGATTTCCAATGCAAGTGAATCGTTGTACAAGATTCTCTCCCAGTATGACTTGATGCTAAAAATCATGAGTGAGTTGGATTAAAAAATTAACAGTGATTAGAGGGATGAGCTGCTACACGACATTTAGCAATCTTGGGAAGAACTCCAAGTGAGAGGTTTGATCAGTGGAGAAATTGTTCTTGAAGAGTTTTTAGAAGTTGATAACGATGTCATAGTAGCTGAATATCCAAGTTACTCCAACACTTTGGAAAGTATTCAAAGAACTAGTGAGAATATCAATGATGAGTTGTATGAAATTGAGGGCAACGAAGGCAATGAGGGCAATATTAATCCTTCCAAACATGAAATGTTGGCAGCATTTGAAACTTTGCATCGAGGCCTTCAGTGTGAAGAAAATATATTTGAGTGTTTAAACCAGCGTTTCCCAACCAGGGTCCATAGAAGCTTTGAGGGGGGTCCACAAGAAAAAATTATATTTCGGGGGTCCATAATATGAGCTAAGGGGTTCATGATAAAATATTATAAATAAAATAATTTGTTAAATAAAAAAAAATAAAAATAAAAAATAATAAAATAAACTAATATCATAGAAAAGTCCAGAAATTTGCAGTTAGAAGATACTCATATTTTCTGGAACCTTCTTTAATTGATGCAAAAAAAAATTTCTTTCCATAGAAAATTCTCAAAGAAGAAAACATTATTTAAGCACCGACTAATCTAGAAAGAGTCAGTTAGTCAGAGGCAGTCATTTCATTCTATAGTGAGTAATCGGCATCGTCGTGGTGAAATCTATTGTTTGTGTTATTGAACGTTATTGTTCTAGTGAACTATATTTCCGTTAGTACCTACAAGCATTTCCAACATTAAATATTTGAGGTTAATAATATTATTATTGTTTTCAGAAATACTTATTTCTGAAAACAATAATATATTACAAAGAAAAAAACAAGGCAATATTTAACTGAATATCTGTCATATGGTTTTATTGAATCACCAGAGAATATCACAAAACCAATGTGTCATATTGTATGACTGTGCTGTCTAATGATAGCATGAAGCCAAGTAAGCTTTGTCACCATTTGGAGACAAGGCACAGCGAAAAGAAAAATAAATCAGTGGAGTATTTCTGAAAACTACGAGACAATTTTCAAGGAAGAAACAAATTGGATCAGATTTTTAGTAAACAAGCAAGCAATAAAGATAGCGGTTTATTAGCATCATATGAAATCAGCAAAATAATCGCAAAATCTGGAAAGCCACATAGCATTGGTGAAACTGTCATCTTGCCTTCGATATCAGTTGTAATTTCAACAATGTTAAACAAAAATGCACGTGAAATTACAGATAACCTTCCTTTGAGCAATAACACAATATCCAGACACATTGATGAAATGTCTGAAGATGTAGAAAATCAACTTATTGCTCAATTACGAGTGAAACAGTTTGCAATGCAACTCAATGAATCAACTTTGATGGGCAATGAAGCACTTTATTGGCATATGTAAGATGTATGGATGATAATCAACTCAGAGAGGAAATGCTTTTTGCAAGATTCCTCAAAACAGATACTAAAGGTGAAACAATATATAAGGAAGTGCAGTCTTATTTTAGAGAAAAAAATATTCCACTCGAAAATTTAATGGCTTGTGCTACTGATGGCTCTCCTTCCCTGGTCGGTAGGTACAGAGGGTTTATCACTCATTTAAAAAATACATTGCCAAAAGTATTTTGCATACATTACGTGATTCACTGCCAAACATCTGGTGGTGAAGAGATTGAGTGGACGTCTTCACGAAGCCTTAACCTTTGTAATAAAATCTGTCAACCTCATTAAGGCTAATGCTCTTCAAGATCATCTCTTTCACAAATTTTGTGATGAAAATGAAGGATTTGACTGTCTTGTACTGCATACAGAGGTGTGATGGTTGTCTAAAGGCAATTGTATTCGTCACTTTGTCGGTCTTTGGGACAGTATTGTATCATTTCTAAACGAAAAGGAGATTGGAAAACAGTTGGTTGCCATGAAAACAGACATATTTTACCTCTCAGATGTGTTTGAAAAACTGAATTCTCTTAATAAGCTTCAGCAAGGACAGAATTGTGATTTAATATCTAGCAAAGAAGCCATTAATGCATTCCTAGGAAAACTCAAATTGTACAGTCTTAATATCTCATGCTGTGCGTTTGACCAGTTTCCAAACCTTGCTTCAGTTAGCAGTGATTTAAAAGTTGATGATTGTGTTATGTATATTGATCATTTAAAAAAAAATTATGAAGACATGCAAGTTCGGTTCAAGGACCTACTAAAACTTAACATCCCAGATTGGGTGCTGATTCCATTTGAGGTAAATGTTGCTGATGTCAAAATTGATTTACAAGAGGAACTTGTTGAATTGCAGTCTGATGAGACAGTCCAAAGTCTATTCAAAAAAGGAAAGCATCATGTATGGAAGAATAGTGACATTGCATGTAAATATCTGCTTTTATAGGAGAAAGCTAAAATGTATGTCATTGTTTTCCCATCTTATCTTGTAGAATCTGGCTTTAGTCGAGTAACACAGTTGTTAACAAAAAATTGTAATCGACTTGATATAGTAAAAAGAGATGATCTTCGTCTGACTCTCACAAGGTTGGAGCCAGATATTAAAATGCTAATATCAAAACATCAGCCACAAGGATCTCATTAATAGGGCCTATTTAATGGAATCCTATTTAATAGCCTTAGAAATAAATTTATATATGTTGTTTGAAATAGTATTTTTAAAATTTTTTTTTACTAATTCTGTCATTACAAGTAAAAATATGTTTCAGTTTTATCAATTAAAATTTTCAAAATTTGTAATTTACATTTTTTATATTATATTGGAATTGTTTAATTATTACCTTTTACTAACCTACTAATAAATATTTCATTTAGGAATATTACATATGCATATATGGCGGTCCACATACATAAAGTTAGGACTCAGGGGGTCCACAAGCAAAAAAAGGTTGGGAACCCATGGTTTAAACAAATGCGAACATTTTTATGAATGATGTACAGTAAAATCTAGTGTACAATAAAAAAATAACCAAATAGTTTATGACATAATTCTTAAGTGTATTAATATATTGTGCATGTCATTTCTTAATATGTGTGTATTAATAAATTAATTGTTTTAAAATGTTATAGGTGATATGTTAAAAGGTCATATTTCGTTATAATGAAATTTCTGTATAACGAATTTTTTCAAGTGAACGATTAATTTCTTTATATGGAGGTCCGACTAGTTTAGCATTTTGTAATTATTTTAAATGTTTGTATAGTTTGTAAATATTTTAGTCTTGCTCTTTCGGATGCAACAATATTCCTCATGCATTATGGAACCCGAAGCAAATGGCCTTTTCCTAAGTGACCTATGTAAATGCAGGTAAATAATTACATAGGTCATTTCCTTATTGGATATCGGTCATAGTGGCATAGTGTTTGAGTAAGGTTGCCACCTGTGGTTTCCCACATATGTGTCATCAGTACCCTTGTGATGAATACAGAACCTCTGTAAAAGCCAGAAAAGTGTTGTGTGTTACCTGCCGCTACCACCGGGAGGCGAGCCATGCTCTCCATCAGGAGTCACCTGAGCATCCTGACAGAGAACAAAAAAAAAAAAAAAAAAAAACATGAGGAAGGTGCATGAAAAAAAATCGAGTGAGCTGAAGGATGGAATAAAAAGCAGGAGGAAGAACATCAGTGCGTTTTGACAGGTGTGGCTTTTACATTGACTTACTCCGTCACACCTCTGCATTTTACGTAGAAAAGCATGCATGGGGGTTAGTAAGCAAGCTAGCAAGGGGCAAATCCCCTAGTGATATATTAAAAAAAAAATAAGGGAAAATTTATTGCATTTGCCAGATTTACTGATAGTGTTAATTCCAGTAGTTATGAAATTTATGTATACCATTGGAACTAGGGAAAAAACAAACTTTATTGGTTTTCTTTTTCAAAAAAATAATATATGTGTATATACAAGTAGTTCCCTACTTTACGAGTTAATTTGTTCCTAGTAGTGCTCGTAAAGCAAAAACTCGTAAAGTGGGAATTAATATTCATAGACCTGATGTTAAAAACAGGGGTTACATTCTCAACAATGAAATTTTATCATAGTAATATTAAATAAAGGTCATCAAAACAATAGTTTGTGCTTAAACATTGATTTATTTTTCAAAAGAAAAGAAAAAATAGCCTTTAAAATCAAGCAGTTATAATAATAACGAAATTATTTATGTCATACAAATGTTAAAGAATGTTTATTCTTCATCATCATTGACTGCACACTTGTTGATGGTTCAACACTCGTTGTTGGCTCAGCTCTCGTTAGTTTATTGGAAGCAGAAGGAGGAGTCTTCTTCAGAAATGCTTCAAGAATCGTTTGTTTCCAACACAGTTTTCTCTCTTCTATATAAATTTCATGATAGCATTTCACACAAAGATCTTTAAGTCATTCCAGCTGCATGTTTGCTTATGATTTCATATTTTGTTTCCAGCGTTATTCCTCTTTGCTGTTTCTTTTTATTAACATCACTCTCTGTAGTATTTTTGGCATACTGTACAGTATTAATAAGGGAGATACATTTGAAATAAGACAAGACAGTGAAAATGAAGAGCAACGCACCACTCTTTGTAACGTCAGCCTGGTAACTGCTTTATGTTATATGAGTCAGTGAGACGCTCTTGTCTACCCGAACAAACAAATGCATGCACAGTAGTACTGTATTGTATAGCTACACGAGTGGTATGAAATGCGTCATTTATGAATATTTAGCATTTATTTATTGCAATTAATGCTCATATTTTTGTTTTTGTTGATACTTGATACTTTGGGGCAGGGGAATTGTAAACCGAGAACTAGTAAAGCGAAAACCTGTAAAGCGGGAGCGACCTGCATTAAATTTTATGGAACGTCTTTTTACGGTGTAGTATACTTCTATAAATATGAAAGATGTATGCTAATAAATTTACATTTTTGTGACATTTATAAGTTTTTCTTTCATTTTACAGATTATCTAGAGTTTTGATTATCTGGGAAAAATCTATTTTGCAGCTACCCCAGATAATCAGGAGTCTACTGTAACAAAGTTTGATTAAATGTATTAATTTTATAGAAAATTTAACATCCTTTTAATATCTGTTTAACGTATAGAACTTTCAAGCATTTTATAATTACTTTTTCTTTAGTCAGAAGAATGGAAACGATTTCAGGCAGATTTACTGACTACAGTTAGAGTTGCAAATGACTTTAAAACTGAAGCCCAGCAGGATGTTGAAAGATTGATAGTAGAAAATAAACAATTCCAAGATAAAGTTGAAAGTTTGGAAGCTGATTTAGAAAAGTTAAGGGTATGTGTATACTTTCAGTTACTATTATTTTGCAAAATTTTATTAAACTAGTTTTGATTGTGTTGAAATATTGAAACATTAATATTTTTCTTACTTTGGAAATGCATTATGCATGCCTAGTTGGAAATGCATTATGCATGCCCACTACACTATTATTATGGGGGACTTCAATGCTAAGGTTGGAAAAAGGCAAAACAGCGCAGAAAGAGGAACTATAGGAAATTTTGGAATTGGTGAAAGAAATAAAAGAGGTGAAAGACTTGTGGAATTTGCAGAATCTCAAGACTGTCAGTAATGAACACTTTTTTCAAGAAAAGGGTGAACAGAAAGTGGACATGGAAGAGTCCAAATGGATTAACAACTAATGAAATCGACTTCATCCTCACTAACAGAAGATATATTGTAAATGATGTTACCGTCCTGAATAAGGTAAATGTTGGAAGTGATCACAGAATGGTAAGATGTACACTTGATATAGATGTAGGAAAGGAAAGGAAAAAACTGACTCGAGTAAATAATACAAAGGTCTTTGAGATAACAGAGGAGGAGAAAAAGCAGTATGTAGTAGTAGTAGTAGTAGTGGCACATGATGCAAGAAAGCAAGTGTAGGAGCTTATGCAGCATCAGCCAAAAAAAAAATCACACCATTCCCTCCAAATTCCTGTCCAGTTCCTCCTTAAATTTATTTAACCTATCAACTTCCACGACAGATGGAAGTTTGTTCCAGCAATTAACCACCCGCTGGCTAAAGGCAAATTTCCGCACATCTATTCTACATCTGTCCTTTCTTAATTTGAACTTATGTCCCCGTAGGTTGGTAATCTGAACAAGTGGAAGGATCCCATCAGAATTCAGCGTGCTCAACCCATTCAAGGCCTTATAGACCTCAATCAGATCACCGCGCAGGTGCCTAGTCTCCAGCCACTGCGGGCGTCTCCATAGCCAGGTGGGAAGGAGCAGCAGTGCGTAGCACACGCTTCTTGATTAGACCGGGGTTCGAGCCCGTCACCACCAAATACGGAGGATGCGGAAAGGTCAAGGGAATGACCACCGCATATTCCCGGAGCAATATGGCCTTAGTTGCTAATGCTCCTAAAAAACCAAAAACAAAACAAAAAAAACAAATCCAGCCACTGCAATTTGCAGAACTTAAGCCTCTCTTGGTAAGAGAATCCCTTCATTCCCCTCACCAATCGTGTTGCTCTTCTCTGTACACGCTCAAGCAAATCTACATCCTTCCTAAAATGAGGCCTCCAGACCTGTATGCAGTACTCAAGGCGTGGCCTGACCATTGCCTTATACAGAGGGACAATCACCTCCTTTTCCCTGCTAGCAAAATTCCTATATATCATTGACAAAACCCCATGACCCGCCCTAGCAGCCTGTCTGCACTGCTCAGAAAACTTCATATCTGACTGCACAATTACTCCCAGGTCTTTTTCATTTTCTACCACCTTAAGTGTAGTACCACACAGTTGGTACGTGTCTCTGGGGTTACTTTTACCCATGTGCAGTACTTTGCATTTGCCAAGGTTGAACTTCAGTTGCCACTTCTTAGCCCATCTGCCCAAATTATCTAGATCCTGTTGCAGTAGCACACTGCCATTACTGTCATTAACAACCCTGCCAACCTTTGTATCATCTGCAAACTTCGACATTAAGCCTGATATACCTTCATCAATATCATTGATAAATACACAAAACAACAGTGGACCCAACACCGAACCCTGTGGGACTCCACTAATAACATTAGTCCACGAAGAGCAGCACCCATTGATTACCACCCTCTGTCTTCTCCCACTTAACCATCCTTTTATCCATTGTAGCAACTTACCCTTAATACCATTCTGCTCCAATTTGTACAGTAGTCTTTCATGCGCAACAGTGTCAAAAGCTTTCCTGAAATCCAAGTATATGATATCAAAATTATTTTTTGCATCCAGTTCCTTTGTGACCACATCATAATAACCAATCAAATTTGTCAGACAAGACTTTCCCTTAACAGACCCATGCTGTGTTTGAATTATTGCTGCAGTCTTGTCTAGATGATCCTGCAATGCATCTTTAACCAGCGACTCCATTATTTTACCCGGAACAGAACTTAAACTAACTGGTCTGTAATTACTCGTGTCACCCTTCGATCCACCTTTGTGAATTGGGGACACATTTGCACATCTCCAGTCCGTGGGAACCTCCCCTGAGTCCAAGGATGCTCTCATAATTATGGCTAAGGGTTTGCTTAGTTGCTTTGCCGCCTCCTTTAAAATAACTGGATAGATCCCATCCACCCCAGGTGCTTTCTTGTGTTTAACTTCAACAATTTCTCCTCCACTTTGCTCTCAGTTATTACAAAATCATTAAGCACACTGCTACAATTTGATAACCTTCTTCCATTTTCAAATTGTAATAATTCCTCACGTGTGAATGTAGATGCAAAATGCTCATTCAGTTTGTTTGCTATCTGAGCAGGATCATCAACAGTCGAACCATCGATGTCAAGTGGACCAATCATATTCATCCCCTTCCTTTTAGAGTTTATATAAGTAATGAAATCCTTGCTGTTTTTCTTAGCATCTTTTGCCAAAGATTTCTCGTAATCCGCCTTCGCCTGCCAAACCTCCTTTGTGACCTGATTACAGACTAGCTTATATCTGCCACAGGCTTCTGCGTCACCTGATAATTTATATGCATCCCATGCATTTTTCTTCTCTGTCACGAGTCTCATTAGTTCATTTGATAACCATTTAGGCCTAAACCTTGAACGATATTTCTTAATCGGTATATAAAGTCTAGTAGCTTCCACGATTAATTCTTTGAATGCTTCCCACTTAGAATTTACTGTTTGTAACATCGTCAGTTGATCCCACTGTACAGAACTTAAAAACTGTCTGAGACCACTGTACTCCCCTTTACGGAAGCAAAAACCCTTTCCTTTACCCCTGACGGTAGTTACCTCTTTGAGTAAATCCCACTTCAGCACACTGTGATCACTGCCACCTAGTGGTTCCTTTATCTGCAAATTCTTAATACATGAATGAGCTTCTACAGACTGCTCAGGACCAAGATATTGACGAGGAATATTACAACTTTCTGAAAGTGATAAAGCCCAAGAAACCTATAGGAAAACAGATATCCAAAGAAGAAAAAATTAGTTAACAAACACTTGTCATGATGAACCGAAGACAACAAATGAAGAGCAAGAAAAACACTGACAGGGAGAAAATTGAGTATACTGAGTTATGCAAAGCCATTAGAAAGAGACTTAGAGAGGACATAAGAAGATTTAACACAAGAAAAGTAGAAAAAGCATTAAAGGAAAACAAAGGATTTAAATCAGCAGCCATGAGCAGTAATACAGAAAGACAAATGATACTGAAACTGAAGAATAGCGATGGTGTACTTATAAACAGCAGAGAAGGCATAATTCAAATAGCAGAAGACTACTATAGAGAATTATACAAGGAGCGAGGGAATGATACCAGCAGTGGGGAAGATGGATTGCAAAGTAGCAACGCATACGACATACCCGATATTCTTCCTGATGAGGTAGAACATGCATTGAAGAAAATGAAGAATCAGAAAGCCCCGTGGGAAGATGAAGTTACTGTAGAGTTGTTAAAATTGGGAGGAAGAGACATAACACAAAAACTGGCAAGGCTCTTCACAAAGTGCATTAGAAAAGGTGTGACGCCTAAGCAGTGGAATAATGCAATCATAGTTTTGCTGCATAAGAAAGGAGATAAATCAGAAATTAGAAATTATAGACCAATTAGCTTGTTATCCCACATCTACAAGTTGTTCACAAGGGTCATTACTAACAGATTAGAAAGAATACTTGATGAGAATCAACTGAAAGAGCAAACTGGCTTTAGGACAGGATTCTCAACTATGGATCACCTTCACGTAATATCACAGCTAATGGAGAAAGCAAATGAATATAAAACACCATTATGCCTGACATTTGTGGATTATGAAAAGGCATTTGACTCCGTACAGCATAAGGCAATGTTTCGGGCACTGGAAAGACAAGGCATACATACCCCATATATTATGATTTTGAAGAAAATATATGAGAGTGCTACCTCCTTTATTAGACTAGACAAAGACAGTAGGAAATTTAAAATCGAGAAAGGAGTTCGACAAGGAGACACAATATCTCCGAAGCTGTTTACTGCTGCCCTTGAGGAAGCTTTCAGAAGATTAGACTGGTCGCAGAAAGGAGTCAATGTGAACGGAGAGTAAATAAACCATTTACGATTTGCAGATGACATTGTGGTCATAAGCCACGATCCCAAAGAATTAGAGGAAAATCTTAATCAGTTATGCACAGTTAGTAAGGATTTTGGACTAAAGATGAATATGGCTAAAACAAAAGTAATGATGAACAAGTATGCCACGGAAAGGGAAATAATGATTGAAGGAGCAGTAATTGAAATGGTGGAGTCATATACTTATATGGGACAAGTTATTAGCTGTAATAATGATAAATGGCTGGAAGTCAAGAGAAGAATAAATTTTGGATGGATAGCATTCAGGAAATATAGTCACATACTGAAGAGCAATATCCCAGTTTGTCTGAAACGTAAAATAATGAATCAATGTATACTCCCCACCATGATTTATGGAAGCGAAACTTGGGCACTCACCAAAAGAATGGAAGAGAAGCTGAGAACTACACAGCGAAGAATGGAACGAATTATATTGGGAATCAGACTGTTAGATAAGAAGAGAAACACATGGATTAGGCAGCAAACTCAAGTAAAGGACATTCTTATCAAAACTAAAGAACTAAAATGGTCTTGGGCAGGACACATAGCTCGAAGACATGATGACAGATGGACTAAGAAAATAACAGAATGGTACCCAAGAGGAGCTAGAAGAAAACCTGGAAGACAAAGGCGGAGATGGATAGATGAAATTCATGAGTTTTTGGGTAGTAAATGGCAGTGCTCAAAACAGAAGGAACTGGAAAGTTGCTGGAGAGGCCTTCATCCTGCAGTGGATTGAAAATGGCTGATGATGATGCCTAGTTAACTTGTTCACTGTCCTTTGACTCAAATATAAGGGATGTGTAATCATTAAGTAACAAACAAATTCAGTTCTCTAATTACTAAATTTTAGTATAACAGCAAAATTTTGGTATAAGAAATGCCAGAATAATGAAATATTCAGTATAATTAAATTACTTTCTATTCCCTGCTAGTTTACTATTTATTTTTATGTTAAAATGTTTCAAATATCATTCTAATGAAAATATTAGTTTAGTACCATAAAAATTTATACTGCTATTAAAAAATATAATTGTTATAATTTTGTAAAAAGAAAATCCTTAAACAGTATGACATGCACTTTTTGATCTTTGATCTTGAGCATCTTGTAATGATTTTCTAACTAATGGTGTGTTAGTGGCTTTTGATCTGTCTGTCTTCCTAAAGTAAGATAGACAGATCAAAATAGTTAAGTGATTTTGGAAGTGACAGGTTGTTTGTGGAATAAAATATTTAATGAAATATGTTGTTAGATGAAATGATAGCATTGAATTTTACTGTTTGGTGTGAAGAAGTATGGTTGCTGCATTGATTTGCCTGACAGTTGCACTTATTATGGTTTTATAAATTTGAAAATGGAAGACTAGTTTCATGTTTATAATCCCTTTCTTTTTTTTAGCAACCAGAATCGAAATTTTTTTGTTAAATATATAATTTTATATAATAAATATATAATTACACTAACAGTGGTAGAGAATGAAAAGGACCTGGGGGTAATTGTGCAATTAACTAGTGCAGTGCAGACGGGCTGCAAGAGTAGCTCATGATGTCTTATCAATGATATACAGGAATTTTTCTAGCAGGGATAAGGTGATGATTATTCCCTTGTATAAGGCAATGGTCAGGCCACAACTTGAGTACTGTATACAGGTCTGGAGGCCTCATTTCAAGAAGGATGTAGAGCTGCTGGAACGAGTACAGAGAAGGTTAGTGAATGGAACAAAGGGTTGCTCTTATGAAGAAAGGCTTAAATTTTGCAAATTACAGTGTCTGGAGACTAGGCACCGGTGAGGTGATCTGATAGAGGTGTATAAAGCCTTGAATGGTTTGAGCATGCTCAATGCTGATGGGATTCTTCCTCTTGCTCAGAATAATCACCTGAGAGGGCATAAATTCAAATTGAGGAAAGACAGATGTAGGATAGATGTGCGGAAATTTGCCTTTAGCCAGCGGTTAGTTGGTTGGTAGAACAGACTTCTATCCCTTGTTGTGGAAGTTGATAGCCTAAATAAATTTAAGGCTCAGCTGGACAGGTATTTCGAATGAATGGAGGGGTGAAGTGGAAGGTTTTTTTTTTTTTTTTGGCTGATGCTGCATAAGCTTTCTTTCTTGCATCATATGCCTCTACTAATGCTAATTATATATATTATATGACATATTATATATATAGGAATTGATAGGTCTGATAAATTTTGATAAAGGTGCAGAGATGAGAGTGAAAAAAACAAATTGCAAAAAACTGCAAAAACCTGTTTGTGTTGCTTCGCAATTGTCATATCGCTAGCGGTAGCGATTGTGCAGTAACCACCTACTGTTTTGTCAAGACTCAGAACTGTGGAAATAACAGAAATATTACTATTATAAATGGTGAAATAGAGCTTATCTATCATATAGAGTACAATAATATATTTAATCGGGGAGTTTACACAAAAATTAAAATAGTTTTCTTTGTTACAGAACTAGAAATTCCAGAAACTTCCATCCCCCACACAACTTTAAACGCTAATATCTCCAGTTATTCTTTGAATTTTAGCATAACTTTAGTATTGTTGGATAGCTCTTGATATCTTCTAACATCTTATAAGCTATTAAGGTACAGAAACTCCCAACAAATGCAAAAAAAAAGTGTGAAAGTACGCAAGACAACGATTTCAAAATGGAACTAAAAATGCACTAGAAACAGACAACGATCGCGAAACGTGAGAAAACACTCCTGCAGGCGAAACTAATGACGAAATAGAAAAATGCCCACCTGGGCTTCTTAGTGCTAAGGGAAATAGAAAACCAAAAACTCAAGAAGCAATTGAAATGCATGAAATCCTGGGCAAAAAAGTTGTAGAAAAGCTGGCCTCTATTGCAAACTTAAAGGACCCAGTAAACCAAACAGTAGCTACCAAACTATATTTGGAAGAGCTCATGGCTGCTAGCAGAATCACAGTTGCAGTATGCTTACAAATAGTCCAATACTGGACGATATTAGAGAGCACTGAACAAACTGAATGTGGAAAACAAAGTGTTAAAAGCCAGAGTTGAGGCTTTAAACTCTGAAAAGGAAGCATATAAAAGCATAAATGTACAAACTTATGCACAGGTTGTTAGAGCTGCCACAAACAAAGATCAGACTCAGCCTAAAGAGCTAATAACAAGGACAAAAAAGACAACCTCCCAAAAAGGATGCAAATGTAATAATATTAAAGGCTACTGAGAAATCCTCATTAAAAAGTAGTGAAGAAGTCAAAGAAACAGTAATGACTAAATTGAAACATCACCTCAAGGAAGTGAAAGTTAATAGCCTTTGGAAAACCAGAAACAATGATGTTCTGATTGAAGCAGCCACTAAAGAGGATATAGAAACTATACAGGGACATCCTGAAATCCGAAAACTAGGATTACAAGCTGAAAAGCCAAAGGGTAGAAATCCAAATATCATTATCTTTGACATGCCTAAGACAACCCCCGAGAGAGAGAGAGAGAGAGAGAGAGAGAGAGAGAGAGAGAGAGAGAGAGAGAGAGAGAGAGAGAGAGATCATGATGGACTTTTATTATAATAATTTCAGTGAACAATTAACCTTAGATGAAATGGCTAAGGAATTCCAAATCAAACATGGAACAACAAATAAAAAAAAATGGCCAGTTAAATGCCATTGTGGAACTTTCTCCAAGGGCATTGACAATCTTACAAAATCAGCAGAGAATCTATGCTGGCTGGACCAGCCATAGATTCAGGGAATTTTTTCCAGTTACAAAATGTTACCACTGCCACAGATTTGGTCATACAGCCAGGCAGTGCCAGCAAAAAGACCTGCTCTGTGGCCACTGCACAGTCACTGGCCATGGCTATAAAAACTGTAACAGTAGAACCACACAACCTAAGTGTGCTACATGTAAGTTGGCCAAAATAGACTTTCACCATAGTCTTAGGGACAATAATTGTCCCAGCTATCAAAAAATGGTAAAACAGCTTAAATTGAGCTGAGTAAATAGAGTAGAGGAAAATAATATAGATATTCTGATAATCCAAGAGCCATATACTCATCAGGGATACCCTAGAACATACAGAATAATAGAATCTTCACATGAAACCTCACTAACAGCAATAGTAGTTATAAATCCTTTGCTTGCAGTTACAAAGGTTAACTATCTCTGTGTCCCATTAGCAGTTTGTGCACAAATAATTAGTCAAACAGGATCCTTTCATGTTGTATCCCTCTACTGTAGGCCAGGAGAGGATATAAATCCCAGAATTCATTGTCTACAAAATGTACTGACAGTTATTCCGAATTCTAAGATAATAGTCTCCATGGATGCCAACTGCCGGTCAAGCCTTTGGCACAGCTGTACAGTTGACAGATCAGGAACACATAACGGCCAACTCCTAACAGACTACCTAGCTACATCTACCCTACAGGTAATAAATAGACCCCACACCTACCTACCTACAGTAGTATACTGTAGGAAAGTGATATAGGTATAACTTTGGCCACTGCTTCCATATCTACCAAAATTACAGATTGAATGGTCCAAGAAGCTTGGACCACCTCAGACCATACGGTTATAACTTTTACCTTAAAGAGACAAATAGACAGCCAGATTCAGCTGCCTCAAGATATAATCAGATACAACTTAAAGAAAGCCAACTGGGCAGACATTCACAGATGAAATCCAAAACCAAATAGAACAGCAGCAGACTCAGATCCATAACAACTATAGCCCAGATGAACACAACCTAAATGTCACAATTATGTTTCAAAAAGCATCCAATCTAGTAATACTCAAAAGAAAACCGAAAAAAATGCTGAGAAAAAGCTGTACCCTGGTGGTGCCCTGAACTCGATATACTCCAACGAAGGATGCACCAGGCCAGAAAACACTTCCAGAGAGCAAGGGCAGCTTGGCCCCAGAATAAGGTTGATGCTCTGAGATATTCCTATAGGAATCTCAGAAACTCATATCTTGCTCTAATAAGGACAAAAAAAAAAGGAATGTTGGCGGGCCTTGGTGGGACATCCGGTAACGCCAACCCTTGGGGTGTGGTCTACAGGATTGTCACCAACAAACTGCCAAGAGGTGATGTGGCAAACTCTACAATTAAGGCAGATGAAACTGCAACTCACACTTGGGCAGACTCGGTAAATAACATATTAGCTCATTTATTCTACTCTGAGAACCAGGGGTTAACCCAGGCTCAGAGACATAATGGCCAGCAACGAAAATTATAGCAATATGTTAATAGAATCACCCTTCACCATGGAAGAACTTCAAGCAGCACTCTTAAAAACCAAAAACAGTAAGTTCCCTGGACCTGACTTAGAAATTGAAATTAGAATTGAAATAGAAACCATTAAAAAGTTAGCAGAAATTTCTTCCTGACATTCTACTGAACTTACTTAATCACTGCTTAGCTGAGGGTTTGTTCCCACAAGCATGGAAACTGGCTATAATTAGATTAATCTTAAAGAATCTGGAAAAAATCCTACTGAACCTAAATCATACAGACCTATAGCTTTATTGCCCGTTCTAGGAAAAATAATGGAACGCCTACTTCTCTATAGACTTAATTTATATTATACTGAAGCAACCTAAATTTTGAAAACCAATTTGGTTTCAAGCAAGGATCCTCAACTGAGGATGCCATGCACTATATCCTAACAACAGTAAATAATAGTGAGCAAAAGTACATGCTGGCAATATCTATTGACTTCGCTGGTGCATTTGATACCCTCTGGTGGCCAAGTATCCTCAGAAGACTCTGCCAGACAAATGTACCAAAAAATCTATATCAATGTATAAACACACATCTTGCTAGCAGACGTGTAGTAGTTCGCACACAGTTCCAAGAAATAAAATGCCTAGTTACAAAAGGTTGCCCACAGGGTTCAGTACTAGGTCCATTGTTTTGGACCTGTGTCCTTTGCTGACGACCTTGTCTTACAAATAGTCCAATGTATAAACACACATCTTGGTAACAGACGTGTAGTAGTTCGCACACAGTTCCAAGAAATAAAACTCTGACTATTACAGACTTAAAAGTTAACATCAGAAGGGTGGTGGAAGAAAGAGCAAACGTGGCACTCAAACAACTGCAGGAATGGGTGCCAACCCACATGCTCAAAATCTCGGCAGAAATAACTAAGTGTATCCTACTGAAAGGAAATCTAAATATAAGATGACCACCAGTGATAAAAATAGGTAATACCTCAATTCACATGGTCCAAGAATTGAAATACTTAGGCATAATTCTAGACTCCAAATTAACATTATATCCACACCTGTCATACTTGGCCGAAAAAGTCCAAAACTATGCCTGAATGATTGCCAGAATCAGCCGAGCTGATTGGAGTCTCAAGTGCAGCACCCTGGCACTCATTTACAGAGCAGTGTTTTTACCTGTAATCTCCTGTGGTGCTGGCATATGGTTGCATCACACAGCCATAGTTAGAAACAGAGCAAAATTAAATAGCATTCAAAGAACAATCTTATTAACAATAACTAGAGCATGCTGAATAGTTAGTATCCCTGCCCTGCAAGTTTTGGCTGGTACCCTACCACTGCACCCACCTTGAAATTGCAAAAAAAAGGGCTAATTATAGACTTAAAAAAGGAATCCCAATGGGTTTCCTAGGCATAATCCCAACCCTTGCCAATGACATCAAGGCAAAGAAACAACAAATTGCCACATGACTACATCAGATATGGCAAACTGAATGGGAGAAAGTGACCAAAGGTGCTACTACCAAAAAGTTTTTTCCACAGGTGGCTATGGTTAGCAAACCATTTTTGAAATCTGCCAAACCTTGCAGAGACAGGTGCTTCAACCAGTCCCTGTAGCAAATCAATAGACCAAATATATAACATGCCCAGTGACTGACAAAATCTCTACATGATTGAACATACCTGAATTGACTCAGAAATTACCGGGACTTGACCAGAGTTGACGCCCTGCCCCTGGGGACTCCTTTGGCTCATTGCCAGTGGACCATAGAGGTAGGAAAATAACCAAATGTGACTGATGGGAATAAAGGCAGGCTGGTACTGCACCCAATTATAGCATACATCCAACCAAAACAGACTGAGTTCCCAAACATGACAACACCTCATGGAAAGGACTTTAAACAGACTGGTACAGACATGCAGCCAGGGTTACCTGTCAGTTGGGAAAAACTAGTAAGCTGCAGATTTCTGAAGTATGCTAGTATGAATGAGAACTGGAGTGAATGTAAAGGCGAGAGTATGAAAGGAAATGCTAGGAAGGGTGAGTGAATGATAATTTATACCTCTGGGTGTGTGAGGGATGAATGTTTGAGATGGGGTGAGTGCTGAAAGAGTAAATGTGGAAATTGTAACAGTAGCCACTGGCAGAGTGATTCTTGCACTGCTTCTATTGGAATGAGCAGAAGCCTGAAAAACAAGATGCAGGATATTTCAGAGACTGAGGCAGATTACGAGAAATCTCTGGCAAGGGATGCAAAGAAAAACAGAAAAGAGTTCTTTACTTATGTAAACTCTAGAAGGAAGGGGATGAATCAGATTGGTCACTTGATATCGATGGTTCAACTGTTGATGATCCTGCTCAGGTAGCTAACAAACTAAATGAATATTTTGCATCAACATTCACACGTGAGGGGTTATTCAGGGAGGGGAATGCCAGAGGCGTATTCAACTCTAGCAGTAAGCTAGATAATCTTGTAATAACTGAGAGTAAAGTGGAGGAGAAATTGTTGAAGATAAACACAAGAAAGGCACCTGGGGTGGATGGGATCTATCCAGTTATATTAAAGCAGGCAGCAAAGGAAGTATTGCTTATTTCATGCAATAATTATGAGAGCTTCCAGGCTATGGGTACCTCGGGAGGTACCCGTAGACTGGAGATGTGCAAATGTGACCGCAATTCACAAAGGAGGATCAAAGGCTGACACAAGTAATTATAGACCTGTGAGTTTAACTTCTGTTCCAGGAAAATTAATGGAGGCACTGGTTAAAGAAGCACTGCAGGATCATCTAGACAAGACTTCAGTTATAGCTCGGACATAGCATGGTTTTGTTAAGGGGAAGTCTTGCCTGACCAACTTGATTGGATACTATGATGCAGTCACAAAAGAACTGGATGCAGGGAATAACTTTGATATTATATACTTGGATCTTAGAAAAGCTTTTGATACTGTTGCATATGGAAGACTTCTGCACAAATTGGAGCAGTGTGGCATTGGAGGCAAATTGCTGCTATGGATAAAGGGGTAGTTGAGGGGGGAAGACAGAGAGTGGTAATTAATGGACATTGCTCATCATGGACTAATGTTATTAGTGGAGTCCCTCAGGGTTCAGTGTTGGGTCCATTGTTGTTTTCTGTATTTATAAATAATATTGATGATGGTATATCAAGTTTAATGTCCACGTTTGCAGACGATACAAAGGTTGGCAGGTTTGTTAAGGACAATACTGATGCTATGCTGCTGCAGCAGGATCTGGAAAGGTTGAGCAGATGGGCTTGAGAGGTGCCAAATGAAGTTTAACATTGACAAATGTAAAGTACTACATATGGGGAAACAGCAACCCCACAGTAATGCATCAACTCTGTGGTACTACACTGACAGTGGTAGAGAATGAAAAGGACCTGGAAGTAATTGTGCAGTGCAGATGGCATGCAAGAGTAGCTCATGGTGTCTTGTCAATGATATACAGGAATTTTTCTAGCAGAGATAAGGAGGTGATTATTCCCTTGTATAAGGCAATGGTCAGGCCACACCTTGAGTACTGTATACAGGTCTGGAGGCCTCATTTCAAGAAGGATGTAGAGCTGCTGGAATGAGTACAGAGAAGAGCAACAAGATTATTGAATGGAACAAAGGGTTGTTCTTACGAAGAAAGGCTTAAGTTTTGCAAATTACGGTGTCTGAAGACTAGGCACCGGCAAGGTGATCTGATAGAGGTGTATAAAGCCTTGAATGGTTTGAGCATGCTGAATGCTGATGGGATTCTTCCTCTTTCTCAGAATAATTACCTGAGAGGGCATAAATTCAAATTGAGGAAAGACCGATGTAGGATAGATGTGCGGAAATTTGCCTTTAGCCAGCGGGTAGTTGGTTGTTGGAACAGACTTCCATCCCTTGTTGTGGAAGTTGATAGCCTAAATAAATTTAAGGTTGAGCTGGACAGGTATTTGGAATGGGGAGGGGTGAAGTGGAAGTTTTTTTTTTTTTTTTTTGGCTGATGCTGCATAAGCTTGCTTTCTTGCATCATATGCCTCTACTAATGCTAATTGAGTAAAATTAGCGAATGACTGTGGAGTCTGAGTGAAATGGGCTGTGTGAATGTAGGGATGTAAAAGTGTGTGCCTGGATGAGTGAATGAATGCGAGAAATAGTGTGTTAAATGTATAAATGTCGAAAGCAGAATGTAAAAGTATGAGAGGAAGTTTGTTTAAAAAAGAAAAAAAAAAAAAAAAAAATTAGCATTAGTATAATTGTTATATAAACGTGTGTTCTTTTTTTATTATTATTATTATTATTATTATTATTATTTGTATGTCATTTAAATTGTGTGAGCTTTCTTTTAATTATTGCTTTGTCTTTAAAGCAATGGTTAAACAAGCATTAAATTATTTTTAAAAGCAATAATTGGAGAGGCAGGATTGACAACTTGGTGTCAGTTTTGCTTGTTTAATAAGTAACCCCTCCCTGGTGTGAATGAGAATGGTGGATGAATGGAAAGAGAAAAAAAAAAAAAAAAAAAGTAAAAAAAAGTTGTAAAATGTAAACTATAAAATGTTGCCTTGAAATGTGTGTGTGTGTGGGGGGGGGGGGAGGAACTATAAAATGTAAAAAAAAAAAAAAATTTTGTATGTGAGCAAATGATATAAATTGCATGTCCTATTTCAGCCTCTCCACCAGATGGACGGATGGCCATGGGAACCTTATGGACCACAAGGTCATTCATGCTGTTGGCTGTTTGTTCCTAGCTGGCATGCTGTCCCAGATGGGATACAACCACCAGCACAGCACAGCTCAGCTGCTGCCATTAGGCATTCCTAGCCATGCTTCCTTGTGTGGTAATTTGCCTCCACTCCCCAGGCGGGAGGGGGAGGGGGAGGTTACCCCTGGTCTCCTCCTCCTCTTGCTGCCCCTCTTTCCGCTCTGGTGGGGCAGGCCTGCTCCACTGATTTGGGGATCATATCTCTGTCTTTTCCCCCAGGCTTCAGTCTCCCCTCTCCCTCTAACTTGCAACTACTAGCGTTCGAATCATTGTTAAATTGCTTGAGCCCCACACATCAAATCGCATAATTAGTACTCCTTTTGGCTGACCCCTATCTATAGTGGGGTTTTTTTTTTTAGGTCCTAGCCACTGAAATCTCAGGAAATTAGGTAGCAGGACCTGCCAGAGTAAATAACTATAATGCTCATGTACCTGGCAATGTTGGGTCCCTTTAGGGGCCCGGCGGCCAAATGACGAGAGGAACAATGGTACATGACACTACACATATACAAGATCCATACACTTTTTAACCTCTGGCATTGACAGTGTTCTGTTTCACACCTACAGTGTATACTACGCAGAGATGGGGGAAACCCCTGGTGCCTTTGACACTAAATACACTCTAAACTCTACCCTGCATACAGGCGCCATTACTTCTCCAGGTAAACGGCACACGTACCCGGCTGTCCACATGGTTAGCATGTGAACAGGAAACCTGATTCATCGGACCAGATGACCTTCTTCCAATCTCTCAAAGTCCAGTTTCGATGCTCATGTGCTCATTGTAGGTGCTGTCGCCAGTGAACTGTGATTAGCATGGGCACTCGGAGTGGCCTGCGGCTATGCAGCCCCATTTTCAGCAGGGTTCACATTAATGTGACACATTACTCCTGTTACTGGCATTCCAATTACCGGCGAGTTGCACCACAGTTGCCCTTCTGTTGCCACGTGCCATCCGGAAGAGCTTTTTTGCTCACCTTGAGCATTGATGAGCCGTGGTCATCCAACACCTCGCCAGCAGTTCGTGGGTTTTTCCTCCTTGGGCCACTTTCGGTAGGTACTAACCACAGATAACCACAGCTGACCGTGAACACCCCACCAGCCATGCTGTTTCGAATATGCTCTGACCCAGTCATCTGGCCATTGCAAATTGGCCTTTCTTTGTCAAACTTGCTTAAGTCCACTGCCTTTCCCATCTGAAGAACAAGAGTAACACTTATTAACGAAGCTCAGTATCATGTGTTTTTTGTGCTGTGTCCTGACCCGTGCCGTAGTTCACCTGCAGTTGCTTCGATTTTCATATTGACTCGCTGGTCATAATGTTTTAGTTCATCAGTGTAATATATATATATAATTTTATAGTGTAAAAAAAATTTAAGTTAAAATTTTACATTTTAAACATTTAATCTGCATTTTTTTTACTGCATTTCATTGTAATAGAATTTTGTTCACCTGCATGAACTCAGGGGCTCAACTCTTAATTTGATATACAAACTCTTACGTTATGTGCAAAAGTGTGAAATCTTGGAGAGGTCATACAGAAATGGATGGTTTTAAATACTGGTGTACAAAAATTTAAAAATATTGGCAGACCAAAATCAAGACGTAGGGTAAATGCTCCTTGATTTTTGATTTTTTAATCACTAAACTTTATTATAGATATCATGTGCATTGGGATGTATAAATAATAAAAAAACAATTATTTAGAAAAAATAAATTTTTAATATAGAGTGCGAGTACTACTTGCTTTAGTGATATCAGTAAACCATATCTGGGAGACACTTTCTATGAACTTTTGGTATATAGAGATGGGAATCTTGCTCCATCCTTCTGTGAGGGTATGGCTTGTTCTCTCTTTATAAATTAGCAGTTAACCTAGCAACTTGATTTGGCTCTCAATTACTGTTCTAAAATAATCTGAAGGTGTTCATTTTGGATTCCTCTGTGCTGGAAATATGGAAAGTTTACTATTTATTGTCCTCAAACCACTGTTGTACTAACTATGCTTTGTGATGAGGAGCATTTTCAGGCTGATAATACAACAAATGCTCTCCCTTTTCCAAAGGATTGCTGCAATTATAGGTAAGGCAGAATTGTTCAGATAGACAGCTGTTGTTATGGTTTTGTTAATAACAACTGATGGACCAAATCCATATAACTTAAAGCATGCCTGTACCATCATATATGGGTGTGCTCATCTGACTCCTGGACTGTGTAGTATGATTCATCATTCTACTTCACATTCTCCCATTACAGTGTCCAATCTTGCCTTCCTCTGTATAAGGATAGATAGTGACATGCATTTCTGATTGACAGCTGTAGCCTCTGAACAGCGACATAACGATGGTAACCAACTCTCTGAAGTGTTTTTCTGATAATTATTGGTTCTACATTTATCTAAATTTTCCACATGATATAACAGTGTAGTCTCAATTAATTAATTATTTTACAAAGATGAACAATCATATAGATACCACTTCCAAATAATTATATAAATTTTATCAATAGTCTTGCATTAGTTCATTAAGGATGCATTTGCAGTTTCTCTTCACTGTTTGTTTCTACTGCCAACACACTCTGGGAGTCATTGATGTTGGTCTACATAGCTAACAAATGGTTATGTTATTTTCTATTGAAATATGATGTTCCCAACAGTTTAATTTGGCTGTTCCACTCTTTCTGCTGTCTGGCAAATGAAACGTGTAACGGCCTGTTATTGCACCTTTTGAAAAGGGTTCTAGGTCCTTTCCCCATCTCATGCTGTCTGATCTAACTTATAAATGAGTATGCATGTTTTTTATAATGCACTTTAAGTGGTACTACTGTCTACTTGCCATGTTATACTTCCCAGGGTGAGATTTATTGTGTGTTCAGTAGTAAATTATTTTTAGCATTCTCCCAAGATACACACTTATTCTTTCCTGTCAGTTTGAGCCTGTATATGTTTGGTTTTAGAGTTTTTAAATCTGGGAAAATCTCAAAATAGATATAGTGATTTGTCTGTTTTTTTAATAACACAAGTATAAGAAAAGTACCATAACATTATTACTGCATGCCTAATATCTAAGTTTCATTTAACACTTAAATGTCTTAAGATTGACCCATAAAAAAATATTAAAAAACATTTATTGGAAATTAATTTAAAATCTTAAGTATAATTGTTTAATTTAAAATCCTGATTACCATATACTCTATTCTTAGAATAAACAAGAATCTACTATACCCACTCAGCAGAGGTCTGGATCCCTACGTTCTGTTAGTAATACTTATCCATCTGGAGATGCAGTGGTATTAAATTCTGTAGAAAAAGATTTAGTATCTGCTCGCCGTCAACTAAGTAATAGCAAATGGGGGGATTATAGGGGTGCTACACAGATGTCTGTAAGGAGTTTAATTGAGTCAATTGAAAATGCTACAAAGCATGCTAAAGGCCAGGGTGAGTCATTTTGTATAATATGATAACAAATTCATTTTAGTATATATGATACTGAAGTAGGAGTACAGTGAAATTTAAATTGAAATTCTTGATTAATTTTAAGTATGGAGGTAGCAGTATTATAAAATAATAATTACTGCCTTACTAAAATAATAGAAATCCTACCTCATTTGAATTGACACAGTGCAAAGGAAATATATTCAAATCATGCAATATAGTCATATAGCATGCTTTTATGCTTTAAGTACTGTAAGCATAGCAACCAAAAATCAGTGTCGTGATGAGCAAAACAGATTGCATAACCCAACTGCCAAACAGGCTTAGTGTTGGTGCTTGACAAGCTGGGACTGAGATAGCAAGAACTTGTAAATCATTGGATTTTTAAAGGCAACAATATCCAGAATTTATAAGAAGTGGTTGGAAGATTTGGCATCCAATTTCAGAAGGAATGGAAGTGGATGCTTACTGTAAGACTGAGATCAAACTAACTACGTAACTACTGTTTAATGGTTGTGGGATATTTTAAACCTAGGCAAAGGTTAACTCATATCTGTCTGGTCAAACAGTGCACAAAGAACTGTGAAATTCTAGGTGTAGGCAGCCATCATCCTCTCTATAAATCACTTGTTTCAGCTGAAAATCAGAAACAAAGACCAGTGGTGTTTTTATTCAGTGAAATTGGACTGTAGAGGATTGGAAATGTATTACGGAGTTTAAAGAATCTCACTTTACTTATTTTTTATGGTTTGCAGTGGCTATAAATTCTTAGGGATCTTATGTGGAGGCATATGATGTTATGGATCAATCGTGTTGTTCCTACTATAAAAGCTGCAGAATGTGGAATAATTGCTTCGGGTATGTTCTAATGGTATGGATTGGATCCACTGATATGCCTGAAAGGATGACAGAAGATTCAACAGATCACATAATGCCCTGCAATGTTTCATTTTTATATTGAAGGAGATGCCTACTTTCAAGATGATAATGTGACTATCCATTATGATAGATATGCTTATGAGTTATTTCGAGGAACATGGTGGTCCCATCGGTCTTCAGGTCTGTACCTAACTAAAAATAGAAGAATTATTGTTATAGTAATGGCTTAAAATTTGATTAATTTAAAATTTCCTTCTGCCACTAGCCGAATTCAAGCTGTGTACCACAAGATAGTGAGTTTCAATTTCTAATATTTTGGTTAGGCAGCGTAATTTAGCATGTAGACGATAAATTATATTGGAAACACTTGTATTATATTGGAAACTTTGTTATTCATTATGTCTTATTTCTTGTAATTTATTTATTTATTTTTAAATTGATCAAGTCTAAAGTATATTGGGCAATTTTATCCTAATTTCTAAATAGTGTGAAAATTGGAATTTTCACCAAGATTTTAAGTATGATACAAAAGCTTTTTAATTTCCAAGTGATAAATTTGACATGTTTTGTGAATCTAGAATAAAGTAAGCATCCAAATATGTTGTTACTTATCCTTCTTCTCTTTGATTAATAAGTAGGCATATTAATGAGGAGGATAACACAACACATTTTTGTGTGGTTTCCTGGTTTGGTGTAATACCGTGTGTATTCCAAATTTTGTGCACAAGACTATTAGTCATGTTCACAAAAAGCTAGAGTTACATGTGACTAGCTTTTTGTAATTTATTTGAATTATTCTTTTTTTTTTTTTTTTTTTTTTTTGATTTGGTAGTTGTTGGCGCATCGGCTTCTGTGGCCATATTGCACCTCCCAAGGTTTTTGCAGTACTTTGATCCAAGCCCGAGGCGGGAATCGAACCCGCGACCTTTGGGTTGCCGGGCAGGTACTTTACCCACTCGGCTAGCCCGGTCGGCTTGAATTATTCTAATAAATTACAAATTTATTTGAATATACTTGTAATTGATTTAAATTATTTTGTTTCTAGTCATGACAACAAAGGTTTTATATATAGAAGTTGAATGAATAAAATAAAGATTATAGGGATTTGGTGTTTTGTCAGTTTCTTATTGATTCTAAGGTGTTATATTACTCCGAAAACATCGACCTAACCCTCTCTATTGAAGAAAGGCATATTAGTGATTGCAGCCCAAGTTGGGGCGTCTCCGTAGCCAGGTGGGCAGGAGCAGCAGTGCGTAGCACACGCTTCTTGATTAGACCGGGGTTCGAGCCCATGACCACCAAATATGGAGAATGTGGAAAGGTCAGGGAATGACCACCGCATATCCCCGGAGCAATATAGCCTTAATTGCTAATGCTCCTAAAAACCAAATAACAAACAAACAAACAAACAAACAAACAGCAGCACAAGTCCTACTTTTTTTAAATACAATTATAATAGAGAAAAACAGGTCAAAATTAGACTCTCGGTAAACAAAAATTTTTCAATAATATAGCCATAATTATTCTCAGTACTACCTGCTAAGCCATCTGTGTTATGGTATCATCCTGGAACTGAAAAATGCCATCATACATTGTTTGATTGATTTATTAGTATCTAAAATTTTATCATTGAAAATAAGTGCATATTAAAATGACATACCTTGGATTATTAATTGCATTCATTATCAGTATTAGTAATGATCATATGGTATAAGTAAGCCTAAGGCTTGTGCTGCACCAACCAATAAAAAAAAAAAAAAAAGAGTAAAATAATAATAATAAAATTAAATAAAATAAATAATAAAAGAAAAGGAAATAGAAAACCTATGCATTTCCCTCCTCCAGTAGGTAACTATCCAGCTGACCTTTGAATTTCCCCAAACTGTCAGCCACAACCATCCATGTAATTTATTACTCGCTGGCTAGAATAAAAATTCCTGCAATCTAGTCTAAACGGCTCCCCCGTAACTTGAATTTATAGTCCCTAGTTCTTGAATCATTTATGACCGTGAAAATTTCATCATTCATTTTACTTTTGCCTCTCAGAGCCTTTTGCCTCATTCAAGTCTTCTCTGAGTTGCCTAGTTTCCAAGCTGTGCAACCCACATATTCAAAGACTTTCCTCATACAGATGCCCTTTCGCTGACATCACCAGGCGAGCTACCTGTCTTTGGACCCTTTCCAGAAGCTTGTCTTTTTTTTTTTAGGTGCAGTCGCCACACTTGAACACAGTATTCCAAGTGTAATCTAACAATAGCCTTATAAATGGGATTATGATGCCCTTACCTCTAGTAGCAAACATTTGATAAATCATCAATAGGACACCATGGGCCTTCCTTGCAACCAGTCGACAATGCTCGGAGAACTTCATGTCTGACTGTATTGTAATACCCAAATCCCTTTCCTCCGCTACCGGCTTTAGTTGAACTCCATCAAGTGTATAAGTTTTTTTCGGGTTGCTGTTCCCCAGGTGTAAGAACTTGCATTTTGCTGAATTAAAGCATAGCTGCCATTTTTCTGACCATCCCTGAAACCTATTTGGGTCACCAAAGAAGCTCTGCTTGGCAATGATCATTTACTGCTCTACCGATCATTACATCATCTGCAAATTTAGACATCACACACACACCTTCTATCCCTTCATCGATGTCATTTAAGAAAGTCAAAAACAACAGTGGTCCAAATACTGATCTTTAGGGAACTCCACTTCATACATTAACCCAATCTGAAGAATAATAATTTATCAAAAACCTCTTCCTCCTGCCCTGAAGCCATTCTGCTATCCATCTAATCCCTGTGATTCTAACCTGTTCCAGCTTATAATGTAACCGCTCACGTGAGACCGAGTCAAATGTTTTGCTGAAATCTAAATAAAGTGTTGAAATTATTCCCTAAATCCAGCTCATGAGTGATCCTGTCAAAATAGTTAAACAGATTTGTTAAACATGATTTACACCTTACAAAACCATACTGTGTATTCTTCTTCAGAATTCCATTTCTGTCTAAATGATCCTGAATTTCACCCTTGATCATTGCCTCCATGATTTTCCCTACTATTAAAGTAACACTGACCGGTTGGTAATTTCCCACTACACTCTTAGAAACCACCTTTATGTATTGGCAATACATTGGCACTTTTTCAGTCCAATGGAATCTCCCCTGAGTCCAGTGATGCTCTCATAATTAGCCTTAATGGTTCAGTGCACTCACTTGCTGCCTTCCTTAAAATTATATGGTATATGTCATCAACTCCAGGAGCCTTACTCACCTGTAGGCATGAAAGTTTTTTCATTAAATAATTATGTGAAATTTCAATACCATTAATTACATATTTTCAACTTCACTCCCATAATTTCTCATTGATGTAAAGGGTTTTCCTTCTGTAAATGTCAATGCAAAGTAACTGTTGAGTTCATCTGCAACATCAGCTGGGGTATCTAATACTATCCCACATCCATTACATAAGGATCCAATCTGATATGTCCTTCTCTTCTTTGCATTTATATATGTGAAGAATTCCTTATCCCCAGACTTTACTCTGTTTGACAGCAATTTCTCATAATCTGCTTTTGCCAGCCTAACCCTTTCTGTGGCATTATTTCAGATCAATTTGTAGTTGGTCATAGGCTTCAGTACATTTTTATGGCTCTAACTTTTCCATGCCATCTTTTTCTGCTCAAGTAATCTGGCAACTTCATTATTCATCCAACTTGGAATCCTCCTCATGGAGTATTTTTTTTTAACAGTATATGTGCATTCAAGACTTCTGTGCTTAATGTTTTAAAGGTATTCCATAATTCAACTGTATTTGCTTTATATGAGATATCTACCCAGTTAAGAGGCCTTTAGCACCTGAAGCCATCATTTCCTTTCCTGAAATTATAACTCATTCCTTTGCCTTTAATTACTGCTACCTCTCTCTTCATTGTCCACTGTAGAACACCGTGATCACTTCCTGCTACTGGTTCCTGTACTGTCAGCTCATGGTTCATGGGTGGATGATCAGGTCTAGAATATTCTTTTTCCTAGTACTTTTCCTGACATGTTGATACAAATAATGATCATCTAGTTGATTGATTTAAAAATTTTGTCCCCCTTGTAGAATTTCTTTTCGATTTGCTCCAATAAATTAGAGGCAAATTAAAATCACCCATAATAAGGCATTCACACTTACTTGCCCATTCCATTTGCATGTAGAGGCTCTCATCATAATCGTCACAATCATCTGGCCTGTAGATTACTTCCACTCTCATTATACCTTTGCTTACAACTATCTCACACCATACAGATACTAACATGCGAAACATATGAATCTGGGAAAGCTTTTATCGCACTAGGGCTGCTTTCGATTCCATAAGCCCTATTATGTTAGTGTTACTTGTCCTAATCAGTAGTTCAGCAGTTTGAATTCACTCATTTTATTGATGGCACTTCTAACATTACTGTATAAACAATTAAGTCTTGGTGTTCTTGTATAGTTAACTACCTTGACATACCCCTTGAAATTATTTAAGCTTGCTTCCCTGGCATTAGCTACATTTGAAACGTTTCAAATGGTCAAAGTAATGCTTGCATATACCTCAAGAACTCTTAAGATATATGCAAGCATTACTTTGATCAGTATCATCAGATAAACATGTATCTATAATTACCCTTAAGGTATCCTCAATAATACTGGCAAAAACCCTTGCACCATCTTTGTTTAAATGTATTCTGTCTCTACAAAACAGATTCCTTCTACCTATAAGTTCAGGCCAAGCTGATAAAAATCCTTGCTCCCCCAAAAGCCTTGCAGAGTACTTCAAGTCTTAAGTTAATCCACCACAAGGCTTTCAGCATATAATCCCTTCTGTTGTGCCTGGGCAGAATTGCAGACGCATGGATATTCTAACCTAATTGTGGCATTTCTTCAGCATAGTCCTATATTTGGCTAAGAATAATGAGGGCATGTGTGTTTAATATCATTAGTTCCCCACATGAATAATAATATTCTCTTTACCCCCCCCCCCTCTTAAAATCTGACACTCTGTTGGTGACATCATTAATTGTTGATCCCGGCAGACATACCCTGTTTTTAGTCCACCAATCCTTGTTACGAAAAACATTTCCCGTTTCCCTGACAGTAGAGCCTCCTAATGGAACTAAGTCCTTTTGAACCAGAGCAATTTGCACTTCGTTATTCTGTTCTGGGACTTGCATTGTTAGTGCATCACTTGAGAGGTTACTAGAGTCTTGAGTCCCTGATGAGCTCCCATTTACATTTTTCTTGAAGGCACGCACCCTTATTTTCAGTGACTCAAATTCTTCTAGCAATGCACCAAATTTTAACTTTAGATTGGTACCCTCCGTACAACAGTGACAAAGGAAGCTACTATCTTGGAAGCTACTAGGCTTTACATACCAACTAAGAAATATTGTTCAAGGTTCAGGCCTAAATGGATGTCAGATGAACTAATGAGACATATGGCTGAGAAAAAAAATGCATGGGATACATATAAATTAACATGTGACACAGAAGCCTATGATAGATATAAGTTGATCTGTAACCAAGTTACAAAGGAGGTTAGGCAGGCGAAGACAGATTACGAGAAATCTTTGGCAAGGGATGCAAAGAAAAACAGCAAGGAGTTCTTTACTTATGTAAACTCTAGAAGGAAGGGGATGAATCAGATTGGTCCACTTGATATCGATGGTTCAACTGTTCATGATCCTGCTCAGGTAGCTAACAAACTAAATCAATATTTTGCATCTACATTCACACATGAGGAGTTATTCAGGAAGGGGAATGCCATAGATGAAGTAAACACTGGCAGTGAGCTAGATGATCTTGTAATAATTGAGAGTAAAGTGGAGGAGAAATTGTTGAAGATAAATACAAGAAAGGCACCTGGGGTGGATGGGATCTATCCAGTTATATTAAAGGAGGCAGCAAAGGAAGTAAGCAATCCGTTAGCCATAATTATGAGAGCTTCCTTGGACTCGGGAGATACCCACAGACTGGAGATGTGCAAATGTAACCCCAATTCACAAAGGAGGATCAAAGGCTGACACAAGTAATTACAGACTTGTGAGTTTAACTTCTGTTCCAGGAAAAATTAATGGAAGCACTGGTTACAGAAGCACTGCAGGATCATCTTGACAAGAATTCAGTTATAGCTCAGACAGCATGGTTTTGTTAAGGGAAGTCTTGCTTGACCAATTTGATTGGATACTATGATGTAGTCACAAAAGAATTGGATGCAGGGAATAACTTTGATATTATATATTTGGATCTTAGAAAGGCTTTTGATACTGTTGCACATGGAAGACTGCTGCACAAATTGGAGCAGTGTGGCATTGGTGGCAAATTGTTGCTATGGATAAAGGGATGGTTGAGTGGCAGAAGACAGAGAGTGGTAATTAATGGACACTGCTCATCGTGGACTAATGTTATTAGTGGAATCCCTCAGGGTTCAGTGTTGGGTCCATTGTTGTTTTCTGTATTTTTATAAATAATATTGATGATGGTATATCAAGCTTAATGTCCAAGTTTGCAGATGATACAAAGGTTGGCAGGGTTGTTAAGGATGCTACTGACGCTATGCTGCTGCAACAGGATCTGGAAAGGTTGAGCAGATGGGCTGAGATTTGGAAAATGAAGTTTAACATTGACAAATGTAAAGTACTACATATGGGGAAACAGCAACCCCAGAGCAACGTATCAACTCCGTGGTACTACACTGTCAGTGGTAGAGAATGAAAAGGACCTGGGGGTAATTGTGCAGGCAGATATGAAGTTCTCTGAGCAGTGCAGACGGGCTGTAAGAGTAGCTCATGGTGTCTTATCAATGATATACAGGAATTTTTCTAGCAGGGATAGGAAAGTGATTATTCCCTTGTATATGGCAATGGTCAGGCCGCACCTTGAGTGCTGTATACAGGTCTGGAGGCCTCATTTCAAGAAGGATGTAGAGCTGCTGGAACGAGTACAGAGAAGGGCAACAAGGTTAGTGAACATAACGAAGGGTTGCTCTTACGAAGAAAGGCTTAAATTTTGCAAATTACAGTGTCTGGAGACTAGATACCGGCGAGGTGATCTGATAGAGGTGTATAAAGCCTTGAATGGTTTGAGCATGCTCAATGCTGATGGGATACTGCCTCTTGCTCAGAATAATCACCTGAGAGGGCATAAATTCAAATTGAGGAAAGACCGATGTAGGATAGATGTGCGGAAATTTGCCTTTAGCCAGCGGGTAGTTGGTTGGTGGAACAGACTTCCATCCCTTGTTGTGGAAGTTAATAGCCTAAATAAATTTGAGGCTCAGCTGGACAGGTATTTAGAACAAACGGAGGGGTGAAATGGAAGGGTTTTTTTTTTTTTTTTTGGCTGATGCTGCATAAGCTTTCTTCTTGCATCATATGCCTATGCTAATGCTAAAGAAAAGAATCACCAGGTGAGCTATGATTATCCACTAGGTTGACCTTCGAGTACATGTCACAGGTTCTGCAAATGATGAAATCATGATTCACCCGGAAATCACCATTGGCTACTTTTTGTATGAGTGATTATACCATCTGATGAAGTGTTCAAGGTGGATCTTGTCACAACCATTGTTAAATTTACTGAACATCACAGAAAGTAACTTTAAAAATTTTTTTATTTATAATATAAAAATTAAATATACAGACTATTACAAAATTCAGATTATTATATTAGGGCCACCCATAATTTCTTACATATACCCATTTATGTAATATGTCTGTAAATTTCATGTGTTCTCTGATCGATTTGCTTGTTTTGCTGGATGAAAAAACCCCAGTTTCTGAGGAAAGAAACCTTGCTATCTATCTATCTATCTATCATCATCATTATCATCATCAGCCATTTTCAATCCACTGCCAGATGAAGGCCTCTCCAGCAACTTTCCAGTTCCTTCTGTTTTGAGCACTGGCCAACCATTTATTACCCACACACTCATAAATTTCATCTATCCATCTCCGCCTTTGTCTTCCAGGTTTTCTTCTAGCTCCTCTTGGGTACCATTCTGTTATTTTCTTAGTCCATCTGTCATCATGTCTTCGAGGTATGTGTCCTGCCCAAGACCATTTTAGTTCTTTAGTTTTGATAAGAATGTCCTTTACTTGAGTTTGCTGCCTAATCCATGTGTTTCTCTTCTTATCTAACAGTCTGATTCCCAATATAATTTGTTCCATTCTTTGCTGTGTAGTTCTCAGCTTCTCTTCCATTCTTTTGGTGAGTGCCCAAGTTTCACTTCCATAAGTCATGGTGGGGAGTATACATTGATTCATTATTTTACGTTTCAGACAAACTGGGATATTGCTCTTCAGTATGTGACTATATTTCCTGAATGCTATCCATCCAAAATTTATTCTTCTCTTGACTTCCAGCCATTTATCATTATTACAGCTAATAACTTGTCCCAGATAAGTATATGACTCCACCTTTTCAATTACTGCTCCTTCAATCATTATTTCCCTTTCTGTGGCATACTTGTTCATCATTACTTTTGTTTTAGCCATATTCGTCTTTAGTCCAAAATCCTTACTAACTGTGCATAACTGATTAAGATTTTCCTTTAATTCTTTGGGATCGTCGGTTATGACCACAATGTCATCTGCAAATCGTAAATGGTTTAGGTACTCTCCGTTCACATTGACTCCTTTCTGCGACCAGTCTAATCTTCTGAAAGCTTCCTCAAGGGCAGCAGTAAACAGCTTCAGAGATATTGTGTCTCCTTGTCGAATTCCTTTCTCTATTTTAAATTTCATATTGTCTTTGTCTAGTCTAATAAAGGATTAGAAAAGAATAAAGGAATATGAATTCTCATATATTTTCTTCAAAATCATAACATGTGGGGTATCTATGCCTTGTCTTTCCAGTGCCTGAAACATTGCCTTATGCTGTATGGAGTCAAATGCCTTTTCATAATCCACAAATGCCATGCATAATGGTGTTTTATATTCATTTGCTTTCTCCATTAGCTGTGATATTACGTGAAGGCAATCCATAGTTGAGAATCCTGTCCTAAAGCCAGCTTGCTCTTTCGGTTGATTCTCATCAAGTATTCTTGATGAGAACAACCTTAGGCATCACACCTTTTCTAATGCACTTTGTGAAGAGCCTTGCCAGTTTTTGTGTAATGTCTCTTCCTCCCAATTTTAACAACTCTGCAGTAACTTCATCTTCCCTCGGGGGCATTCTGATTCTTCATTTTCTTCAATGCATGTTCGACCTCATCAGGAAGAATATTGGGTATGTCGTATGTGTTGCTAATTTGCAATCCATCTTCCCCACTGCTGGCATGATTCCCTCTCTCCTTGTATAAGTCTTCATAGTAGTCTTCTGCTATTTGAATTATGCCTTCTCTGCTGTTTTATAAGTACACCATCGCTATTCTTCAGTTTCAGTATCATTTGCCTTTCTGTATTACTGCTCATGGCTGCTGATTTAAATCCTTTGTTTTCCCTTAATGCTTGTTCTACTTTTCTTGTGTTAAATCTTCTTATGTCCTCTCTGAGTCTCTTTCTAATGGCTTTGCATAACTCAGTATACTCAATTTTCTTCCTGTCAGTGTTTTTCTTGCTCTTCATTTGTCGTCTTCGGTTCATCATGACAAGTGTTTCTTGACTAATTTTTTCTTCTTTGGATTTCTGTTTCCCTATAGGTTTCTTGGGCTTTATCACTTTCAGAAAGTTGTAATATTCCTCGTCGATATCTTGGTTCTGAGCAGTCTGCAGAAGCTCAAATTGTTTTTAAGTTCCAGTACATACTGCTTTTTCTCCTCTTCTGTTATCTCAAAGACCTTTATATTATTTACTCGAGTCAGTTTTTTTCCTTTCCTTTCCTATATCTATATCAAGTGTACATCTTACCATTCTGTGATCACATCCAACATTTACCTTATTCAGGACGGTAACATCATTCACAATATATCTTCTGTTAGTGAGGATGAAGTCTATTTCATTAGTTGTTAATCCATTTGGACTCTTCCATGTCCACTTTCTGTTCACCCTTTTCTTGAAAAAAGTGTTCATTACTGACAATCTTTGAGATTCTGCAAATCCACAAGTCTTTCCCCTCTTTCATTTCTTTCACCAATTCCAAAATTTCCTATAGTTCCCCTTTCTGCGCTGTTTTGTCTTTTTCCAACCTTATCATTGAAGTCCCCCATAATAATAGTGTAGTGGGTTTTCTGGTCATCTAGAAGACTCAGTTTTGGTGTACATTTCTTCAATCTCTTCATCATCATGGCTCGATGTTGGTGCATAAATAATTATAACCTTTAACTTGTACCTCCTAGAAATCTTGAGTATTAGTCTTGAAACCCTTAGTGATGTACTTTTCCAAAATGTTGTTTTTTAAATCTTTATGGACCAGAAACCCAACTCCACCTTCACTCCTTTCACTGTTTCCACTGGTGTACAGCAGATTTCCACTTGATAAACTTATAAGTGATTCATTTCTTCTTCTTGTTTCAGCCAAACCGATGATATTCCAGTTCACATTTTCTAATATCTTGTTTTCACTGATGAGTGATCTTACGTTGTAACAGGCCAAGTTCAGTTTCCGTGCATGGCAGCCTGGTCGTACCAAGAGATTCTTAGCACCCTCTGCTTCCACTCTGATTCTCTCGCTGCCGTAAGAGGGGGAGTGAAAGCCGCTGGGGACTGAGGGCCATTTGTTTTGTCGTGCTGTCATATGCTGGAGGGTCTTTTCCTCTTCACGCTGACCAGGCATCTTGAAGAGAACCACTCTACACGTTCGTTGCCACCTAAGTGACGTAACAGGGCTTACCATCTAGAAGGTGTGCATGAGTGGATTTTAGGGAGGCAGGCCAACCGGACTTCTCCTAAATCTTCTGTAATAGAAAGATAGTGGATCCATCAGTGTTTTAGACTGAGTGTCTGATAACACCAGTATACCTGTTCCCCTCTAAGCCCCTATCTATTGCTATCTATACCTGAGACCTACAAACTCAATCACGGAGTGAAAAAATTCCAAAAAATTCCTTGCATCATCAACGGGATTTGGACCCAGGCCTCTTTCCACCCGGGGTGGGGAGCACAGTGATGATAACACTGTGCTACCCACGCAGACGCTCATGCAAGTCAACAGAAATACCATCCGTTACCTTTCCTGGGGCTACCGACCCCCACCCCTGCTACTACCAGGAGAACCCCACACCAACAACTAACACAACAACTGCGAAAACAATCAAATCACCAAAAAACCACTTGAACACATAATAAAAAAAAAACAAAAAAAAAAAAACCCCAGCTCATTAAGCCTGTCATGCTGACTGGTACACCACACGACCCACTCCACTGGGACTGAACAAGGACCAACAAACAAACAAACAAAAAAAAATAAGTAAATAAAATAAAAACACAGCTGGCGAGAAAAACAACCGAGAGCAGCACGACGGCGATGACCAAACAACAATGACTAAACAACATGACAAAACAAACCACTAAAATTGCATTTACTGCTAAAATCAGAGGCATATTTGCATCCAATCAAAAAGGCAAATTACACATTCATAGTAATCAGCCAATCACAGAATTCGACAGGACAATCACTCCATTCTTTGACAATGCCTGCAACGTGGTGACAAGGTGCCCCTGTAAAATAGAGTTCAGCCAAGTGTGCCTCATGGGCACTAGTTATTTTGAGTTTCAAATACATATTCTGAAATTTGCACTTTGTGCTCGAGTCAGCTGTTCAGAAGTTCGCCGTCCCCCTTCCCAGTTAATCATATTTTACTAAGATACATAATTATGAATGTTTATCCATTACCTGTTATATACCCTTTCCAGCCTGGCATTCAAAGCAGGTGCGCTGTCTTACTGTATTAAGATATACAAAATATTTGGAAATTATGGTAATGCTAGTTAAAAAATAGGGAAGTGTCATAATATTTAAGCATTATCTTCATCCTTTCACTGAGAACAGTGTTTTCAATTGCTGTTCTTTAATACCATACAGAAAAGACCACATTATGGATTTTCTTCACTTTTTTTTGGTGTGAATATTTGGGCTGGAGTTTCCGTAGTTTTCTTTTTACCTAAAACTCAGGTTTTCTTTTCTCAAAGCTGGCAACTCAACCAGAGAATACTTGCATTTTTACAGATGTAAAATACTGACTGCTATATTGGCTTTGATCTTGAATGCAACATCAAACAAAAACAACAGAAACCCCCAATAACTTCTCCAAAACAAGAGAACTTCACCCATTCAGCGGAACAGGTGAGACCAATTAACTCAGCCACAATATGAAAAAAAAAAAAAAAAGGCCTCGAAAAACATCAGAGGAGATTCAAATACAAAGTGCTTCACATGGTGTGATAGGAGGGGGGAATAACAGGTGATCCACTTTCTGGGAATCAGCACCTTCAAAAATTTGTTTTATTAGAACCACTGATGTCTCAACTTATATGCCCATGTGTATTATGTCCATAAATTGTGTGTTCTGTGGTCAATTTTCCCGAAAGGGCAATAGAACAAAAAACTGGGGGTCCTTGATATTTAAGCCTGAAACCAACTAACTCAGCCGCGGAGTGAAAAAAGCCCATAAAAGTAAGTAGCATCTTAATGCAGCTTAAATGAACCATGTAAGTTAATGGAAGTATATACAATGACAGCATGCCAAAAACGATCATCGCTGATTATGTTAATCTGCCTGCATACTGGATGAATTTTAATTTAAGCTTCCTGGTTTTCAGCATCTCAGGCAATGGATATTGTGTTGTTGCTGTGCGCTATTGGAGGAATCAATTAGCAATATGGCACGTGTCTGAGAAGAAATATTCTTGGTTCTTGATTTTTGCACAAGTCTTTTCTCTGATGGTTTCTGCTGTTTATGTCAGTGTATTTGTTACTCAATAGTCACACTTCTTAAAAACATAATTAAGTTTTTTCAAAGTTGACAACCCTACTTGTATGTGTACATACCACTCATTTCACACATACAGACTGACATGTATGGAGGCTTTGAGTAAGGCAAATTCCAGAACTGACAATACATGCTAGTTAACCTGCAATCTATGTGTCTATAATTGGTAAGCAGGGTAACAGCTTTTCAGGGCTAATAATATGTGCTGGTCAACCTGCTTTCTATCTACAAGTAACCTTCGGAAGTAGTGTTCTGCTTTGGGCATAGTTTGTATGACATGATTCTGATCTGTTCATCATGGAGGACTCTCTCAACTCTCAGACATACAACTCAATACCTTTGTGGACCATGTTCTTCCTGCATTATTGACGTTATACCCAGATAGCAAATGTTCCAGGGTGATATTGTTATTGTGTTGTTGTTATTTTGGTTTTTAGGAGCATTAGCAACTAAGGCCATATTGCTCCGGGGATATGCGGTGGTCATTCCCTGACCTTTCCGCATCCTCCATATTTGGTGGTCACTGGCTTGAACCCTGGTCTAATCAAGAAGCGTGTGCTACACACTGCTGCTCCTGCCCACCTGGCTACAGAGGAGCCATGCTATTGTGTACAGGATAGGAATAGTGCAAATATAGTTAGATGAGACCTCAAAACATATGCCATTATCTTGGTTTCACAGTGCTTAGATCTGAATTCACATGATTCATACAGCAATTATAAATATTCGAAATCTAAACGTAGACTCTTAGATTTCGAATAACAAAAATATACTGCATCATCAGGAACATCTTAGATTTTTCCTACAAACTATATACAGGAAAAAAAAAAACTATATCAAAATAAACTTTACGATATAGTAAAGAAATTAATTAAAAGCAATTATCTAACCTCTCTAATCTCTATGCTCTCTCTGCATTTTAGACTTAGAAGCACTATGAAAGCATATCCTCACTACAAATGCCAACAATGAAGTCCTACAGTTCCTACAACACCTGACCAGTGCTTCATTTGCTTATTTCTGTTCTTCTTTATAATTGGTAGTTTAAATTAGTCCACATATAGACTATATACACTGTGTCCCTGTTCTATTAAAATTTAGTGATCCAAAGAACCATAAATGTTTTTTTTCCCTTTATAGTTCATAAAGGAACAAATTAATTAGACTACTGTTTGTTCTACATATTATCAGAAACAACAGGGAAACATACAAATGAGAAAGAAACAAAGGATTGCTGTCTGTCAAAAGTTCAGAATGAGATATGCATATGGATGTTCAGCATTATTGGGAAAAGGGGGGGGGGGAAATCCAGCTTCATAATTACCTTCAAAGAAGGTAATTATGAAGGTGGTAATTATTTGCTGCCAGAAGTCCTCCCCACTCCCACCCTGCATTTGAGGGTCCACATTACTACATTAGTAGTTTTTATTTGCACTTGGTCATGAAAAAATGCAATTTGAAGGTTGTCAGCAATGTAGTATATAACTAAATCATAACAGTCAACTGGTACAACTTCTTCAGAGAAGTCTGCACATTACTGTTGAAGGGATAAAAAATAGCGTTCTAGGAACAGTCAGGAATCAGTGAAACAAAATATAGCTTTTGATAGCATTTGAAATATAAGGAATATAATTGGTCTATATGTGTCATAAGAGGAATAAATAGGGACAACAGAATGAGAGTACTATTAATATCACCAGTAGGGGGGATGGAAACAAGCAAAATCCTCTTAGAAATTAAAATAAAACCACACACACACACGCACATTGGCTTTTGCTTTGTCTGTAGTGTGGTTTTTTTGCCATGTGAATACTAGGCTTTGTCTTTTTATTTTAGCACTGCATAAGGACCACCTTATGCAAATCTACTGCATAGGCTGCTCGATCATAGTGTCTTTCAGTCATGGCATGGATTTGTTTAGCATTCGAAATGTAGTGATTCCCTGGCTATTATAGCCTCGTGGTCTGACGAGATGGGGCATAGTGGTCAGTCTATCTTGTTTTATTTTGTCATTTTTAGTTTATTGGTCATGTATTGGTGGTAGAATAAGTATCCATATTAGTGATATTTTACACAATTTGGAAGCCGGCGCCATTAAATTTTGTATTTGGCCTTCATTTTCTTAATTATTTAGGAATGATTCTCCAACAGTATTCTCTTCTTTATTCTCTCCCCCCCCCCTTTTTTTTTTTCTTCTTTTGTTTTGTATTGTTTTCTTGGTTAAGTTCATTTTCACTGTACTGGTTTGCCATGCTACTGACATACCAGTAGCATGGCAAACCAGTTTTATTTGATTTTATTTTGCATTTTATTTAACTTGATGACACGCAACATGTAGTGGTTTGTGCATTTTTTTTCCACCACTGATGCTTGCTTTACTATCTTTATTTTATTTTACTTTTGCTGTTTATTTTTTAATTTAATTTGGATTATATATATAGAACAAATGAATGGCAATGAATATAAAATATAAGAACAGATAAATGGAGAGCAGAAAACATATTCATAATTGGAAATTTGTGACACTCCATTGTCAACTACTTAAAACTTTTGTAGCCAAAAAACACTAAATCATGTGGAATGTTGCTATGAAAAAAAAACGAAGTATTTGAAGTCGAGGTCTTACCGAGAGAGAGAGTAATATTTGCTGTATAGAATTCAAGTAACAAATTCCTACAGTGGAACAGCAGCTTCTGATAAATTTCTCTAATGTACACAGACTGGTATGAAAGTAATGCTTCCTAATTTTTTGCTTTCAAATGTGGCATCATTGGTCATTTGCATGTTACTGAGTGGTCACTAGAGGTCTTTAGTTTCACCATACTGAGTGATTCCGTGATAGGTCTCGTGAGTACAGTACACAGATAGTTCAAAATGGTGGATGTTACAGATATACATATCAAGCAAAGAGTGGTGATTGAATTTCTTGCGAAGGAAGTGATGCCTATTGAAATTCATATGCATCTCAAAAATGTTTATGGTGACAATACTGGAGATGTGAGTACAGTTAGATGTTGGGTAAGACACTTTAAAAGTGAGGAAAGTGACATTGTTGAGCCCCGAAGTGGCTGGCCAGTAACATCAGTGGCAACAGACAAGAGCCGGATCGATGTGCTGATCAAAGAGGACCACCTCATCACAATGTACAAATTGTGTGATGCAGTAGGTATAGGGAAACCTGCTCTGATAATCATCATAAAGGAACTAAGCTACAACAAGATTTGTGCTCAGTGGGTTCAAAATACTGACACATGAGCACAAAGAAGCCCAGAAAGTCATATGTATGGCACTTCTCCAGCACTATGAAAGTGAAGGAGAGGTTTTTATTTCATGCATAGTCACAGGTAACAAAACTTGGGTCCACCCTGAAACTAAGAGAGACAGTCAAGTGAGTGGCACCATCAGAGTGGCGACCAGCTCAAGCACGGTGTTTGCAAATCCCTCTGGAGCAAGAGTAAGGACTTTTACAGGATTGGAATACAGCCTCTGACCCAGAGATGCTGAAAGTGCATAGAAAATTATGGTGACTTTGTGGAAAAATAACAGTGTGTTTATTAATGACTGAGGATTAATTGATGTAAAAGACAAAGTTGAAGGAATTAAATTTTTTTCCTGTACCTCTCCTTGTATCAGTATTCGGGCTCATTTTAGCCATATTTTTGCTACTTTTTCAGTAAAAGAAAAATAAATCATATACTTCATAAAGAAAATTTATTAAATATTTAAATTTTTAAAATTTTATTAAATCATAGAAAAGCATGCCTTTGCATGTTTTTCTATAAGTTAGCTAAGCAAACAAAAATTTGCACCCATTTCTGCTCATATTTTAACTAAATTTACTTTAAAAAAAATTTACTTTAAAATCTGAGCAGAACAATAAGTTCTGAACAATTGTTCAGAACTTATTGTTCTGCTCAGAATAATTAATTCTGCTCAGATTTTAAAGTAAATGTTGTAATATGGAAATTGCAGGATAAAGTTTCTGTAAAACATACTGAGGTGAATTGGACTTAAATCTTACTTCCTGTGTGTTGTTAAAGTGCAGTTATAACCAAAATAAAATTCCAGTTACTATTATATTTGCTATTTTATGGGTCTGCAAGTATGAACTATGCTGATCCATGTGTACATCTTCCAGGAAAGAAGCAGACTACAGCCTCAAAAAAAAAAAAAAAAAAATATCCTTTGTTTAAACTTTTAAGTAAGCATAATAGATAAAACCCAATAATTAATGAGCATTTCAGACAGTGCAATGCAGCAACTGAGTTCTACATTTTTCATAAGGCATTAAATTCAAGGCCACAATAACATTGTCCACGTAACTTATTAACTGGAACTCAGTCATCAGTGTTCTCATCTAACTTATGTCAGTAAGCTGGAACCATGATTGAAAGAACACTGTTTTGCTTTGGAAGAACAAAAATAATTCATTAAAATAAAAATAAATATTTTGCCCATAAGTAGCGAGAGACTTTCTGAAATTTTCAATGTAAATTTATTGAGAAGGTAATTGAATTGGGTTATAGTTTGGAACAAGTGTCCAATGCTGATGAGAGCAACTTTTTTTGAAGAGTTTTACCAAAGATAATTTTAATTTATGAAAGTGAAGATTCTGTGCTCTATCACAAAATTGGTTACGAGCAAGCAAGTAATCCCTTGTGAAAATTATACTGAAAGCTACAAATTATGTTTATTGGTAAATGGAACATTACAGAAATCACTGTCTTTCAAATAACTTCTAATTTCCTGTTCTCCAAAAAAAAAAAAAAGCCATGAGAAGGGTTGGGTAAGTACTCATTGCTCACCAAATGGTTTTATTCTGAATTTATTCCCCATTATAAAAAGGTCTAAAAGAAATAAATGCCAAAAGAAGCTTTGCTAATTCTTGACAGTGCACTAAATTACTAGATGTAGATCAATGCTTTCCAAACTTTTTCCTTCATTACCCAAAACCACTTATCAGAAAGTCCTTTTTACCCAATGTAGGTAAAACACTAACTGCACAGAAAGCATTAGCATTAGTAGAGGCTTATGATGAAAGAAAGCAAGCATATGCAGCATCAGCCAAAAAAAAAAAAAAAAACCCACCGCTCCCATTTCACCCTTCCGTTCGTTCCAAATACCTGTCCGGTTCGGCCTTAAATTTATTTAGGCTATCAACTTCCACGACAGAAGATTGAAGTCTGTTCCACCAGCCAACTACCTGCTGGCTAAAGGCAAACTTCCGCACATCTATCCTACAACTGTCTTTCCTCAATTTGAATCTATGCCCTCTCAGGTGATTATTCTGAGCAAGAGGAAGAATCCCATCAGCATTGAGTATGCTCAAACCATTCAAGGCTTTATACACCTCAATCAGATCACCTCGCAGGTCTGATGTAGCTTCATGAGCATCAACTAACTTATCTTTTCTTGGATCCCTTGGCCACAGTGGTATTCCAGGAAATGAATGTGCAGATGATGCTGCAAAGCACCCTTCCAATATAGCCTCAACAAATGATCTAGTCCCATATCTTGATTATGACACAAAATACAGAGAACATGCATGGAACAATGGACACTTTGGAAAATGCAAACAAATAACAAACTATTTCAAATAAAACCTGAACCACAATTATGGACTTCTACCCTTCGTAAAAATAAAAAAAGAAGTAATCTTAGCCAGAATCCGAATAGGTCACACTCACCTCACTCCTCTATATCTGCTTACAGGGAAGGATCCTCCTCAGTGTGGAAACTGCTCGCAACCACTTACAGTAAAACATATACTTCTCTCGAATATCGCTTGTTTAACAACGCCTGACGAATAGCTTTTAGTTTCATCTCAGATCTGCAACAACCTCTGTCTCTAGATAGCATCGTAGATAAAGAATCAAATCTCTCTGAATTATTTCTCTATTTAAAACAAATTCAAATGTATGATTGTTTCTAACTGCTGTACAAGCAGTTCCTGTATGTAAAGTCAATTGATTTGGGAGGTGCAATATGGCCTAAGTTGCCCTTGCACCAGAAAACACCACCACAACAACAACAACAGCAACCTCTCAGGTGCCTAGTCTCCAGACACTGTAATCTGCAAAACTTAAGCCTTTCTTCGTAAAAGCAACCCTTCGTTCCATTCACTAATCTTGTTGCCCCTCTTTGTATACTTGTTCCAACAGCTCTACATCCTTCTTAAAATGAGGCCTCCAGACCTGTGTGCAGTACTCAAGGTGTGGTCTGACCATTGCCTTATACAAGGGGATAATCACCTCCTTATCCCTGATAGTAAAATTCCCGTATATCATTGACAAGACACCATGAGCTACTCTTGCAGACTGTCTGCACTGCTCAGAAAACTTCATATCTGCCTGCACAATTACCCCCAGGTCCTTTTCATTCTCTACCACTATCAGTATATTACCACAGTGTTGATACATTACTCTGTGGTTACTGCTTCCCATATGCAGTACTTTGCATTTGTCAATGTTAAACTTCATTTGCCACCTTTCAGCCCATCTGCTCAACTTTTCTAGATCCTGTTGCAGCAGTGTACTGTCATTAGTGTCCTTAACAACCCTGCCAACCTTTGTATCATCTGCAAACTTGAACATTAAGCCTGATATACCATCATCAATATCATTTATAAATACAGAAAACAATAATGGACCAACACTAAACCCTGAGGGACTCCACTAATAACATTAGTCCACAAAGAGCAGTGTTCATTGATTACCACTCTGTCTTCTTCCACTCAACCATCCTTTTATCCATAGCAGCTATTTGCCTCTAATGCCACACTGCTCCAATTTGTTCAGCAGTCTTCCATGTGCAACAGTATCAACAGCCTTTCTAAGATCCAATACATGATATCAAAGCTATTCTCTGCATCCAGTTGCTTTGTGACCACGTCATAGTATCCAATTAAATTGGTCAGACAAGACTTCCCATTAACAAAACCATGCTGAGTCCAAGCTATAACTGAAGTCTTGTCTATATGATCCTGCAGTTCTTCTTTAACCAGTGCCTCCATTAATTTCCCTGGAACAGAAGTTAAACTAACAGGTCTATAATTACTTGTGTTGCCCTTTGATCCTCCTTTGTGAATTTGGGTCACATTTGCACATCTCCAGTCCATGGGTACTTCCTCTGATTCCAAGGAAGCTCTCATAATTATGGCTAAGGGTTTGCTTACTTCTTTTGCTGCCTCCTTTAATATAACCGGATAGGATAAATCCCATCCACCCCACATATATGACAAGTGAAGAGAGATCAGTAAAAAAATAGGAAACAAACAATATGTTTGATGCAATGTCTTTATTTTTAACATCTCTAAACATTTTAGCAGCCCCAAAAAATTTGGTAATTATTCGCCATGAATATTTCATCACCCAGGTTCCACCGTGATACATACCTCACACTGCGCTTAAAGTTTAGACTAAACGACTGGATTCACTATAGTTTGGGGGGGGGGTACGTGTAGATGTATTTTGTCAATTCTCCATGTGCATGCAAGCATGGTAAAAATGATTGAATCGTATGGCGTATTTATTAAATAGCAAATAAATACTTGTTAGACTGTTTTAGAGTATCGGCGCACACTGACTGATCACTTTCTTCAGAGTACTTCTACACTTTTATGGTAAATTTTAATGTGTATTCCGAGGTGTGTTGCTACCCAAAGAAAAACCACTTTTACCCAATTTTGGGTAATTTATCCAGGTTTGGGAAGCACTGATGTAGGTGAATTGCCAAGTGATGGTAACAGCAATGTTTCTTCCTGTTAACTTCAAACCTGTAATGGCGCACTATGGTCATAGTTGCCGATGCGCCCAATAAATCCCGAAACAAACAAACAAACAAATCAAACCTGTAATTCAGTCAATGGGCCAGAGTATGATTCAAGCAAATTATACTTTGGTCCATTGGCTTCAGTATTGTAAAAATATTCTAGTTCCTGTAGTAAATGTAATTGAATATATCAAACTAAATTAAACAACATAACTTGAGAAATGGGGTGTTTTTCTTTCAACAAAGTATTTACCAAATTTATGGGAAAAATTATGGCCTAAATTGGATGATTTTATAAAAAAAATTGAGAAACTAGGGACAATGAGGACATCATAGAACTGATATCAGGCTGTATTTATGTATTAACACATATACTGAATGGTCGGGCGCCTCTGTAGCCAGGTAGTAAGGAGCAGCAGTGCGTAGCACACGCTTCTTGATTAGACAGGGGTTCGAGCCTGTGACCACCAAATATGGGGGATGTGGAAAGGTCAGGGAATGACCACCGCATTTCCCGGAGCAATATGGCCTTAGTTGCTAATGCTCCTAAAAACCAAATCACACACACTGAATGGACTACAGAAAATGGGATAGCAGTTCACCAAATACTGTTTCTGTGTGAGTTCCACAAATCTTCTTTCAAGAAGAGACTAAACTGAGCAAAACACAAAAACATGTGATTTCTTTATTCAGAAATAATAAAGAAATTGAATTATATTGCATAATATGTTTTGAATAATATAATGTAAATTAATTTTTTTTGTCAAAATAAGTTTAGCATTTTTCTCATATTAATATAGACCTTTTTTCTATTTATCATTGCATTTTTTTTTATCACAGAATTCTGTACACAATGTAAAAGAAATCACTAATTATAAGTAATTCTTCATCCTTGCAGATTGAAAGAAATGCTTTTGCACATCTGAAACTTATTTATATAATGTGTATGCATGTTGCAGGACCAGCAAGCAGCCGTAGTTCTTCAACTAGTAGTATCAATAGTGTTTCCTCAGAGACCAGGTCGACTAGTTCCTTGCTGTTGGGAAACAACAATGATATCTTTATTAAGGTAAAATAATTAAAATACATTTAACAGCTTTAGAGTGTTTTCTAAGTATACAAAAACTTGTAATAAGTAAAGATGGTATTTTCTGTTAGATGGTGTCTGCAGCATGTACCAGGGTTCCCTATTTACAGTTATTTTAAGAGACCCTTCTTGTGAGTTGGAAAGGTGTGGAGAAAATTTTCACATTATACATATAACCTGGCAGCAGTCATGTCCCTGATAGTCATCTAGCATGTGCCCAACTGTGTTTTTTATTTCTAAAAAAAAATTTGCTTGAAATATACAATTCCTGAACTTTTACTAATGGATTGTACTACTTATTAAGTGTAATTTTTTTAATAAAAACTTTTAAAATTTAAGTTTTTTTTTTTTACATGTTATTTTCAATTAAATAAATCTTTTATTAATGCTGTTTAAAATAAAAAGAAAACATAAACATAAAATATAAACAGGGAACAATTAGTCACTTCCATTTTCCAGTATAGAAACCTTTTTAAGTGTACAAAAATTCAAACTTTATACTTGCACACACATTAATATCAATACATGCACAGGTGCCTCTGTAGCCAGGTGGGAAGGAGCAGCAGTGCGTAGCACACGCTTCTTGATTAGACCGGGGTTCGAGCCCATCACCACCAAATATGGAGGATGCGGAAAGGTCAGGGTATGACCACCGCATATCCCGGAGCAATATGGCCTTAGTTGCTAATGCTCCTAAAAACCAAATAAACAACAACAATACATGCACACACACACACACACACACACATATTAAAATAAATTAAAAGTCAAATAAATAAGTAGATAAATAATAATTCATACAGTAAATCATTTTACCTTACTGATAATAATAATAATCAGTGAGAAACCATTTTATATAATAAATAAACTATGTGTATTTTAGTGAAATTGCATCATTTATACACAGCTAAATATAGATTAGCAAATTTGCAATAGCGACACCGTTTAAGTTGCATCTCATATTGTGAATACCTTCACGACGAGTTGCCATGACATTGCACTACTTCGAATAAGTAACGCTTCACCCAAAGGAGAAGACTGTTGTTACTTATTCTCAGTAGATACCACCACCCAGATGGCACAGTTTTGAAATATGGTGTGTAGTGTAAGTGTAAGTGTTTTTAGGGTCAAGCGGCACCAGGGGTTCCCCCGATCTCCGCGTAGTTTACGTTGTGGTGTATTACAGTACACTGTAAATGCCAGAGATTTAAAAGTGTATGGATCTTGGATCGTGTAATGTCGTGTAGCATTGTTCTTCTGTCCATTTAGCCGCTGGACCCCTGTTGGGATCCAACGTTGCCCCACTTACGCCCCGTGGAGGCAGGCCAGGAACTCCGTAGACTTAGTTTACTCTGGCAGGTCCTGCCGCTTAGTTTCCTGAGATTTCGGCGGCTAGGACAAAAAAAAAAACACCCCTTTGGGTGCCATATTCCAATGGTCATCAAGAAAATAAAATAAAGTGTTTTTTGTTATTTGCATTGATGTGGGGATATTATCGCTTTAATTTCTTAGACCGAATGCTGGGTGTATGACGGTTTTGATGTATTAATTTTGACGTGTGGGACTTCACTAGCGTGAAGATAGAGGGGAGGGAGACAGAAGACTGGGGGGAAAAGACAGAAGTATGGAGCCAATAAAGAAGGCGGCCCCAGTTTCAGTGGGGCATGCCCATGCCCCACCAGAGAGGAAACAAGGGAAGGCGAGAAGGGGAACCGCGTGGCCGTCCCCTCCTCCCGTGGAGTTAAGAATTTTAGGTGAAGAGGGCTAGAGTTGCCCTCTTCAGGTCCCCAATATGGCCTTTGTCTCACGTCTGTTTCTCTTCATTGTCACTCATGGGGCAAGCCGCATACTTGTGTTCCTCTTTCTTTGGACATCATCATTGGTTGATATCCCCGTCCTTAGTTTCTCGTATTCCTTGGTGTCCATATTTGGTTTCATTACTCCTGTTGGCCTTGGTGGATGGCTATTTGTAGTTTTCTTCTGGAGAAGATGTCCTGGGCAAAGCGACTAAAGGCCGCAAATTCTTCTGGTGTGTCTAGGAAATGGTGTTCCTGGGTGTTAGAGATGTATTTAATTCTCGTGATCATTTGACATCTGATGTCTTCATATATTTCACACTGATGCATAACGTGATGCCATGTTTCTAGTTCGCCGCAGAGACAGTATGATTCCTTGATTATTCCCATGGCATTTAATTTGGCCTTGAAAGGCCCGTGGCCGGTGAGTAGAAAAGTAGTGTTTAGGCCTGGGTACAGCCATGCGGGAGCCTTGGGATACAGCTTGGTTACTTGGGGATTTGAAATATGGTATGGGATAAAGTTCTTGGGCGACCAGGCTAGTTGGGTGGGTAAAGTGCCTGCCTGGCAACCCAAAAGGTCGCGGGTTCAAATCCCGCCTCGGGCTTCGATCAGAGTACTGCAAAAACCTTGGGAGGTGCATTATGACCACAGAAGCCGTTGCACCAACAACTAAAACAAACAAAATAAAGTTCTCGGTTATCCTCATACTATCGCTATTAGACTTAGAAAAGAGATAAAGATGTAGGAAGGTGATAGTAGGAGAGGCAGAGTAAAGAAATGCTGTAGAAGGAAGAAAGGGACAGTTGCGCCTTCAACTCACACTCAAAGCTCATATATTCCTCGAATAGGCAATGCTTCCCCAGTAGAGAAGATTGTTGTTACCTATTCGAGGAAACTCAGTGGCCATCAGGCCCCCCCAGACGGCACCGTTTCAGGGCTATTTTGTATTTGTGTGGGATAATAACTCGACTATCCAGTTGTCCCTATTAGACTTAGAAAAGCAAAAAGGTAGAGGGAAAGTAATAGTAGGAGTGGAAGAGGAAAAGAAACGGCGCAGAAGAATGAAAGGGACAGTAACTCCTTCAACTCACACCACTCAAAAACTCCTCGAATAGGCAACACTTCCCCACTGGAGAAGGCTATTGTTACCTATGCTTGGAAACTCCAGACATCATCAGGCTCCCACTGGTGCCGTTTCAGGGCTATTTGGCCCTTCTTCGGTGGGTGGGTAGGTACCCGAGTGATGTAATGATGGCAAAAACAGTTGTGAAGTATATCTTCACAATATGAGAGATGCCTGATGGTGTATGATATAAGTTAAGACTCTAATGCATTAGGGCTTAAAGCCTCAAACTGCAAAAGAGATTAGACTATGTGTATTTTAGTGCAATTGCATCATTTATACACACTGAATATAGATTAGCAAATTTGCAATAGCGGCATCGTTTAAGTTACATCTCATATTGTGAATACCTTCACAACGAGTTGCCATGACATTGCACTACTTCGAATAAGTAACACTTCACCCGAAGGAGAAGACTGTTGTTACTTATTCTCAGTGGATATCACCACCCAGACAGCACCGTTTCAGGGCTATGTGGCCCTTCTTCAGTGGGTGGGCAGGTACCCAAGTGATGTAATGATGGCAAAGACAGTTGTGAAGTATATCTTCATAATATAAGAGATGCCTGATGGTGTATGATATAAGTTAAGCCATCATTACATCACTTGGGTACCTACCCACCCACCAAAGAAGGGCCAAATAGCCCTGAAACGGTGCCGTCTAGGTGGTGGTATCCATTGAGAATAAATAACAACAGTCTTCTCCTACGGGTGAAGCGTTACTTATTTGAAGTAGTGCAATGTCATGGCAACTCGTCGTGAAGGTATTCACAATATGAGATGTAACTTAAACGATGCCGCTATTACAAATTTGCTAATCTGTATTTAGCTGTGTAAAATGATGCAGTTGAATAAAATACACAGTCTAATCTCTTTCGCAGCTTGAGGCTTTAAGCCCTAATGCACTAGAATAATAAATAAACATAAAACAAAAAAATACAGGTAACCCTCGTATAACACGGTAGTTTGGTTCCTACGAAATCTTGTGTAATGTGAAACCATGTTATACGGGACTAAGAACAGTACAAAAGGGAGGGGGGGGGGGTTATGTTCCAAAAGCTAACAAAAATACGCCATTTTTTTTGTAACTATTGGAAACTTAATTTTTATAGTAGTAATAACTTAATATTTTAACTTTATTTTCATAATAGTAGTAACTTAAATAGTAATAGCTGAACAAACGTCTTACCTTACGAACTGTGATACTTATATGCAGTGCTTTTTTTTTTGCAAAAAAATAGGCGCCGGTACTCATTCTTTGCTATCAGGAAAAATTCTGTGCAGGCACGGGTGACACAGCTAGCACGCGGTGGGTGTCAGCCAAGCCAGCTGCATCCATCTGTTAAGGAGATCACGTGACACTGGGTGCCTCCGTAGCCAGGTGGGAAGGAGCAGCAGTGCGTAGCACACGCTTCTTAATTAGACCGGGGTTCGAGCCCGTCACCACCAAATACGGAGGATGCGGAAAGGTCAAGGGAATGACCACCGCATATCCCGGAGCAATATGGCCTTAGTTGCTAATGCTCCTAAAAACCAAATAACAAACAAACAAACAAATGTGACACTGGGCGGAGTCAGCACCCATCAATCACGGCCGTATTGCTAGCAGTCGGAACACAGTACCCGATACTGAATCTCGACCATTAATTTTATTAACACACACAGTTTATTAAGCATAAATTTATTATACAAGTATATAAAAAATAAGTCAAAGGTGAGCTGATTTAATAACTAAAAATAATAAGTAAAATGTAAAAATAAGTACCAAGTAGAAAAATAAGTAAAAATAAGTACCAAGTAAAAAAATAAGTAAAAATAATTTCATAATGAAGTTTTGGTCGAGATTCAGAAATGGGTACCCCTTCCAGACTGCTAGCGATACGGCCGTGATTGATGGGTGCTGACTCCGCCCATTGTCACGCCATCTCCTTAATAAATGGAAACAGCTGGCATGGTTGACACGCACTGCGTGCCAGCCATGTCACAAGCTGTTAAAAAAGGTGCCGGTACGCTGTACCGTTGCATACCGTCACAAAAAAAACCCTGCTTATATGTGAGATAATGTACGTTCATTTAATTTTCTTCTTCTTCATCGCTGCTAAGCACAATCTCTTCTGCAGCATCTAGATTTCGTGTACCTTCAGCTCTCTTTAAAAGTCACAAACTGCACTCTTCCAAGTCGCAATTTTTTTTTATAGTCTCAAACAAGCACAAGTTCAATAGCACAGAACCTAACCCAGGGATCTCCCAACAAAATACAGTGGACCTCACTTTAAATGATTCGTGAAAATTGGAAGAATATTTTGCAGTTAGCAAAAGAAATTTACACTTACATACATAGCTTAATTAATACGTACTGTAATATGTACATACTAATTGATATTGCTGTTTACTGCCTTTTTTTTTTTTGTTGTAAAATTTAAAACAGTAAAAATGATAAGCAATTAATAACAAAGAACACAGCACACACAAATTGCAACAAACACGATATGGAGTAATGGGTTTTTGAAAATTTATTTATGTTTTTTATATGATTGAATATTTCATGGAAGGGGAAACACATTTCACCATAATAATGTGAAAACCCACAGAATTCCAGCTCTCGGTGCTACATCAAATGCAAGAAGATAGAGTTTACTACCCATTTATAATTGATTACATTAACAGAAAAGACCAGTAAACCGGAAGCTGCAAATTGTTTTTATTGTTTTATGGTAGTGACTTCCAGAAATGTGCTTTAGAAAAATATCATGAAGACGATAACAACTAGTGAGTCAGCAGCAGGGATTCATAAAAAGGGAATGGAAACATTGAAAATTACATTTAACATAATAGCAGGGTTTTCTCAGTATAAAAAGCTCAAAAATACTATGTTATGCAAGGTTTCCAGCAATTCTCATACCGTGTTCGAGCGAAACCTTGTTGTAGAACTACTGTGTTGTGTGAGGATTGCTGCAATTTATCAATCGTGTTAGAGTGAAACCGTGTTATAGAAGTACTGTGTTATATGGGGGTTGCGGCGCCTCCATAGCCAGGTGGGCAGGAGCAACAGTGCATAGCACACGCTTCTTGATTAGACCGGGGTTTGAGCCTGTGACTACCAAATACGGAGGATGCAGAAAGGTCAGGGAATGACCACCGCATATCCCCGGAGAAATATGGCCTTAGTTGCTAATGCTCCTAAAAAAAACCAAATAACAATAACATACGGGGGTTGCCTATACCTAATTTCTGTAGCAGAAGCAGCACCCATTGATGAGAAATTTACTTGTTTATGTAACTCTGAAACTGAAAGTAGCATTTTGAGGCAGAAGATATAAATACTAACACAGATGGTTGTTGTGCCATCTGATAGGCTCTCTGAAATGTATAATTTGCGGTAAACAGTAACCCTTGGTCCAAGGTAAATGGCTGAAAATTTCAGACATTAACCTTGGACCAATAATTAATGCACAGTTGATATTTTTGAGTGTCATCTGTCAGGACCTGCACGAGCAGTGCTCGGTTAAAATATCAGGAATCTTAAGATGGAATGGTCACCAGACATGAATGCGAATAAATTTGGATAATTTATCCCTGTTAAAGATTTTTATGTCGTTTTGATTTTTTTTTTTCCCCTAGAGTTTCTGTGTCCAGTTATTTAACCCAGCATGATAATTTTATTAAATGTAGAGTTACTAGTTCAATATAAGCTGCCCTAATGTCACTCTTTTATGCATCTGCTGTAATTGCACTGTCCATATGGTTTCATTGTTGCTGGTGGGTAGATGAATTGCAAATTTGTATTTCTATATTTATATGTTTTGTGCTTTCTATTTATCACAAATCCCATTACTGGCACATTATTGTATAACTAATTAATTTGGTGTGTATTGATCTCTACATAAAGGAGGTATGGTTATTCATTTAAAACTTTTTTGGAAATCCTAAATATACAGGGTGATTCAGGAGGAATAGTAAATATTTTGGGAGATTATAGCAGTGGTCTCCAAAGTGGGGTGCATGAGATGATCCATGGGGTGGTTTGGTAAGTAGAGCGAGTGATGCAATCCTTTCATTTGGATCAACATATCTATGTGAGGTGACTTTCTCTGCAGTGATTATTATTAAAACCATGTTTAGAAAAAAAATTAACTTGTAACCAGATCTTCGGGTAGCTGTGTCCCAAAATATGATCTTTTCAAATTATATGTGATTTTATATATGTGATTCTAGATATAATATATTTAATTATTTATTTAATATATTTAATTTTTTATTCTGGGGTGCTTGCTAGTCCTTTTAAGTAAAATAAGGGTGCATGACCAAAAAAAAAAAAAAAAAAAGTTTAGAGACCACTAGGTTATAGTATCAGTAATTCTATAAAAAAGTTCATATAAACATGTGTCCAATTCTCAATGGATACGGAGATACAGCTGTTTTGGCATGTACAAAGCCATTATGAGAGGTATTAAAGAACGATAAATGACTTATTGTTAATATTTATTGACTTTTTCAATGATACAAAACACAAATAATTGACAAATTTTTTACAGTTCAAAGTAAATGTTCAAAAATTCCACCGCCAATCTCAATGCACTTTGCATCTCTTGTGGTAATATGACGTGTGTTGTTCTTCTCAGGTTGTCTTGGCATTCCTTTATGAGGGCAGCGGCGTCTCCATAGCCAGGTGGGAAGGAGCAGCAGTGCGTAGCACACTCTTCTTGATTAGACCGGGGTTCGAGCCCGTGACCACCAAATACGTAGGATGCGGAAAGGTCAGGGAATGACCACCGCATATTCCCAGAGCAATATGGCCTTAGTTGCCAATGCTCCTAAATAACAAACAAACAAACAACATGAGGGAAGCAGTATCAAAAATGCAAACGAACAATTCATCTCTTGTATTCACCTTTTCTTTGTATACTGCCCTTTTCATCCATCCCCAGAAACAAAAATCTAATGGAGTGAGGCCTTGGTGGCCAATGAATGGGACCACCGTGGCCAGTCCATCGTTTAGGGAAAGTTCTATTTAGATATTGTATCACCAGATGGGTATAATGTGCAGGAGCTCTATCATGCTGAAAGTACAAAGGGTACTAGGAACGTTTTGCAATAGAGCTTTGTTTATTTAATTTTTTCAAAGTAATTTCCTCTACATTCAATACACCTCTCCATCCTCCGAAACCAATCTTTAAACCAGTTCTGCCAAGTTTCACTAGGGAGTAAAGCACACTCGTTGTCCCAAGCCTGTAGAAGGTCCTCATCACTGGAAAACCGCCTCCCTTTTAGCTTCATTTTCACATGCGGGAACAGTGCAAAGTCGCAGGGAGCAAGGTCTGGACTGTAGGGAGGGTGCTCGAGAAGTTTCAGTCCTGTCGTGGTCAAATATTCGGTGCAGGCTTTGGCGCTGTGAGCTGCAGCATTATCGTGATGGAGGTACCAGGTGTTCATTCTTGACTTTGGCCACAGGTTCTTCATAGATCCAATGACTTTAGGCAGGCATTGTTCAGTATACCACTTAGCTGTGACTGTCTTCTGCGTGTCCAAAACGACACGTTCCACAATTCCACTCGATTTGAAAAATACAGCTATCATTTTCTTCTTTACAGATCGGGATTTTCTGACAATTACGGGTGTGTCTTCATCATCAAAGACCCAAACTTTGTTTTGAGCCTTGGTCGGCAGATCGTAATAGTACAGCCAAGTCTCGTCACCCGTCACGATGTTGTTCACATACCGAGATTGTCCCTTATCAAACTTTTTTTAACATCTCCCGGCACCAAGTCACATGTCGTGTCATCTGCTCTTCAGTCAGTTGATACGGCACCCAGAGAGAACAAAGTTTCTTCACGTGCAAATGATCTTGCAGAATCGAACGAATTGCTGGTGCATTTAGGCCCAAAGTATCCTCTATCTGTTGGTAGGTCACTCGCCTGTTTTCGTCAAGCATTTTCCTCACAGCAGTAACGTTTTCCTCCGTAACCGACGTTCGTGGCCTTCCTGGCCTCTCAGATTCCTCTAGAGTGAAATTTCCCCTTTGGAATTCTCTATACCACCTGAATATCGTTGTACGATGTGGACAATCATCATCTAGTGCAAGAGTCATTTCTTCTAAGCACTGGTCTATGGTTAAACCACGCACGAAATTATACCGCAAAACTGTCCTTATCTCATTTCGTGACCACGATGCCATCGCAAGCACTTTACACTCTCACTACTAATGAATAACTGAGCCCATCGACTTGGCACGGCGGCTACTATGCACGTATGAACATGTCTCAACATGCAGCAACAAGCAGCTTCCTGTGATTCATTGTTGCGTCATATTGCAAAACGTTCCTAGTACCTTTTGTACATACCAATCCTTGTAGCCAAGGGAACGTCCTCCAATAGTAGTGGAAGTTCATTTTGCAGAAATTCCAGGTAAAGAACCCTGTAAGATGATTTTGTAACACAACAGGCCCAATCAACTGATTGTCAATAATACTGCACCACACATTCACAGAGAAGTGATGTTGAAAATTTGTTTCTACAGCGGCATGTGAATTTTGGTCTGAAAATTTGTTTCTACAGTGGCATGTGAATTTTGGCCACCCATGAGAGTTATGGGTGTTGTTAATACTGTCACGGGTAAAAGTAGCTTCATCACTGAACAGTATTAATGGAATTAATCAGCAATTAGCATTTACCCACTAACAAAATTTCAATCGCTGGGCATTGTCTCCTGGTTGAAGATGTTGCACCTGCTGTATGCAAAATGGATACAATCTGTGCTCACATAATGTTCGCCATAGTCCTGTCTGTGGAACACCGATTTGCGGAGAAATTCTTTGTATGCTTATAGTAGAACTATGTTCTACCAACTGAGGAATGTGTTGTTATTTGGTTTTTAGGAGCATTAGCAACTAAGACCATATTGCTCCGGGAATATGCGGTGGTCATTCCCTGACCTTTCTGCATCCTCCATATTTGGTGGTGACGGGCTCGAACCCCGGTCTAATCAAGAAGCGTGTGCTACGCACTGCTGCTCCTTCCCACCTGGCTATGGAGGCACCTCTGAAGAATGTGTTCTATTTCATCCACATTTTGTTCATTTTGCAAGTTCAGAAGAAATATGAGTGCTGGGAACTTTACCAGTGTTGGGCAGTTTGGTGTAAACACTCTTGAATCCAGTATTCTGCAGTTAGGAAACTGTCAACGGTATTCTGTACAAGCAGCAGTAGCACTTCCACCACAAAAACACAAATTTAACATATCGGCACATTTAGCTTGCGTGAAGATGTGTGCCATTCTTAACAACACTTCTAACACCAAACAGCATCAGGTTATAACCGCTTCTTGGTCACATCTGATTCAGGGAGCTGTGTTTGCCAGTTTAAAACAGCTGTATCTTCGTATCCATTGAGAATTGAACACATTTATATGAACTTTTTTATTCAGAATAATCGATACTATAACTTCTCAAAATATTTACTATTCCTCCAGAATCGCCCTGTATATGTACCATAGGTGTGGATTTTAGATATGAAAGTTTAATACAATCCATGAAGAAGTCACGTTCAAATATATACCCTTCAGCATGTATTTGAACACCTCACTCCTGGAAAAGATGGTTATTTCTAAAGGTCACATGACAGGTAGATGGCAGTTAAAACTTGGATATAAAAATTATTCACGCTCAGTCACAGATAGATTGAGATAAGTGGACCTCGATCCCCCTCACAAGAGGTGTGACAGTAGATTGTCACATAGTGACTATATCCATTTGCCAGATAGCAGAAGGTGTGATACATCCAAAATCAGCTGTATCAACAAAATCAGTGTTCCCAAAGCAAGTTCTCTTGGGAACACTATTCCAGGGGATTGTAATAAGTCTATTCATCCTAAGCCAGGTAGACCAACATTTATGATTCCCAGAGTTTGTCAGAGAGAGGAAATTGCAAAGACACCTGTAATGAGTTGACTCAAGGGGGAGTTAACAGAATTAAGTTAAAGTAGGATCAATGGGTTACCATGGTCAAACAGCCAAAGTTACCACCGCAAGTTGGTGCAACACAATTTTACTAAAATTGTGTTGCACCAACAATGAGGTTTGGTGGTGGTAGAATGATGGAATGGTCCTTTTTTATGTGGTTTGGTCCATGTGTTGTCATTGACGAATCCATGAATGCAGATGTCTATTTTAACATTTCTAAATTATTCTGCCTTATCTGCATTATGGCAATTCTTTGGAGAGGAGCCATATTTGTATAAGTATGATAGTACTTCATGTCAAGCACAGCGAGTGCAACAGTCGATTGAGGAGAATAATGTCGTGAACCTGCCATTTCCAGGCCAGACCGGAATTCAGTCACTTTGGGAGCTTTGGAACAACAATTGGGAGGCAGAACAAGACATCCTATTTCAAGCGGAGAACTTGCTGTAATCTTAATGGGAGGTGGGAGTCTCTATGCACGAAAAACTCATAGAAACTGCCCACTAGAGGATTATCGATGTTATTAAAGCCTGTTGGGGGGGGGAATCATGCTCAATATTAATACCTTTCTCCCAGCTGTATGTGTGTGTGTGTGTGTGTGTGTGTGTGTGTGTGTGTTAAATATATTAAAGAGCTGTATTCCAAATTAGAATCTTCTGGCAGAGATTTACATAAAAAACAAAATATTTAAATTACATGTGAATTGAAGTAGGTGCTAGTTACATAAGAAATATGGATAATAAAAATTTTAATAAACAAGAATTTATTATATTTCATAGTGGCATGTATAATTCTATCCACCTTGTCGTGGTGGGGGAGCTTGCATATCCTGATGACCCGGAGAGCTAAGTCGGCGGTAGCTTAGTTACTGGTAGGGCCTCCCAAGCTGGACAGGTCAAAGGGTAGGGGCCAGACTAAGAGAGATACCCCGGCCCTCCAGGTTGGGGGTTGCTGCAACGGGCTAGCTCCTCGTTCAGTGTAAAAAATACACAAATGCTAAACGACCTACAAGTGAAAATGGACTGCACTTTCAGAAACGACTCGGCAAACGGAAAAGGACTATGATTTTGGGATGCTGGAATATTCAAGGCCTTTCAGCTAAAAGAAACTTTCTTTCGGATGAACTGCACAAACTCAAGTTAGACATCGTCGTGTTATCAGAGACAAAGAAAAAGGGATGTGGAGAGGAAATAATGGGAGAATACTACCATTTTTGGAGTGGAGTTGATAAGAGTGAAAGAGCAAGAGCAGGAGTTTCTATTGCTGTTAAAAAGAAATTGAGACACAACATCAAAAACTGGAAATTTATTAATGAAAGAATGATCTCATTGGAACTGAAAATGTACGGGAGAGAAATATGTATTTTGGGAATATATGCCCCAACTAATGACACCACCGATACCTTGAAGGATGAATTTTGGGAGGATCTGAGAGAACTAATAGAAAAAATTCCTAAGAAAAGATATTTCTAATGGGAAATTTCAATGCAAGAGTAGGAACTGAACAAAATAGCGAAGTTATTGGAAGATTTGGAGAGAAAGAGAGGAATGACAACGGAGATAGACTATGCAATCTTTGTGAACAGTTCAGCTTGAGAATAAACAACACATTTTTCCAGCACAAGGATATCCATAAATATACTTGGTCACAGGAGACAAGACAAATTAGATCAGTTATAGATTACATTATTTCAAAACATTCAGGGACCTATGTATTAAAAGATGTCAGAGTTTATAGAGGAGCTGAATGTGGATCTGACCATTTTCTTGTTAAAACAACACTGAGGTGGAACTGGATTAATAAAATATGTGTGGACAACCAACAGTGCAGGGAAGGAGAAATGCTACAAGTGGATCATTTTAACATTGACCTACTCCAGGACGACAGCATTAGAAACAACTTCACCCAGAGACTGGATGCTGAGATTAACAAAATAATTAATTAAAGATAAACGGTAATACTGAAGAAATCTACGAATATTTAAAAAATACTGTTAAAAAAATAGCTCATAAAATCCTAGGCAAAAAGAGGAGCCAAGGACCAAAAAAGCCCTGGATTACAGAGAAAGTAAGAGCTGCTGTAGAGGAAAAAAAACTTGCATATCAGAAATGGCTGGGTGATAGGAATGATGCATATAGGAACATTTATGTTGAAAAAAATGAAAATAGCCAATCGGTTGATAGTAGAAGCGAAAAATGAAGAATGGGAAAGGAAATGTGCAACTATTAATAGCAAATTGGGCTTCAAGCAATCAGCGGAATCATGGAAGGTCCTTAAAGACTTGAGAAAACAGAATAAACACAATGCTGGTTTGCAATTAATACCTTTGAAAGACTGGACGGAGTACTACGAAGGACTTTTAAAAGAAGACCGGGAAGAGTTCAAGACGGTGGAGGATTTTGGTGTAGAAGACTCGGGCTTAAAAGTTTCTGTTAGGGAAGTGGAACTCCTGCTAAAGGAAGGAAGGAATGGCAAATCACCTGGACCGGGAGGAGTTTACATGGAACTTCTGAAATATGGAGGAAGAGGAGTGGCTGTTCTGATACAAAAACTGTTAAATAGTATACTGAGAGGAGAAGAAATACTGAAAGAAATGATAACAGGATATATTACATCAATTTATAAGAAGGGCGATTGGAAAAGCTGTTCAAATTACAGAGGAATATGCGTCCTGAACCTGCTGTTAAAGATCCTTGGAAAATGGATCAGGAACCATTTAGAAGCCCGAATTGAGGTATCAGAACAAAGTGGTTTTTCAGCTGGGAGGTCATGTATAGATCATATCTCAACAGTACGACAGATCCTTGAAAAATGCCAATCAAAAGGAAAAAAATCTTTACGATTTTCATTGACCTTGAAAAGGCATATGACAGTGTTCCAAGAAAACTCTTATGGGAAGCACTGAAAGAGGCAAATATTGATGGACAACTGATTAACATTATTAAGGCAATTTACAGGAATAATAGATGCAGAATTAAAGTGGGATCAGCTTTGTCACCTGAATTCCACACTTCAAAAGGCTTATTACAAGGTTGTTGCATGTCACCAACACTTTTCAAAATTTATATCGATATCTGCCTAAGATCCTGGTCAAAAAAATGTAATAAAATGGGATTGCTGATTAATAAGAACACCTATATTCACAATTTACTTTTTGCAGACGATCAGGTGGTGATAGCACAAGACTTAGAAGATGCAAAGTATGCATGTCGTCAATTGTTTGAGGAATATAAACAATGGGGTCTAAAAATCAATTTTAGCAAGACTGAAATGTTGTCTTCAGGGCCAGGACACGTTCTAAATATTGCAGGTTTTAAAATCAAACAAGTCGATAAATTCAAATATTTGGGATCAATCTTACAAAGTGATGGATCATCCCAAGCAGAGATCAATTACAAGAGAATTACAGAATTGCAGAGATCAATTACAAGAGAATTACAGATGGCAGAAAGGCTATCGGCATGTTAAACTCTGTTCTGTGGAGCAAAACTATTCTACATAAAACAAAGAAACTTATATTTCAAACGATTGTACAAAGTCTTCTATTTGATGGAGCGGAAACCTGGACATTGAATAGGCGAGCGGAAAACAAATTGCTCTCCACAGAAATGGGATTTTTGGAGACGCTCAGCAGGAACTTCTAGAAGGAATGAAGACATAAGGGAAAAAATGGAAGTGAAAAAGACTATTATTGACACCATCAGAGAAAAGCGTCTAACATGGTATGGACATGTAAAACGGATGCAAAAAAACAGATATCCAAAGGCTATCCTGGAATGGATACCTCCTGGAAGAAGGAGAAGAGGAAGACCTAGGAGGACATGGATGGATGGATGGAGTACGGGAGTGCATGACAGCCCGAGGCTTAACCGACCAAGACACCTTGAACCGCACTTTATGGCGGGAAAAAATTCCTAACAAGAAATAACTTGTAGGCTGAGGAAACCCATTGTAAATGGAAACACTCCTCTTGAAGAAGAAGAAGATGTATAATTTTCCCTTGCGTTGTATGAAATGTAGTGACTAACTTACTATTGGCAAAATTTGGATGAAATGTCTGGCTCATTCCAGCTGATAAAGATTTGTAGTAAAAGATTTTTTTTCTGGATTCTGATTTCTAAAAGTTGGCAGGTATGCATTAGTATAGGACAGCGTTTCCCAAAACTGTGTTCCGTTAAAAATCGTAATTAATAATTAAAAAAAAATAAATTTTTCATATTTGTAGCATACACCCCTTTTGTATCATTATAATATTTAACATAATTTTTTTTTTTTTTTTTGTTTATTAATATACTGGCATAAACTAATAATCAAATAGACCGCAGAACACTTTATTTTGGCGGGCTTTTGCGTAGAGAAGTATGCGTACAGGTAATAACATCTACGAAAAGTAGCAATGTGGTGATCTAATATGGCATTCATATGTGATTTAGCCTGGAGTACACGGGTTGAAGGAGAGGAGGAAGCGAACTGATATCATAACTAAACTAATTTCCTTGTATACATTTTTTTGATAATTATTATTATTTCAAAAACATTATTATTATTAAAATATGTGACCATGAATTTGTGGTTGAAAAAGAACTTTAAAATGAGAAGCAAGTACTCCTAGTATTGCTACTGTGGTCACTAAAAATGCACACAATATTGTCACACTTCAAAATGAGGATGAACAGTTGCAGCCTTTTGTTCCCCAAAAATCTGGAACCAACTAATAAAAAAAACAGGAACCAACTAATAAAAGACAAAAACGAAAGTATGACAGTTATTTCAATTTTGGCTTTACATATGTTGGAAATAAAGAGCTCCTGATGCACAGTGTGTTGTATTTAATAAAATATTAGCAAATAGTTCTTTGGCTTCTGCTAAACTTGTGTTTCTTAAGTGTTCTGTGTATATGCTGTGAAATGAAAAGTGTTCCATGACTAAAAAAGTTTTGGGAAACACTGGTATAGGATATCATTTTCGGCTTCATTGAGAGGGCCTTTAGTAGTTCAAGACAGTAAAGCGTTCCTGCTTCATTCTACTACCTAAACAAATTAATGCAGCTTTAATGGATGATATATCAACAAGAATCTTTACTGTTGCTTTGTTTTAGTAGCATTTGTAATGCACGATGGCTGCTATTAGTATTGATTTGTTATATCAAAAGGTACTCATTAATATGAGTACTCAAAAGAGTTATTAAAAGCATATTCAAAGCAATAAGTTGATTTAAAAAGAAAAAAAAAGGAAACAATCCAGGACTGTTGCAGACAATTTGGATTTCACCAACATCATTAAAACAACAGCCTCTCAGTAATGTTATATTCTGTAAAAAAAGTATCATAATGCAGGATATGGTGAGTAAGGTGGATACTCTACTGTTGCTTTTTTTTTTTTTTAGTGAAATACCCATACTGTTTAACTAAAGTGCACTAGTGTACAGGCATATTGTCGTGCAGCAAAATCCATTCTCTTTAGTCCATTTCTCCAGTCTTTTTTTTTTTTTGCTGATTTCATCTCTTTGATTGCCAAGGAATTCAATATACAGCTGTTTAGTTACAGTCTGGCCTTATGAATTCAAGGTGGATGATTCCTTTAAGAACAATGTGTTGATAAATGTGATTTATTTTCTAACATTCATTTAAGATGGCATGCAACTTACAGTTGAAATTCCAACTTTATAAGTTGTCTCCACATTGATTTCTCTCATTTCTCTCAATATCAGGCACACATCCAACTGTATTATTGTTGAAATTAAAGTTATTGAGAGGTGACAAATTTGAGGATAATCACTGACAATCACATTAACACTTATTGCTCTTGTGCCCTTCATGTAACATTGTCCTTCAGGTAGAGACTTTTTAATAGTACAAAATTGGTATTCTTCTCAATAACTGACATATTTTCATTACCATCGCAGTGTGATACTTCATATTGCATGCTTGAACAGAAACTACAACTGCAGTTCATGCCCTCTCAAACATTTTTAATATTATAACCACTAATTTTTTAGCCTCTTATATATTAGCTGACTAGCCATAAAAGATGTTACTTCTCATGAAGAGCACTTGAACTTTTGACTGCCTGTTAAAATTCATGATAACTTCGTGTAACTAATCTGCTAGGTATTGGTATTGTAGGATTTTCATATCTATTAGTGAGGAAACAAGAAAACTTGTTTTTCTTTTATTACTTTACTGTTTTAAATCAATTTTTTTTTTTTTTTTTTTTTTTCAATATTCTGTGACTAATACAATCCTGGCTTATGTTAATTTGTATTGAATTAACCCAACAACTACAGAAATTAATATTCTGTTTGGAAAATTAAGGTTGATCTTCTAGAGATTGAATAACAGTGCTTTTTATATTAATTTAGCCTCCTCTTCGTCCAGTTTCTACTGATGGAGGAAGTATCCTGCGGGATAAAGTTACCACACAGACTCCAAGGTTACAAAGAAATTCATATGCTGAAGGTTCTGCATTTAATAAATCAGGTTGTACATCATCAACAACATCAGGGGAATCAGTAGTGCCATCTCTTAATAAAGTTGGAGAGTTGGAGCCTACCAAACCAGTGCCTCCCCATCCTGTATCTATTTTGGCAAGTAAATTAGATCCAGTTCGCCGAAATAGTTATGGGTAAGTGATATGGACTTGCAAATATAAAGGAATATATTGCATTTTAAATTTTAAGCAGAGTATAGATAATTTATTTTAATTGATAAAAGGGAATGCAATTCAGACATATCATTTTGGGAATAAGTGAAGTTATATAATTATTTAATTTATATAATTTCAGATTATAAAATATATAATTTTTTTGGCCTTTTCAAAATTCTGTAAATTAGGAAGATTTTCAAATGTAAATGCAGTGGTTTTAATGCTCACAGCAGAACAAGCCTCTCTTTTCCATGAGTTGTATTTTTAAATTTAACTGTAGTAAGACTTGCATCCATATCAGATGCTATACCGATAATGTGCATAGCCTTCCACCATTGAGGTACTGACAAGCACCAAAACAGCTGTCTTGGGTGATTCCACATTATACTGGTGGGTAACACTTCACTTCTCTTTTAAAGGGGACTTGCTTATGCATCGTGGCCAGACTTGAAGTTTTGAGACATCAGTTCCTTTCACTATATTTTGCATCTTTTTTTTGACTGTGCTGTAAAATATAGATGTAAGGCTTGAAGTGGTGAAACCCATGTTTAGTCTCTAGAGCAAAGTTTCCGGCATCCCCCTCCCTCCATACTTCTCCTTCAACCCATGCACAGTACTAAGTACTATAGGTTTGATACCTTTTGTGTTTGGGGTTTTTCATAAAAAAAAAAAAAAAAAGTCCTACTGTACTTAAACTGTATTATTTACAGACAGGCTTAAAGTAATTTACTAACTCATTTTGGGAAATATTCATAAAATAAGCAGCTAATTGTACATGAATAGTGTTATCTGCAGTTTTATTTGGGGACCTGGACAGTGGTTCTCAAGCCTGTCTTTTGTCTACTTATGTAGACAAGAAATGCACAGGATAATTTGAGAATTAACCACATATAGTTAAAACCGTATGTGTGTGGACAAAAACTGGATCTATGCGTGTATTTGATCTGGTTTGCAGACTTTGTTTTGCCAAACTTTCATAGTTTTTTGTTTGCATTTCAGTATTTCAAATTATAGTGAGTGGTAATACAATAAGCTTTTGATAATTTAAAATTGATAAGTTGAGATGCAAAATAAATATTGAGCAGACAAAGGGTGTGAGAGTGGGAAGAGAAAAGTGCAAGTTAAATATTGAAATAGGAGAGAGAACAGAACAGGTGAACAAGTATTTGGGACGCATAATGGTGGAAGATACAAAGAGCAGCAGAGAAATATGAATTGCAATTCTTATTTTGCAGAGAAATAAGAATTGCAAACTTTTCAGAAGTACAAAATAATATGTGGTAGATTAGGAATTGGTTTAAGGAAAATATTGGTATGATTTCTGGAGTGGAGTGTAGTATTTTATGGAGCAAAGACATGGATATTGAGAATGGAAGATATTAGAAGATTGCTAAATTTTGAGGTATGGAGGAGGATGAAAAAGATGAGTTGATAATGTGAGAGATGAGAAGGTGTTGAATAGGATGGGTGAGTGAAATAATTAGAAGACAGGAAATAAATTAGACTGGATATGTGCTGTGAGGTGAGGGAATGATGAAAGATGTAATGGAGAGAAAAATTATGGGGGAAAAGGCTCATTTGGAGATTGAGGGAAACTATAATGGATGGATTGAGAGAGGATGGTGGACATGGTGGGTGGGCTGAGGACAAGGAGATATAGAGAAGTAATTGTTGAGTATATGCATGGGCCAGCCTTTGACAGAACACTGGTAATAAATGAATAAATTTCCAAAAATGAACCTGGATCTGGACAGTCCATGACTGTCAACTATAGAAAACATTGATGCTTTCCATGACCTGATTTTGAAAGATTATGAGATCAGATTACAGTACATAGCAAAAGCCTGAACATATTCTGTGAATAAGCCCATAATATTGTTCACAAAGAATTGAGTATGAAAATAATTTCAGCAAAATGGATATCACAAGATTTGAATGCACATTAGAAAAAGGAGTGTGAATTATGCAAAGACAATTTATGTGAAAGCTAATTTCAAAAAATTAATGAAAACTGTTGTCATATGTTGTGATTCCAAACTTTTAGGTGGGAGTATACATTTAATTGCACAGAAAAAATACACCTAACCTATCACTACCTAAGAACTAGCACACTATTGACTATTGCAGTTGATTTGCTAAGAGGTCTTCAGCCAGTCCTCCCAGCTATGTCATTACTTAGATCAGCATTTCCCAAACTGTGGTCTGTGAAAAATCGTAATTAATAATTAAAAAAATAATAATAAAATAAATAAATTTTGTATATTTGTAGTGTACTCCACTTTTTCATCATTATAATTTTTAACATAATTTTTTTAATATACTGGTATAGACTAATAATCAAATAGACTGCGGAACACTTTATTTTGTGGCTTTTGCATAGAGAAGTATGCGTAGAGGTAATAACATCTATGAAAAAAGTAGCAATGTAGTGATCTAATATGCCATTTGTATGTGATTTAGCCTGAAGTACACGGGTTGATGGAGAGGGAGAAACGAACTGATATCATCTTGTGTAAATTTATTTTGATAATTATCAGTATTTCGAAATATTATTATAAAAATAAATGACCATGGATTTGTGGTTGAAAAAAGGAACTTTAAAACAAGAAGCAAGTACTTATAGTAGTACACAACTGTGGTCGATGAAAGTGAACACAATATTATCACACTTCAAAGTGAGGATGAACAATCACAGCCTTTTTTTCCCCAAAAATCTGAAGTGAAAAAACAGGAACCAACTAATAAAAGACCAAAATGAAAGTATGATAACAGTTATTTGAATTTCGGCTTTACGTGTGTTGGAAATAAAGATGCTCCTGATGCACAGTGCATTGTATGTAATAAAATATTAGCAAACAGTTCTTTGGCTCCAGCTAAACTTGTGTTTTCTTAAGTGTTCCATAAATATATTGTGTGTTCCGTAAATATATTGTGAGATGAAAAGTGTTCTATGACTAAAAGAGTTCGGGAAACGCAGACTTAGATAATGGAAGCAAGCTGGCATTATGAGTTTAAAGTCGCCAATAATCTTCAACCATTAAAGTCATCTAATGCTAATCCATAAGCTGAAGACAGTAGAATTAGCAAAGTGTAAAAGAGATGGAAGTGAAACAGAAGCATGTTGTATCCTTGAGGACAGAAAGCAGTTATGGAAACTAATAGTTGAAATTCCAATAGAAACACATAAGTGGGATTTAGAAGATTATAAGTGGAAGTAGATATCATTGAGATTAGAATTCTGACCATATGTATTTGAGAAATAAATTTGGAAGTTTTTGGGACAGTTTCTAAGTTTTTTTCATAGTTTTGTTTGATCTATTAGTTTGGATATTCATCAATTCCCTGGTTCCCTGAGGCTTGTCACAGAATTCCTCTAGGTGTGACAGGCTACGGCTTGCTACACAGGAGTCTAAAACACTGATGGAACTGATATTAAAGTTCTGTTTGGTTGAATTTTTGATGAACACTAGTTCTCCGACAACCAAATCCTCTGATTGCCCTGGTGGGACTGTTAATAACCCTGGGTATACCCATTCCATATACAAGGTGTGAAACCCAGCACCTAGTATGTTGAAGGTGATCACCTAGGTGTAAACCAGTGTGAGCAGGGGTTGAGGTGTAGCATCCACACCACACAGAAAAATGTTTTTTCTCTATGTCACCAGGCAGTACTAGGTGGTAGATGATTCTCATCGTATGGTGCTTCACCACCACTGTGCTTATTGGGGACCTGACAGGGTGAAACCCTTGTTTAGTCTACAGAGCAAAACTCTGGTAATCACTGTCTTTTCCACAGACAAATATGCGTAATGTCTTTTGATATTATGATGGGCATCATGGTGGGACACCCAGTATTTGTCATATTTTTGGGGTCAACTCTAAAACAGTGTTTATAGGTTGGCTGCTAGTCTACTGGACTGAACTTATTGGCAACTTTAAGAAGCATCTGGTTCAGCTATAATCTTGTTTCATCTGTTTTGCCTCATAATGGCTGGAGGTAGTCTGAGTGATGTGTATTGAAGGGGGGAGCAGCTCTGTTGGGACTTCTTATGTCAGAGCTGGTTATATTTTTGCTGCATGTATATCATATCCTCCAAAAATTTCATTAATTCATGTCCCCCCCCCCCATACACACTTTTACTTTATCTACATCACAAATAGTCAAACTAATAGAACAGACATTTGCAAAAACATCTAAACCTTCCAAAAACTTTCTCACTCGGTTCACAAATGTGTGGGCTGAGTTCCAGTCTTAGTGATGTCCATTTCCACCTACAGACTGTCAAGCTCCACTTACATTTGTACAGATAAGTAAGTGGTTAAGTAGTTATTGATTGCCTCAACCACTACTCATCTCAATTGCCCTAACTATTCACTTGATTGCCTCAACCACTACTCATCTCAATTGCCCTAACTATTCACTTGATTGCCTCAACCACTACTCATCTCAATTGCCCTAACTATTCACTTTACGATTCCTTCCACTTCAAAGGTGGTACTTATTGCATGGGACTGCTCTGATATTCCTTGTCAGAGATTTTCTAACTTGGAATCTCCTCTGGCTTAAAATCTCTCTACCTTCTTCTTCTTAGCCATTACTGTCCCACTGCTGGGCAAAGGCCTCTCCCAAAATCTTCCTTCATTTTCTGTCTCACACCAAGTTTGGCCAGTTTCCTCCTGCAAACTCCAACTCATTGCACCATCTCCTTTTTTTGTCGATCTCTGTTTCTGCATCCTTCCAGTGGTATCCATTCACTTACAGCTTTACTCCATCTATTATCTTCTTTGCTCATAATATGATCTGCCCATTTCCACTTTAGATGTTCCACTATAATCTCCTTTATATTCCAGTTCTTTTACATAATTCCTCATTTCTAACTCTATCTTTGCATGACAGGCCCAATGTACTTCTTTCCATTGCTCTTTGTCCTACTTGTAATTTCTTTTTTGCATCTTAATAAGGGACCAGGTTTGTGCTCTGTAGGTAAATACAAGGTTTGTGCATATGTTTAAGAGCTTTCTTCTTAGACAAACTAGCAATTCTCTTTTCATATAGTCCCCAAGCATCCAGTATTTTTTTCCAGGCATTTTTAAATCTCATATTGATCTCATATGTCTGCCGATTGTGAAAAGATAGAATTTGCCCCAGATATGTGAACTGATTAACTAATTCGAGAGGTGTGTCCTCAAGATTTATAATGGGATACTGTTGGCAATTTGTCATGATTTTTGCCTTTTCAAGATTGATGTCTAAGCCAGCAGTTGCATTTTCCTTCCTTAATTCATCTAGCATTTCTTGCAATTCCTGTGCACCTTCTGAGAACAAAACAGTATTGTCAGTGAACCTTAGATGGCTTAGTTTCTTTCCCAAGATATTAATTCCTCTGCTTTCCTGTAAAAAGTTTCGGTTAGATTGGATCACCTTGTTTAACTCCTTAATTTGGAATTTCTCTCCCAATCTATCCAATTTTATTTGAGCTGAGCTTTCCTTATAGCTTTGCTTTAGTATGGTGATGTAATCTGTTGGGATACCCTGTTGCTGTAGGGCCTCAGAGAGTACTCTGTAGTTTACGGAGTCAAAAGCTTTAGTGTAATCATTGAAGGCCAAGTAAAATATCTTGTTGATTTAAAGCGTGTAGGTGGCTGGCCACTGAAAAGCCTTTTATGAATCCAGCTTGTTCCACAGGTTGATTCTCATCCAGCAAGCGTGAAATACATTCTTGAAGTATTTTGATAAATACTTTATAATTTTGTGAAATCAGGCAGGTAGGGCAGTAATTGGCAGTATCTGATTTACTGCCTTTCTTGTGGAGAAGTATTATGTGAGACATAATACTTTTTCACTGTGCTGGTAAGATATTTGTTTGCAATATTTTATTGTAAATTAGTTTTAAATATGGAAGTATCTCTTTATATCCAAATTTTATCATTTCTGCTGTATTTCCATCTCTGTTATTGATAGAACTTCAATATCTCTTGCTTTTTTTGTCTAATAATTTTTGTGAATATCAACCTCAATGCTGAAGGTCTCATCACCGTACAGTTTCTTGTAAAATTTTGGTGCTATTTTAATAATGGCATTTCTTCCGGTTTGAATGATACCATTTTCATCTCGTAGGCATTGAATCCATTTTCTGCCTGGTGCTGCACCTCTTATTGCCCACTTTGTGGATGTATTGCTTTCAAGTGCCTCTTAAAATCTCTCTATCCCATTCTGTCAAATTCAATTGTTGTCTCCTCCCAATTTTACTAATCTTTTGAAACTTTTTGGCTTCTTTTCTTTTAAATTCTGCTTTCTCCATCTAACTTTCTTAACAGTAAGCTAATTTTTCTTGGTGATTTTAATGTGAGCACCTCCAGTTGGCTTCAGTTTTCTCATTTACTGACCTAACTGGTCAAAATGCTGAGTTGTAATTACTAATGGCTTCTCACAATTTTTCATTTAGTTACCAGAACACCAGATAATTTTAACCACACACCCAATGCTTTTGGTTTTTTCTCACCCACCTTTTCCAAGTACATGAACAATGTTAGTGTTTCTCTAAGCACTTAAGATCTCAACTTGATGATGGTCTGTTTTCTCTTTTTCTCTGTGTGCCATCTCCTAATGGAGGTCAGTGACCACCAACGCAAATGTCTCTCTGTCACTGGTAGCTCTGAACACCTGCTCAGTGTTCAGTGCTGTCCAATTCTTAATGTTATCAAGCCACGAAGTACGTCTTCTCCCAGGCTTTCTTCTTCCTTTCATTCTCCCCTCAATAATTAGCCATGGATTTGCATATTTGTTGTTCCTCATCAGGTGTCCAAGTTATGCTGTTTTTTTTTTTTTTCCTTCTCCCCCTTTATGTCCATCAGCAATTCACGGGTTTTTCCAGTTCTCTGCTGGACACTCATTGGCAACTCTTGCTGTCCATGGTATCTTTAACATTTTTCTGTAAGTCTGTTTTATAATGGAGCATCTCTATCATGGCCATTTCTCAGCCTTCTTGTTTGTTGTTATAGGTATATGAAATGGGATGATCTGCATGATTTATACTCTTCTTTTCTTTGGTTGGATTACTGTTTTAAATTTCTGATCCAAATATTTGCTCAGATTGTGTCTACAAAATTATTCTTCTAGGGATGAAATCTTTTATTTTGTGGTCTGCCCTAAAATCTTATTTTTTACCTGAACCTTTGATTTTTTTCAATAAGTATGCTAAGGCTGATCAAGATAAGAATGCAGCATGTTACAATTGACTTGTATCCAAATCTCCAACTTCGTTTTCTGCCTACACTAAGGCTTGCAATAATTGTAAAACATTTATCTATCAGTCTGAATTCAATTTTGAACAGATTAGGAGTAGAAAACTTGCTTCTGATCCAAATGGTAGTTGAGCATTCTGGTCTCTTGCTAAAACTGTTGGCTGCAACTTCTGTACATTAATACTCTAATCTCTCTCTCTCTCTCTTCTACATCCTGAAGGTTCTCTTGCATCCTCAACTAAAGACAAAGCTGACTTACTGGCATTTTTACTTTTATTCTAAATCTTGTATAGATGAGTTTAGTAAATCACCTCCTATCATACACTTCACCTATTGCCAGAATTCTGTAGTCTTCCAACAGAAGAATGTTAGGACAGTCTTGATGCCACATATGCTCCAGGTGCTGATGGCATTTCTCCACTTGTCAGTGTCTCCTTTTTACACTTTCTTATTCTATGGTGTTTTCCCTTCTGCTTGGAAATTTGCTCATATCCATCCAATTCCTAAAAAAGGATGACTAACATAAACTCTCTTGAAACCTTCCATCTGATTAATAATTGTCAGTATGGATTCTGTGTGTTGATTCACTGTTGATATATTGCTTATGTTACTCATTCTTGGACAAATGATGAGAAGGTTACCCAATTTCAAAAAGCATTTGGCAGGCCATGAAAAAATGGGAGCTCATTTTGGCTTTATGCCAAACATGATTAAATGGATTAGAAATGTCAAGAGCAACTGCTTAAATGAGATTATTCATAGTTGATCTGAATAACTCTTGAAATATTAACAAGTTTAGTTTTTGTATAAAAAGACTGCACACAGATCTATTTTAAACCTGTACTGTTGAAATATAAGGATTGTTAGGTTTCACCATGGTGCTCTTTAAAAGGAATGACCCAAACTACTCGATAGAAAAGGTGGTATAAGATTAGAGTTTTTTAATTTTCTGGAGTTGAATCATGATTTTGGCCACTTCAGACTTCACTTAACAGGATGGTGATACTGCATTGGATAACAAGAATTATATAATGAGTATTGTCTCATGGCATAGAGGCCCACCATGGTGGGATGTGTGTACCACATCTTGACCCCTGCTGCATCGGTTTATACCCAAGCAGTTATCTTCATTATTTTAGTGCCGTTGAGCCTTTCAAATGATGGATATACCCAGGGTTGCTACGTTCCATCAATGTGAGGTTGTAGGCAGAGGATATCACTCTTGTAGAATGACTGGATTTTACTGAAATTCTGTATACACAGTTGACATGTGTGACTTGAATATTATTTCCATTAGCAGCTAGGAGACCTGAGCAAGTCAACAGTGACCTGGTGACAATCTTGGGTTTCCTTGGTTATCATCTTTGTAATAATATTTACTACCAGCCATAAATTAAGTATTGGAACCCATAACTGAATTGGATAACAAAAGCTTGTTAAGCTATATTTATTATAATTGCCTTGACCTTCATTCACAATAAAGTTGAAGGAATTATCATAAATATAGTAGTTTGTGTTCCATAATTATTTCTTGTTTTAAAAATTAATAAAATAATGTAAATGATTATGTAGCATTAGTAGAGGCATATGATGCAAGAAAGCAAGCTTATACAGCATCACTTAAAAAAAAAAAAAAAAAAAAAACCCTTCCCATTTGCTTCAAATGTTTGTTCTCTTCTTCCTTGAATTTATTTAAGCTATCAACTTCCAAAATGACAGATGGAAGTTTGTTCCAGCAATCAACTACCCGCTGGCTAAAGGCAAATTTCTGCACATCTATTCAACAACTGTCTTTCCTCAATTTTAGTTTATGCCCCGTTGGGGTTTTAATCTGAGCAAGAGGAAGAATCCCATCAGCATTGAGCCTGCTCAATCCATTCAAGGCCTTATACAGCTCAGTCAGATCACCTCACAGTTGCCTAGTTTCCAGACACTGCAATTTGCAGAGCTTAAGCCTTTCTTTGTAAGAGCACCCCTTTGTTCCCCTCACCAGTCTTGTTAACCTTCTCTGTACTCGTTCTAGCAATTCTACATCCTTCCTAAAATGAGACTTCCAGACTGTACGCAGTGCTCAAGATGTGGCCTGACCATTGCCTTATGCAAATAGATAATCACTTTCTTATCTCTGCTAGCAAAATTCCTGTATATCATTGACATGACCTACTCTGGCAGCCTATCCGCACTGCTCAGAAAACTTCATATCTGACTGCACAATTACCCCCAGGTCTCTTTCATTCTCTACTACCCTAACAGCACCCAGTTGGTACACTTCTCTGTGGTTACTTCTACCCATATGCAGTACTTTGCATTTGTCAGTGTTAAACTTCAGCTGCTACTTCTCAGCCCATCTCTCCAACTTTTCCAGATCCTGTTGCAGCAGCATACTGCCATTACTGTTATTAACAACCCTGCCAACCTTTGTATCACCTGCAGACTTTGACATTAAGCTTAATATACCTTCATCAATATCATTGATAAATATACAAAACAACAGTGGACCCAACACTGAACCCTGTGGGACTCCACTAATAACATTAGTCCACGAAGAGTAGCACCCATTGATTACCACCCTCTGTCTTCTCCCACTTAACCATCCTTTTATCCATTGTAGCAACTTACCCTTAATACCATTCTGCTCCAGTTTGTATAATGGTCTTCCATGCGCAACAGTGTCAAAAGCTTTCCTGAAATCCAAGTATATGATATCAAAATTATTTTTTGCATCCAGTTCTTTTGTGACCACATCATAGTATCCAATCAGATTTGTCAGACAAGACTTTCCCTTAACAAACCCATGCTGTGTCTGAATTATTACTGCAGTCTTGTCTAGATGATCCTGTGAGATTTAAATGCCACCTCGATTTAGAGGAGTTAATTTCGCCTGTATTTGTTACACTAATTTGTTACAACACTTAATAGAAAATTTACTTGCAATGAGAAAATGGTGAAACTGCCTAAAAGATATTTTATGGAAATATTTAAAGAATATCAATTTTCCCTGCTCACAAAGTTCCATGACAATACAGTATTATTTTAACACTAGATCTAAACTTTGCCAATATCATAATTTACGATAAATCTTGATAAGTTTTTATTTGGATAGATTTGAAAAATTACTGAAATATTATATAATGTAGGCAACCCCTTTAGTTTCATTAGATTGTCTCATCTCTTTTTCCAGGCCCTGAGTGCCAAGCGATAGTGCCCAAGTGATATTTTGTGCGATACATAGCGTTCTTTCTCAGCGGATTAGTTATATTTATTTTCCAGTGTCACTATTCTTCTTTACTTAAAAGCTTTGAAGTAGAATCCAGAAAGGAAATACACCTTTCTTTCATTGTGTATATATATATATATATAATCCGTACTAACCTAACTAAACCTCTAAACTGCTTGGTCACTGGTGACACCGCTCCTGCCTCCACGTGGCAGGGCTGGTAACCTGGGAGAAGAAAAACACTCTCCCGGGGCAAAAAGGAGCAAAGATGGACATAAATAGACATGCCACTTATGGATCTCATGATCCAGATCTCTCAAACAGAGAAGACTTAAATACAGGTAATGCAAAACGGCAGAAAAAAGAAGGAACAGAAACCCCTGCTCCTCTTTTTTCGATACTGCATTCTTTGACTGACAATCCTTTGAGTAAGCTCTCACCATTCTTAATACAGAAATGTCTTGAGAATGTGGCGGGCCCACCAAAAATGGTTCGAAGATTAAAATCGAGACCTTCTAGTGGAGATGAACGAGAATAAACACTCGGAAAAACTATTAAAAATATCGACTTTTGGTGGAATTCCCACAAAGGTTACCCCGCATGCCACCTTAAACTCCTCTAAAGGGGTAATAGCCGAGTGGGATCTCCTTAATGTATCTGAGGAGGAAATCGTTCAGGAATTAGGCGATCAAAATGTAATAAATGCCAAAAGGATAGTCATTAAGAAAGATGGGGTTCTTACTCCTACCTGAACGGTCATTCTTACATTTAAAACACCAATTTTACCAACAACTGTTAAAGATGGATATTTAAGGTGCAAAATTCGACCTTATATTCCAAACCCAGTCCGGTGTTTTAAATGCCAAAAATTTGGACACTCACAAGCAGTCTGCAGGGGTGTAACCACCTGTGCCTCCTGTGGTTCAAAAGAGCATGTTCACACAGACTGCCCCACTGAAATACAAAGCTGCCCAAACTGTAAGGGGAATCACTCAGCATTTTCAAAGGAGTGCATCCATTCAGTGGCAGACTGAAAAGAATATACAAAAGTACAAAGTGGAACACAAGGTGCCATACCAAGAAGCAAAAAGACATTGTTTAATTTCAAATAAATTGCCATCGTATTCTTCAGTTGTAAAAAAGCAACGATCCATAACAGTACAAACAAATTGTTCAGTTCCGCCAAGCATCCCAATTTCTGATTGGGCCAGGTCAGTCCTCTCTACACTAAAAGAACAGCCTACCCAACAGCAATCAACTCATTCGGTAAATACACCATTGACAATACCTCCAGATAAAAATTCTGTACAACAGCCAGTTAATCAAACAAGCTCTGAAAGAAATAATCAAAAAACCAGTACTGATACCATGGACATGGATAGAAATTCACACAGAGATGATCCACTTCTTGAACTTCATGCAGAAGAGGAGGACGAGGACATGAACGTCACTAGACCAAATTTCTCAAAAAGGGAAAAAAGACTAGACAGGCGCAAACAGACCACATCCCGTAAGCAAGCAGACACACCCGATAAACCTCAATAATGCATAGAATCATTCAATGGAATTGTCGCGGACTCCGAGCTAACTTAGACGATGTTTATGACTTAATTATCGAATATAAGCCTGCTGTTCTTTGTCTACAGGAAACAAACCTGACCCCTAAAATAACGATGAGCATAAAACATCATATAATGCTTAGAAAGGATAGGAACGACTCTAATACAGCACATGGAGGTGTAGCATTGCTAGTAAACTCCAGAACTCCTTTCAGACCAGTCCCACTGCAAACAACTTTAGAAGCAATTGCTGCTAGAGTTATGGTTAAGATAGCAGTAACAGTTGTTTCCATATACCTTTCGCCAAACTATTCATACTCTCTAGCAGATTTGAATGATTTAGTTACCCAGCTGCAACCACCTTTCTGTATCTTGGGTGACTGGAATGGGCATCACCCCTATGGGGTTCCTCGCACCTTGATAAGAGAGGTCAGTTAATTGAAAAATTTCTTGAAAGGCACAACTTAACATTATTAAACAATGGGACTCACACGTACGTGCATCTTTCCTCAAGGTCAACTTCTGCAATTGATCTTTCAATATGCTCGCCAAACCTCCTTCCTCTTATTGATTGGACAGTCACTGATAACCTGCGAAATAGTGACCACTTTCCAGTAATATGTACACTATCGGCTAACTCTCCTCCTCAAACTGAGATAAAAACTGTTTGGAAATTCGACAAAGCTAACTGGAAGAAATATCAAGAGCTGGCACATCTAGATATTCAGACTATTGAGACCCTCACCATTGACTCTGCCGTAACTTACATAACTCAGCAAATGATATCAGCTGCAGAAACCAGTATACCCAGATCATCCATGAAAACTCACTCCCACCCAAAAATATGGTGGAATGAAGCCTGTAGCAATGCGAAAAAAGAGAAGAATAGATACTGGAACTTATTTCGTAAATACCCAACCACAGCTAATCTCATACAGTTCAAAAAAGCTAGAGCTAAATCTCGTCACATACAATGAATAAGCAAAAAAGAGACATGGTCTAAATATGCCTCCTCTATAAACAGGACCACAAATATCAGAACTGTTTGGACTAAAGTTCGAAGAATTAATGGAAAATATCCACCTATAACCACTCCGATAATATATCTAGAAGGCAAAGAAATCTGCAATCCTCTCGATATTTCTAATACATTAGGTGAAACCTTTGAAAAAATCTCCGCTGTAACCGCATTTGAGCCAAGTTTCCAGGCACATAAAGTACAAGCAGAAAAATATAATCTCAATTTCAGTAATTCACGACAGCATCCATATAATGTACCCCTTACCATGGCAGAGTTATGTAGCACACTTGCAAGATCCAAAAATAGTGCTGCTGGCCCTGATGGAGTGTACTATGCCATGATATATCACTTGAGTGAAGAATCCCTTTCTGCTCTGCTAAAACTGTATAATAGAATCTTTGGCGAAGACTACTGTTCTACCAGTTGGCGTCATTCTATTGTATTAGCTTTCCCAAAACCAGGAAAGTACCATTCAGATCCAGCAAATTACCGACCGATAGCGTTAAGTAGTTGTATAGGAAAAGCATTAGAAAAAATAATTAATGCCAGGTTGACATGGCTCCTAGAGACTGAATGCATTCTAAGTCAAAATCAATATGGATTTCGAAGAACTAGATCAACACTTGACCTTATGGTCAAAGCTGAAGGAAACATCCGAAATGCATTTCTCAGGAATGAACACCTAGTGATGATATGTCTTGACATCGAAAAAGCTTTTGATACAACTTGGCGGTATGGAATTCTTCACGATCTCTATGAATCCGGTATTCATGGTCATCTTCCAAAATTTATCCAGAACTTTTTGAGCAATAGGACCTTTCAGGTACGATTTCACTCTGCTCTCTCGCAAACATTTGTGCAAGAAGAGGGGGTCCCTTAGGGTTCTGTGCTTAGTGCCACGCTCTTCTCTCTCAGGATTAATTCCATTATGAAATTATGCCATTTTGGGGTGAATAAATACTGCTTTATAGGATGATGTGGGAAACTTCTGATTTTTGCTGCATAACTTAATAACAGAGCTTGCCGACGAAGAAATAGGGGTGGTTCATGTGCTTCCGTATAGAGACTCTGAAGTGGCGATGTACGAAAAGCTCCCAGTGCAATTCGGAGAGCAAACTTATCTGTATGCCGACTATCTGGCAATCTCAAGCCACTCACAAAACATGCGTTTCATTGAAAGGCAGCTTCAAGGTACAATTAACAAGCTTGTTCAGCGGGCCAAAAATAATGGATACAGACTTTCAAAACAAAAAACAACAGCAATTCATTTTTGCCGTAAACGAAATTTACATCCAGATCCCGATTTACATCTTGATTCTCATCCAATTTCTTTTCAACAGAGTATTAGCTTTCTTGGACTAATTCTGGATAAAAAACTTAGTTTCTTAGAGCATATTAAGCATATTCGTACAACCTGTCTAAAGAAGCTGAATCTCCTCAGGGCAATTTCCGCTATGTCATGGGGTGCAGATCGTTACATGCTGCTGCACTTATACCGGTCACTCATAAGATCCAAACTAGACTATGGGTCACCTGCATATGCCTCAGCTAGAGAAAGTGTATTAAAATGGCTCGACCCAGTACATCACAATGCCCTCCGAATTGCACTGGGAGCTTTTCGTACATCGCCAGTTCAGAGTCTCTATACGGAAGCACACGAACCACCTCTATTTCTTCGTCGGCAAGCTCTGTTATTAAGTTATGCAGCAAAAATCAGAAGTTACCCACATCATCCTATAAAGCAGTATTTATTCACCCCAAAATGGCATAATTTGTAGCAAAATAAACCTTTGCAGAATAAACCATGTGGCATTAGATTACAAAGCATAACTACATGCTGGGAACTAAATATGAATGACATAATTCTAGATATTAGCACGGCTATGCCACCATGGCAAATACCCTTGGCCAATGTTGACCAACATTTCCAACAATGGAGAAAGAATGCACTTCCAAATTTCAGTATTCAGCAGATCCATGCAACTCACTCTTTTCAGTTCTCTAGTTTTACCCAAATTTACACTGATGGTTCCAAGACAGATAGTAAAGTTGGAGCAGCTGCAGTTCTACCAAACATTACAATATCCCAGCAGCTCCCTTTGGAGTACAGTATTTAACCACAGAACTGTATGCTATCCTGATGGCTCTAGACAATGTAAAACAGTCATTATATCCTCAAACTATTATCTACACCGATTTCTTAAGCGCTGTATCTGCTCTTCAGTGTAAATTTCCTTCCAGTCATCCGTTTCTACAACAAATTCAAACCAAGTTAGTGCAGCTTCTTGCAAACAGGCAAAAATTAATTTTCTGTTGGATACCTGGGCACTCTGGAATCAGAGGAAATGAATAAGCGGATCTTGCAGCCAAGAACGACAGTCACATAAAATCAGACATGCAGATACCTTATACAGATTTAAAACACATCATACATAGCAATGTTAGAAAAAAATGGCTATCCATTTGGCAGGGAGAAAAAAGCAATAAGCTTTTTCAGATTAAAAACGATCACAAGAAGTGGCTATCAAGCCTAAGAGGCAATAGAAAGGAAGAAGTAGTACTTGCTAGAATTCGAATAGGACATACTCACCTAACTCATAGTTATTTACTCACTCAGGATGACCCTCCACTATGCAGCAACTGTCAAACTCAACTCACAGTAAACCACTTGATCATTGAATGTCCATTATATCTGAGAGAACGAAAAACAGCTTTCTCTTCACATCTATATTCTTCTAATAAACTTACCTTACAACAGATTCTTGGAGACCGACAAGATATTAAAGATGTTTTTACCTTCCTCAAAATGATAAACAAATATCACCTGATCTGAATCCTTTTATTTAATATAACAATCATGTACCAAATAAGATTGAAATAGGTGCATTATGGTCTTAGTAGCCCTTGCACCAATAAATCCAACAAACAACAACATCTCTTTTTCCAGTTTTTCCATTATTTGTAAATTTTACCTCGTATTTTTTTTGAAAGATAACAGTTTGGTGTTCTTACTTGGTACATTCTTAATTCTGCAGTTATCTTTATATTTTAGGGATATGGTTGAGAAAAAAGATCCTTTGTCTACTCTAGTGAAAGGAGGTGGCTCTAAGCGAAATGCACTTCTCAAGTGGTGTCAGAATAAAACAGTGGGATATAAGGTATTAATTTAAATATTTTTGCCATTGAGAAAACTTAATTACCTTTATTGAGAAATCTAATTACTTTTCTAAAAGATAGTGTGAAATTGCTGAAATATATTTTAGTAACAAACGATGGCTATCAGTTGAAATTGTATGCAGCAGTTTGTTGTTATGGTAGATTTTATTTAAAGAAATATGTTCTTTCAGTGAGCTATGTTTTTTTTTCAATCAAGAGTCCTGGTTTGTTATTTATTAACAGATGGTAAATTTATTTTAATATAACTGCAGGTCTAGCAATTATGTTATTTTCCAGTTTTCTGTTGATTTTCAAAAATCATGTGTCTTTTATGGTTTTACAAAAAAGTTTACTTTTCTTCTGGATTTCAGTCAAGTTTGCATTATGTTTTTCACATCTGCTAAGATCAGAACTAAGACCACAAATTTGGTAATAGATTTTTTTAAATCTTTTAAGCCCACAGTCTCTATGGAGTACATGATCTGCTAAGGTTGCTTGCTCATTATAGGTTTGGTTTGGTTGAGTTTATTAGACGTTAGTGGCATTCCATACTTTTTATGATTCATTTTTGCCCATGAATACTTGCCTAGTTTTTCAAAAGTGTAAAGAAGTTTTTCAAATGTTTTTAATTAATTTTCCTAATTAAGCTGGTCAACAAATATTTTTCATTAAAAAAAAAAAAAAAAAAAAAAAGGAATTGACTTGATAGAGCTTTGATTCCAAATCTGTTTTCAATTTTCCTGTATTATAGTTTTTGTGATGAGACTGATTATACCACTCAGATACCTCTTCACCCAACCTATATGAATATAATTATTATTTATTTGTTATTATTGCTCTATATTTATATTTATGTAATTGTAATTGTTTGGATATATCTATATCTTTTGTCATTTCATAATTTAATTATTTTATTATAAATTGTTTTAAGGTAAGGACCAGTGAATTACTGAAACACATTGTCATACCTTAAAAGTATAAAAATCACCTCAGCAAATTCTATCTGCATGTTGTTCTTTCCTAATTAAATTACAGATATTTGAAAAATTTACATTATACTTTGGCTATCCTCTAGGTGAATAGAATGAAGTATGGGCACCACATGGTATTTGTACCACTTGTTCAAATGAATTACGTGACTGGTTGAACAAAAGGAAAAAGTGTGTTGTTTGCCATTCTCATGATATAGAAGGAGCGAAAAGACCATGATGGTGGTTTTTACTTTTGTAATGTGAATGTAACTGGGTTACCAGTGAAGAATAAGCACAAAATTGTTTATCTGAAGTTGAATTCAGTGATGAAAGCAATACCTCATGATTGACAGTATGCCAGTTCTGGTATCTCTACTGTGTGTACTAGATTATTTAGAAGATGAAATGGGATGTATTAAAGGTGTGATTGGCAGTGACCTGAGAATCCTGAGTATATCCAATGAGGAGATATTGGAATTGGAGCTGTTTTACCTAAGATCAGTTGAATGACCTCATTAGAGATCTAGCCCTCTCTAAAGAAAAAGCTGAACTTCTTGCCTCAAGACTAAAGCACAAACACTTGGTTAAGGACAATGTCAAAGTTTCTTACTATTCCAAAAGAAACCAAATTTTGGTGATGTTCTCTGCAGTAAAAAGTCTATTACTGCTATGCAACTGCAATTCAGTACAGCACTCATCAGTGGAATATCTGCAGTGATCTCAAAGTAACTGTTTTATTAATTTGCATGCAAGGAGGGGTTTACAAAATGTTGTTTCCCCTGCTTATGGGATAGCTGTTTTACAGTAGACCATTACGTCAGCTGTGGCTGGCTTCAGTGAAACATATATGAGCTAGGAACAAGTAGTTTTCAGTATGTTCCATTGGTGGATTTAATGAAGATTTTTCTTTCACCTCTCCTCTCTACATTTAAACTTGATTCAATGAAGAATTTTGTGAAAGCAATGGCTAAGATGAATTTGAGAGGATTTCATTACTTAAGTGAGAAATTTGGTAAAAGAGGGAATTTTTGTGTATCTCGAATCAGAGATCTGCAGGAAGATAGTTTAGAAAAATTTCTCAATGTGTGGCAGGCTTTCAGATGGCTTTGTGGAAAAATTTTTTTGGGTAACCACAGGCCTCCCAAATACAACGATGGAGTTCAGAAACTGCTTGATACATATAAAGAAATGGGATGTCGTGTCACTTAAACTTTATTTCTTTCATTTGCATATAGACTTATTTCCCAAAACTCTTTGGTCATGGTGCACTATAGCCTTAGTCCCAACCAAAACGAAATGTGAGTGACCGGTAGGAGAACAATATTATCAATATATGAAGTTAATAGAAAATCACTACCGAGGTTTCTGGAGTGAATCTATGTTGGTACAACAACCTTTTACTTGATGTTGTACTGTGACATTCCAGACAAAGTGTACCAAAGTAAGTCATCTGCATAACATTTTTACAATAGTGTACAGTATTATTTAATGTGTATAAAATCTATTGGATCTGAACTATAAAAGTAATAAAAATGTAAATGTATTTTGAAAAATTATACATGGTAGAAAAAACTGAATATATTTGAAGTCAGTGTGCAAAACTATGTAAAAGGTATAGAAAATTGTACTGACATCTTTGTTCGAAAAAAAATTGTAGTAGTAGTAGTGGCATGTGATGCAAGAAAGCAAGTCTATGAGCTTATGCAGCATCAGCCTAAAAAAAAAAAAAAAAAAAAAATCACACCATTCCCTCCAAATGCCAGTTCCTTCTTAAATTTATTCAACCTATCAACTTCCACAATGACAGATGGAAGTTTGTTCCAGCAATTAACCACCCGCTGGCTAAAGGTAAATTTCCGCACATCTATTCTACATCTGCCTTTCCTTAATTTGAATTTATGCCCTCTTAGGTTCGTAATCTGAACAAGTGGAAGGATCCCATCAGAATTCAGCGTGCTCAACCCATTCAAGGCCTTATACACCTCAATCAGATCACTGGACAGGTGCCTAGTCTCCAGCCACTGCAATTTGCAGAACTTAAGCCTCTCTTGGTAAGAGGATCCCTTCATTCCCCTCACCAATCTTGTTGCCCTTCTCTGTACATGCTCAAGCAAATCGACATCCTTCCTAAAATGAGGCCTCCAGACCTGTACGCAGTACTCAAGGCATGGCCTGACCATTGCCTTATACAGAGGGACAGTCACCTCCTTTTCCCTGCTAGCAAAATTCCTATATATCATTGACAAAACCCCATGACCTGCCCTGGCAGCCTGTCTGCATTGCTCAGAAAACTTCATATCTGACTGCACAATTACTCCCAGGTCTTTTTAATTTTCTACCAACTTAAGTGTAGTACCACACAGTTGGTACTTTTCTCTCGGGTTACTTCTACCCATATGCAGTACTTTGCATTTGTCAAGGTTAAACTTCAGTTGCCACTTCTTAGCCCATCTGCCCAAATTATCTAGATTCTGTTGCAGTAGCATACTGCCATTACTGTCATTAACAACCCTGCCAACCTTTGTATCATCTGCAAACTTCGACACTAAGCCTGATATACCTTCATCAATATTATTGATAAATATACAAAATAACAGTGGACCCAACACCGAACCCTGTGGGACTCCACTAATAGCATTAGTCCACGAAGAGTAGTACCCATTGATTACCACCCTCTGTCTTCTCCCACTCAACCATCCTTTTATCCATTGTAGCAACTTACCCTTAATACCATTCTGCTCCAATTTGTACAATAGTCTTCCATGCACAACAGTGTCAAAAGCTTTCCTGAAATCCAAATATATGATATCAAAATTATTTTTTGCATCAAGTTCCTTTGTATCATAATAACCAATCAAATTTGTCAGACAAGACTTTCCCTTAACAAACCCATGCTATGTCTGAATTATTGCTGCAGTCTTGTCTAGATGATCATGTATCTTTAACCAGTGACTCCATTATTTTACCCGGAAAAGAAGTTAAAATAACTGGTCTGTAATTACTCGTGTCACCCTTCGATTCCCCTTTGTGAATTGGGGATACATTTGCACATCTCCAGTCCATGGGACCCTCCCCTGAGTCCAAGGATGCTATCATAATTATGGGTAAGGGTTTGCTTAGTTGCTTTGCCGCCTCCTTTAATGTAACTAGATAGATCCCACCAGCCCAGGTGCTTTTCTTATGTTTAACTTCAACAATTTCTCCTCCACTTTACTTTCAGTTATTACAAAATCATTAAGTATCCTGCTACAATTTGATAACCTTCTGCCATTTTTAAACCTTAATAATTCCTCATGTGTGGATGTAGATGCAAAATACTCATTCAGTTTGTTTGCTATCTGAGCAGGATCATCAACAGTCGAACCATCGATGTCAAGTGGACCAATCAGATTCATCCCCCTTCCTTTTAGAGTTTATATAAGTAAAGAAATCCTTGCTGTTTTTCTTAGCATCTTTTGCAAAGGATTTCTTGTAATCTGCCTTCGCCTGCCTAACCTCCTTTGTGACCTGATTACAGACTAGCTTATATCTGCCATAGGCTTCTGAGTCGCTTGATAATTTATATGCATCCCATGCATTTTTCTTCTCTGTTAAGAGTCTCATTAGTTCATTTGATAACCATTTAGGCCTAAACCTTGAACAATATTTCTTAATAGATATGGAACCTTTAGTAGCATCCACGATTAATTCCTTGAATGCTTCCCACTTAGAATTTACTGTTGGTAACATCATCTGTTGACCACTGTACAGAATTTAAAAACTGTCTGAGACCACTGTACTCACCTTTATGGAAGCAAAAACCCTTTCCTTTACCCCTGATGGTAATTAAATCTTTAAGTAAATCCAACATCAGTACACTGTGATCACTGCCACCTAGTGGTTCCTTTAACTGCAAATTCTTAATACACGAATGATCACTGCTGATAACCAGATCAAGAGTATTACTCTCTCTGGTTGCTTCTGGAACATGTTGCTGCAGAAAACAATAATCCAATAAATCCACAAAAGTCTGACTAGTGTGTGAGTGACCAACCCACAAGTTCCAGTCAATATCTGGGAAGTTAAAATCCCCCATTATAAGACATTTTGATTTACTAGCCCACACTATTTCTCTGTACAATTGTTCATTGTACTCATTCAAGTCATTAGGCCTATAACACACTCCTACTCTTATTTTTGCTTTTGCAGTGCTTTTGTCACACCAAACTGACTCAACAGTGCACTGTTCATCTATATCAACTGGGTGCACTTCTTTTGATTCTATGTTTTTCTTAAATAACAGCATAATACCTCCTCCCTTCCTATCCTTTCTGTACACATTGTACTCCCCAAATTCCAGTTCTGCATTCCTTATATCTGGGTGACACCTCGTCTCTGCTATCCCTACAATATCTGCCTTTGATGTCTTGACCAACACTTCAAATTCATCAAATTTATTTTCTATACTTCTAGCATTGGTATACATGCAAGCATACATATTCCTATTTCTAGTTACCCTAACACATCCCATATACCCACCTATTTCACGATGACTGCCATCCGTCCCTGAAACCCCCAACACCCCTCGCTCCAGGTTGCTACTTATTCTAATAGAAGTTGTGCAAGAATCACCTTCACCTCTGCCTGTGGCTACTGTTAAACTATTAGTCCTTGTATCTCCCCCCCCCAAGCTAGCAGTTTTTCGACCCACCTAACTGCCTCGATAGCATCAGCAAATATTCTTGCACCCTTTCTATTTAAGTGTATCACATCCCTGTAGAAGCAGTGTTTCCTGTGAGAAATGTACATACCAGGCTGAAAAAAATTCTACCCCTTGAGCCTTGCACAATTTTTCCAGGGCCGAATTGATTGACAAGGCTCTCATCATATACTCCCTCCTATCGTGTCTGGGCAGAATTGCAGACACTTTCAAATTTAACCCTAATTCACGGATGCAAATTTGTTGATCAGTGTTATTTGTTCTTGAAAAAAAATATTGGGAACATGCAGCTTGCTTATGGATTTATTTATTTTCTGTAAGTATTGTTATAAAATTGGAATAACTAATTTTTTTCATTTCGTATGTGAAACAGTTCATTCACTGTGGCACTGTAGTGGTTTTGCCACTTTTCACTGATTTAGAAAGGTCTGCTTTCAGATCATCTCTGAGAGTGGTAGAATTTTAAAAGCCTCTTCAGTCACAACTGTAGTTAACCAATCTCATGACATCAAATAAAGAAATACATCTTCTGTTTTTTGTGTTTTGACAGCTATTTCATATGTTTATGCTGGATTTCTTTTGATAAAGATTTATCTTTTATCATTTAACTTCAGTTTATTTTTGGAAGTAGTATTAATTAATCATTTTGACCTTTTTACACATTAGATATATTTACAATGCTCCCTCCCTCATAAAAAGAAGAGATCCCAGAATGAAAAATTGAACAGCCAGTACTTTGTAATTGAATAAAACTAATAAATAAATAAAAATAGTATAGTGTCTGAAAAAACCTTTTTTATTAGAAAAGTATATAACTTTTGAACAAGTACATATGTACATTAACTGTTTTAACAATTACAAATAATAGCTCAAAAGATTATATATGTCAGTAAACTTGAACATTGCTCTCTTTGTAGCTCTGAAAATGTCAGATCTGTATTTGACCTCCTGCCTTGCATTGATTAGCATTTAAGGTGAAATCGCAGCGATTGCTTTAGTCACCATTGCTTCTTTAATGGTGACAGATCAGGAACTGTTGTTGTGAATACCTTATCCTCAACCCCACAAGAAAAACCAAGCAGAGTTATGTCAGGTGACAGAAGTGACCATTCATTTGATCCACCCTGACCAATCCAGTGATTTGGGCGATATGGCATCAAGAATTATGTACAGCAGAATACCAATGAGGGGGACCCCATCCTATTGAAAAAATACATTTGGCTGTTATTCCTCCAGTTGTGGAAGTACACAATGCTCTAAAAGATCAAAATAGATTGTTCCACTAATTGACTTTTTTTAATAATAAAGCCACACATTGGTCTTCAGACTGTCATGCACTGCACTGAGTACCCAGACCCCATAGGTAAATGTTGTGCCAATTTACATGTCCTGAGACATGAAAAATTGCTTCATCAGAAAACCACACTTTTTGTAGGAAACTGTTGTCTTCTTCATTTAACTGCAGGTAAATAAATAAGCATTTGTGGTGGCAAACAATTCATGTACTAGCCTGTTTATTGGTTACAACTACTATACCATTTGAACTTTATAGGCAAATAATCAAATTATATGCAGCATTGCATACTATTAATTTTGGAATTTGAAGTGTGTCAAATTAACTTTTTTGGGCATTCAATTGAATGCAATCCAGATGTTCAGTAAACTTCCAGATTTCTTGAACTTTTCCATCTGTGCATAAATGGTTGGAACACTTGGCAGATCCTTCATAAACATCTGTCGATTATTACATTGAACCTGAATCAGTGTATTTCTCGCAGCAAGCCACAAAACACATTGCACAAAGTGGCTACTTGAATGGTAGCCATTTTGTTTTATGGTCTGCTGTTACACTACTTTTGAACCAGTGATCTGTGAAGTACATGGAAACTGCTTTTTGAGTTATACTTTGTGATGGTTGAAAATCACATTGTTATTTCATGTCAGATGAAAAGTAATGGAATTTTCTAATAATTTTTTTTTTGGACATCATATTTTTAGAATATATAAATGAAGAAAATAATTTTAAAAGTTTTATTGCATTTCATACTGACCTTAATTTTCCATTTTGTTGTATGATGTACATTAAGTACTTAATATTACTGTTGGGAAAAAAGCGTTTCAGAATGCCATTCTGATCTTTTCCCTCTGAAAGAAGGATTTTTATTAAAATTTTCTGGATTCTGATTTCTGAACGTGGAGAAGTATGTAATTGTATATAAACTCCAGTGTAAAATACTATATGGAATAATCTGTATAAAACACTTCTTGAAATTATAAATTTTTGATTTTCAGTTATGATAGAAGGAAGAACATATGGTTACAAGGCAGCACTTACAAAGTTTTACCAGAAACCAGCATTTATTAGACAGGAGTGAATGCCATCATGCTTAATAGGAATGAAAACAGTAGTGCAGGAGGAAAATGATATTTGGTGGCAAATATTAGCAAAAAGAGTTATATCTAAACGTCACTTACTTTTGTCATAAAGGTTTGAAAGGTTTATAAGAATTGAAAATACAAGATTCAAAATGGATGGATTTTTTTTATGGGTGTAATCGAATGCACCTTCTTATATGGAAGCATATGGTTTATTCGGCAAGTTCTCTTTTACATTTAATTATATAGCAGTTAATGCATGGAGACATCATTTGAACATTTCAGCCTTTTCTGACTTGTTAATTAGTGAATAAAACTTAAGATATTAAAACAAAATGTTCTAGCAACAAACACAAATGGAATAGGAACTAAATGGTGTTACTAACTACAAAGACCCATAAAGGGGAAATAAACATTTACTTTGCTATAAAACAGTAATTTGGACAGCCGGAATGTTTTTCATTTTTCTCTGAAATGCATGCCCCACTGTGGGATGCATTATGTTGAACTTTACTTCTGCATGAGTTGTATAATTGTGAGTGTTGTATAATTATGACTGTGAACTTAAAGTTATGTATTCCTCTGCTTTGTTGGACTAGCAGAGACATTTGAAGAATTAGCTATTGCTGTAGGTGCTTTCTGTGTATCCTATTATCATATCTTAAAACAGTCAATTTGGTTGTGGAAGGGTTTTGTGGTTTATATCTAATTTTAAATGGATATGAATGATGCTGAGATGCATCATGGTAAATTCATATCAGCTCAGCACCCAGGGGGGAAAAAAAAAAAAAAAATCTAATCTTACCCAAATAAGTATACGATATAACAATCGAAAAGAAAAATTAATCAACTTTCTTTCTAATTCAAGTATCTATTTAGTTTCTCTTTGAATTTACTCAGATTCAATTCTCCATCTTAACAAGTTCAGTCGGTAGTATATTCCAGTGGCTGTTCACTCTCTAAAAGCTAATTTATTGACATGAAGTCTATAGCTACTTTTACTAAGCTTAAAACACTTCAGCTTACTCAGACTTCTAAGAGCCTTATGTATCTCAGTCAAGTCATTTCATAGCTGTCTAGTCTCCAACGGTTACAAACCATAGAAACTAGTCTCTTTCTATTAAGAGTATGGCTCTGCCCCCCTCCCCCAACTAATCATACTGTGCATCCTTTCTAAGATACAGCCTCCAAACCTCTACACTATACTATACTAGACTCCCCTAACTTTCATATAAAAAATAGTCATTTCTTTGTCCTTACTGGTGAAGTTCAAGACTAGATTTATCAGTTGCACCATGGACCTAAAGTTTTGGGGAGGGGGAGGATGTAGTTCACTGCAGTTAATACAGGGATATCAAACTCAAAAGCGCTCATGGATGCACAAATAGTTCTTGGTGAGCTAGAGGGCCACACAAGCTGTTTTCAGATGTTTGCAGGCTGCACTAGTGTACAAAACAGCATAGGCATTACCGAGAGAAATATACAGGAATCCCTCCCATTGAGTGGATATGTTCATGAAAATATGTTCATTGAGTGGATATGTTCATGAAAATATGTTCATTGAGTGGATATGTTCACTGCAATTTGTTCATAATTTGATGTGTTAGTTTTTATTTTTGCCATCTGCCCAGTGACATAACAGTTAAGGGCAAGTAGGTCGAAGCACCATAAGCCAAACAGTCACCCCTCCCCAACTTTATGCTTGTCTGGTGGGACTGTTAGTGTGATTCTGTTTGAGAGCGTATCCTTCTATTAGAGATGATGGTAACTTGGTTTAACAGGCCAGCTGCTCAGCAGATCCCCAATGGTAAAAAGGAAAATGTTTCATTTTTACCAAATGGTCACATTTCACTATGACTTTTTGGTAAAAGGTCACACTGAAATGTGACCTTCTTATCAAATCAGATTTCGAGACCATAATCCTGTTCTCATGAATGAGACTTTGCTTTCCAGCAAATAACTTTTTCTTTTGCATTTCTTTTGAAAGACTAATATATATATATATATGTATACAGGGTATGTCAAAATTATGTTAACACTTATATGGAATGAAAATTTGAATTTTACTCTCTGTCAAGCTTGCCACCACTTCTTTCTTCTAGTGTTAACCTATCTGCCATTATATCTGGAAAAAAATAAATAAATAAAATAATATAATAATAATAAAATAAAATTCAAATGTTCTTCCATATAAGTGTTAACATAATTTTGACATACCTTGTATAATATATATATATATATATATATATATATTTTTTTTTTTTTTTTGTGTCATAATTTCGTAGTTTTTTAGCTTTTGAAGAAGACCAATCTATATAGCTGAAATTTTTGCTCTAATATAATTTACATTTTTTATATAAGTTAGAGACTATTAATTTTTTTTTATTTTCTGTGAATGAAGATTTCTTTCCTCTCAATGCATAAGAGGATTTCTTTCAGCATTTTCTCACTATGAAAAATAAAATGATTTCATTGCTACCTTTTTCATTATTCTCTGAATGTGATAAAAGTAGTAAAATTTTACACATGTATAAATATTGTTACAATGCATATATTATAATAAAAAGTAAAACAAAATTAAAATGTGTTTGCTTTTCAGGGCATTGACATCACCAACTTCAGCAGCAGCTGGAATGATGGACTTGCTTTCTGTGCTTTGATTCATTCATATCTTCCTCATCTGATACCATACCACACTCTGGAGAGTAAAGACAAAGTAATAAAACATGTTTGTAATGAAACTGGGAATAGTAATTTTTGTAGAACTAAGCAAAGTAACTCTATAAAAAGTACAACTTTTACTTACAAAATGTTTTACTGTCTTGTCTGTTAGAGACCTTTTAAGCATTGCATGAATTATGAACAGTTAATAGTAATCTTTAAAATAGAATACAGTATAGCGTTTTTTTTTTTTAAATCAAATTGCTGTTTTTGGATTTTTTGCTTGTTTGATTTACGCTTAATTTAGGTAGGCTACTATGATACACTGAAATGTAGTTTTAGTTAATAACAGTATACTAGCCAAATAAGGCATTATTCTTGGTAGTTAAGGACTTAACTACCAAGGAAGTAGAAAGGAGAGGAGTTAAATCTCATAACATATTAATGTTATGAGAGTTAACAAAGCTTCAAATTACTTGCTTGTATATGTATTGTATATGTTTAGAAAACTGATTCAAACATTGGTGAATAATTATTTGGTACAATATTTTCTGCAACACACTTGATAACATTTGGTAGTAACATAAATTTATGTTAACAGAGATTTAAAAATGCTAGGACAATAAAGCTTATACATGTAAGAGCCCTATTGTATGATTAACTCCCTTTTTTGAAATATTTTGGCAGTCCTACATTTATAATGTCACATCACCTCTTAATAATGAAGTTATGAATTCTTTTATGAACTTCTCTACATCAACTCAATTGTAGTTTCACAGAGGACTGCTGAATGAGTTGCATTGGACTGCCAATGCATAACATCATTATGGAAACCAATGAACAGTAAATATATATTAATTATACCACAGGTGCTAGTGTATACAAATTATCGCAGGACACAATTTTTTTTATGAATGTATATCTGTAGTATGTGAGGTGTAGTTCACCTGTTACCACTATAACTGTTATATGATTGGAGTTGCTATGTGAATGTAGTGTAAGGAATGTGATCCATAAGAATGTAATTACAGTACAATATCGGTTATCCAGAATAATTTTAAAGGCCGATCTTTCTTCTTTTTTTTTTTTCATTAAAGGTAGTACAGCAAGAATTGGTTATAGTGATCACGTTTACAAATTGATTTTGATTCTAATAAGCAAAAGATTGAGTTTGCTACCTGTTTATAACAGATTGTACAAACAAAAAGCCCAGTAAACCGAAAATTACAAATTATTTTTATTGTTTTATGGTTGTGACCTCTAGAATTCTATGTGACCTTCAGAAATGTGCTTTAGAAAAATATCACAGAGACTACTGGGTTTTCTCGGAAACCATGATTAGTTTTAGATTAGTTTAGCTCCAGTTTGGTAAGAATAATATTGGCCCGAAACTGTGCAATTTATTATTATTTTTTAATTTTTTTTTACAGTAAAATGTGAACGAAATGAAAACGCATAGTTTTAACATTACAACAAAAAAATAGAAATTATTAATAGAATTAGAAAAGCTGGAATTTAGGAAATCTCTCCAAAGAGTTTAATGTGGGGACTTCAACAATTTACGACATCAAGAAAAATTCCAATGCTATAACAGAATTTGTGTCGATTATGGATAGTGAAGGAGGATCTAGCAGGAAAAAGACAATGTTGAAACCTGAAAATGCCACTTTAGAGAGTGCACTTTATTTGTGGTTTCTTCAGAAGCGAAGTTTAGGTGAACCAGTGTCTGGTCCAATGTTGTCTGAAAAAGCATTCGATTTTAATTGAAAATTAAGAGGTAATAAAGATTTAAGGCAACCGCAGGTTGGCTGAAAAATTTGAAACCGAGACACGGTATACATGAACTAGATATTCAAGGTGAGAAACTTTCTGCAGACAAATCACCAGCGGTGTCCTTGTAAGTTTGCTTCAGTTATTACGAGAATTACCAAGAAAAACCCTAGCCACTAAAAGAGAGATGCCTGCACCAGGTTTTAAGATAAGAAAAGAGTGAGTTACAATTGCTGTGTGTGCAAATGCTACTGGAAAGTACCGATTGCCTGTGTTTCAGTAATTCAAAAAAAACATTAGAAAATTAGAAAGATTTTTAAATAAAAATCTTTCTAATTTTCCTGTTTTGTATAAAAATCATAATGCCTAGATGGATATTTCTGTTTTCCGAGGTTTATAATTTTTTTTATTGTTTAATAAATCTTAATTATTTAATTTAATTGTAAGACAAGATTAAATTTATTCAGTCTTACCTTACGTTCGATTATCCAAAAAAATTTGGCTATCTGGAAGAGGTATGACATCAATTATTCTGGATAACTGACCCTCTACTGTATTAGTGAATAATTGCAGTTTGTCATAATTCTTATTTGCTTTTATTTTTAAAGCATTACCACTAAATATGTATAAACAAATTAAAAATAACTTGCATACCATTAGTCTTCTGGTGGGCTGAATGTTTGTTGCCTTATGTCCGTCTCTTACTTGTGAATTTATTTACCGAGGTTGGTAGCTTGATATTTTTTATGACGATCCTGTGGGTTTTGATAATGGCTGCACTGTTCAGTCTTTGCTAAGCTGTTTTTGACTGTAGATAATTTTTCTGTCTCCCGAGACAAGAAAAGCTCTTTCAGCAGTGGAACTATTGGTACTGTGAGTATTAGTTTGGTAAGTAGTACCATTTCAGTCACTCTTCCAGAAATATATTTGTTTTCAATAAGTTTACTAGATATCAAATTATGTATTGCCAGTTTTTTGAAAAATACAGTAGTATATCTCTTTGCAATTTAACCATTTCTCATCCAGATCTGTATAGAATTGTAAATGACATTGCTGAATTTCCTAAGATGGAATTTTCACTTTGTTCAGTTTACTTGTTTTGTTGTTTACCTTGAGTTAAGACGTGGAGAAAAAAAGTAGCATCAGTTAGTTCAAAATATATTTTTTAGTAGAAACATTTAGGAATGTTGAATTGAGATTCAAGAGGCATCATTTTCTGATTTTTTTGGGAAACCCTTCTCTGATACAATAATTCCAGCTCATTAAGACCAAAGTCTTTACTTCGTTCTGTAACTATTACCCATACATTTTCAAAATTTTCAGACTTTTCACTGATTTTGTTAGAAAACCGATTTTCGTATATGCTTGCTAAAAAATTATAAAAAAAATTAAAAATAAATTTTTCAAGTTTAATGTTTAATTATGAGAAATTCACTGGAATCAGGGGATAATTCCCTTGATTGGAGAAGCAACAGTGTATCACCAATACATAAATGTGGTTCTAAGCACAAAGTGGTTAACTGCAAACTGTTTGGTGTTCAGAATGCAATAGAGTCATCTAGACATAAATGGTATTTTACAGGGAACATGGCATAGTTTTGTAAAGGAGAAATCTTGCTTTGCTAACCTAATAAACTATTATGGCAATATAATTCATGAGTTGGATGGAGGAAATAATTTTACTATTGTTTATTTGGACTTCAGCAATGACTCTGGCCCGCACAGGAGATTGCTATATAATATGGGTCATATTGGTACCATAGGCACGATCCATACAGGGATTGTAGGATAGCCACAGAATAGGAAGTAGTGGGTTGTAATTGATGACTTTTCTTCAGACTGGAATAGGTTTAGAAGTTAGGTTCCTCAGGGATCAGTGCTGGGACTGCTTCTGTTTTTCTTAAATAACATTGTCAAAGGAATAAAGGATGGAATATGGTGTGAAAATCAGGAGGGATGATAAATGATGAGGACCAGTCAGTGCTCTTTCAGGATGACTTGATTTTGGGATGGTCAGAAAACAGTAAAGGAATAAAGTGATTTGAGGCTTATGATCCAGGCAGATTTGAAGCTTTGTGTGCAAGTTCAATTAGGATAGTAAGGTGGCACATGATGACCTGTCATTGATTTATTGAACAATTGGCTGTAGAGATAGGAGGTTATAATTTCAATTTATTAGGAAACTGTGAGACTGTACTTGGAATATTGTATCCAGGTGTAGAGACTACGCCAAAAAGAAGGCATTAGCTTCTTGAAAAGGTCAGAGACAAGCAATGTACCATGTGAGATTTACAAAAGGAATCCATATCCTCATGTCTTCTGAATGTCTGGTTTTGTGGAATGTATGGAAAAGAGCTTTGAATGTGTGGGCTTAATAATTTGGCACCATAGAAGAAAGCTGATTAGGTTTTATAAATCTCTGCAAGGGGCCAGTAAAACGAATGAAGGTAAAATTTTTACCATATTAAAATGTATGGCAGAAATTTTATTTTAAATATTAAAATTTAATATTTAAAATAATAAAATTATAATAATAAATTATATTATAATAATTTCTTATTATTATAAATTATAATAAAGTAATAAGATTATTTGAAATATAAAGGTGCATAAATTCGGATTTAGGGGGAAGAGTTATAATCTGGATTTTAGAAAGTGTTCCCTTAGCCAGGAAGTTGTTAGTCATTGGAAGAACTTGCATCCATGGGTAGTTTAAGCTGATGGCTTATGATAATTGAAGGGTCATCTGGTTCAGTACTTATAGGAGGAGGGAAATGCGGAAATTTTTTTTTTGTCTGGTGCTGCAAAAGCCTTACTTCCTTGCATCATATGATAATTATTAATTCTAGTATTAATTGGTATGAGCAGTTTGGTATGAGCAGCGATCAAGTTGTGCTATCTATAATATTTAAATAATTAGTTTCAAGTTTGAATTCTGTTGAAATATTTATTATGTACAGTAAACCCCCGATATAACAACCGGACAAATAATAATACAGTAATGTACATATTAATCTCAACCATATTATTTTTTTTAGGTTATACAAAACTTCAGTGTTATTATTAATAATTACCTACTTTTATTTTTATAATCAAATTCAGGAAATTGTTTTTTATTCTTTCTGAAAACGCGTTCAAATAGCTGCTTTCCCAGATTACAGATAAGAGCAGGTGGTGACTTGCGAGCTGAACGTGAATCGGAACACTAAACTGCAGGTCTGCCGACTCGCTTTGTTTCGGTCTCAGTCTGCCTCAAGCTATCGCGCAGTCAGGTTGTATACAGAGTGTTTCTGTGATTTCTGAATTGTGACTTTATTTATTAAATAATTTTGCAATCCTTACAATTTAAAATGGCATCAAGTGAGAGAGGAGTTAAAAGAAAGCATGTGAACTTAAATTTGGCACAGAAATTAGAGCCAGTTGAGAAATTAGAACAAGGCATCTCAGTAGCACATTTGTAAAATTTACAGCGTAAAAAAACAAACTGTTTCTGATATCTGTAAATCAAAGGCCAAATTGCAACATAATTTTATATTGTACAGTACTGTATATTATATTAAAGCTTTTTTTTTTAACCTTAAGAACAATAAAAAATGCCCCCAGGTTACATTTGATTTAATGGATTTTTGGTATTAACGGACACCCCTTCTCCCTTATTAGTCTGTTAAATCGAGGGTTTACTGTATGTGCTTTTATTTGATGCACATATGTGAAATTAGTCATTATAGCCAAAGTAGCTTATGCTCCATCAACCCCCCCATATGTGAAATTAGAGATTACTCATAATAATACTTTGCTCATTGCAGGTGAGCAACTGACTGAAGGAGTACTACCCCTGTAAGAAGTGGAGAAAACTGAGTGTAAAGCTGTTATCAAATATTTTTTAAAAAAAGACCTGGACTCTGATATTCACAAAGACTTGGTGGGTACACCAGGCGATTTGCTCTGTCATCTGATATAGTTAAAATGTCATGTCAGAAATTTAAGTGTGGCAGTAAGATGAATGTTCTGGAGGAGCTCCAAAAACTGACACTACTCTTAGAAAATGTCAACAGAATCCACAACATTGTCCTGCAGAACTGTAGTGTCACCATTCAAAATGTTGCCGAGATCAGTGTATGTCATGTGGTATGACATAAGCCATACTGAACGATATGAAAAAATGTGCAGCAAGATGGGTATCTCGAATGCTGACACCTGACCAGAAGTGCATATGGGCCTTGGAAAGTTAGCATTTTTTTTTCCATTTGAATTGGTATTTTATCCACGCTGTTCATCAGATTTGGCTCCCAGTGACTTTCATCCATTAAATCTAAAGAAATACCTTTGGGATAGGAAATTTGCAAATGATTCTGCTGTGGATGTATTGCTGGATAGCTTACCACAAGTTTTTTTGGCAGGAGTTAAAGCCTTGGAACATCATTGGTAAAAGTGTACCAGTGTTGTTGGAGACTATGTTGAAAAATAATTTTTTTTTTTTTTTTTTGTTGTCAGCCTATTATTTCAACCTGAGGGGTTTGGTAGAGAAACTTGATCAACCCTCATTTTTTTTTGTACAGCTGTGAGCTGGGGAAATTGCAGTTAAATTAGCTGCTTAGAATTTGAACCTTGTAAATATTAACTTAAGAATGTCCAATTTTTACATTGATTTCTATTGAAATTGTTGAAAATGCTGGGTATCAGGAAGTGTTCCTTGGATCTTTAATGTCTATAAAAATTATCAGCTAATAGGGTTTTGCAATTTCTTAAAATTAAGAGGTGTTTTAGTGTAATGCCATGTGAGGCCATAGCTGACTGAAGTCCCAGTGTCATCTTGCAGGCGATTTTTTTTTTTTTTTTTTTTTTTTTTAGTACAGTATGTACACCTGTTTACATTTGCAAGAAATATGAGAAATAAGATTTCTAGTGGATTTGTGATTGGTACAGTGGAATTTTAATCATTAACCTGAAAAGTAGTTGTTGAAGGTACATTTTCTAACTGCCTTGGTTAGGTTACGACTTAAGCTATAGGAATTTAGTATAGTGGTGAATTTAGAGTTGTTCAGTCAGGAATTCAGATTGTGGAATTCCTTGTTGTGTTAATTAAATATTTTTCAGGTGCTTAATCTTAAAGATCTTCAGGTGCCTGACTTGTCAATGTGTTCTGAGGATAAAGAATTACAACATACTTGTTTTTACATTTGGTGGATGATAGAAATTATAGTAGGGACATGTACAGACTGATCCCCCCCCCCCATTTTTAAACCAGAAGGATAGTTGTCCAACACATAAGTTGACTAGGTCCAGACTGATTTCAAGGTTGGAATAACTATACTAGTTACCAGAGGCGGACTGGGTCAAAAATTCTTACTGGGGAAAACTTGCAGCAGCCTCATACTAGTGTTTATGGCTAAAGTCACAATGGGCTCCAGCCCACCAGGGTTTCCCTTGTAAGTCTTATGGCCAGTCTGCCTCTGCTAGTTACATCAAAACAGTAGTATGAAGAGTGGTTTTCGTGTTCATATTTTGATCAATAGTAATCCAGTCATAACTAAGTTTAATTGGTGTTTATTTATTAGCAGGTCTCATACTTGGTATTTCGATATACTATTTGTCCAGTCTAGTTACATGACAACCAAAGATACCATGTAACTAGCTTGCAAGGTACCTCCCTGTTTTGTCAATGGCATGTTTGGATTCCAGCTTTTATATTATCTAATTTTCAGCAAACTGCGTAAATTGTGGCTATTTTGTGGTCAGTGTGTGTGTTCACTAATGTGCTCTTCGGTGAAGACAAGGGTTGCCATGTACTTAGATGACATTGTCATTTCCCGCAGTTGTTCTTGACTTGGCGCATTATAGCCTTAGACGCTAATGCACTATAAAATCCTAAAACAATCAACTAACCAACGTCAGTTGTTCCAATACTTTTAGGAAATTGGGTATTCTGTATCTGTTGACTTATCTGTTGGACAGCTGTACTTGCAATGTGAAGATCAAATATTCAAACAACTCCATATTTAGCTCATCTTTCCCTCCCTCTATAACCTTCATTATGTTAATGATATATATATTTTTTTTTGATCTAGAACCACAACAACCCAAACTCTCCATTTCATGAGCTTCATACATCTCCTAATATGATTTTGCCTTGAAGTTGAAAATGAGAAATAACTGCCATTTCTGGATACCTTACTCTAGATAGAAGAATCCAATTATATCAGTGTAAGTGAAAACCCTACTGATTCTAGTTGGATCCTCCACTACAGTTCCTGCAGTTTGCCAAATGTAAAAACAATATTTTGTAATGTGTTATCTTTATAACCCTCCAGACCCATGAAGTGCCTGAAAATCTTTATGGGAAATTGAATTACATCAATTCAACTTTTAACAAAAATTGATACCTAACAGATCTGGCTGAGAAACCATCAACAAGATTTGGGGTTTTGGTTCCATTCCTGACTAAACTATGACTAAATTCATATTCTTGTTATCCACCTAAAAAACATGGCTTCAGAACCTACTTTTCAGGTCATAGCATTTTAAATTTTTCCTCTACAGAGATCAGTCTACCAATATTGAATCTGCCAGTTATCCAATTTGTGAATTGTCTTGTAAATGTGTACCTTTAATAGATGTATTATTCTTTAAATAATAATATTGTCCCTTAGAGTTGTTTGTGAAATCACCAGAAAACTCTGAAGAAGTTCTAGTTTATTGTTGGAAAAAACAAATACTTTTAAACAACTTTGACATTCACATATTATCCACACTCAGGTTAAGACAAGGAAAAAAAAAAAAAAAAAGAGTGATTCCTTTGCCTGTTTCATATTCCTTGTCTACCATAACTGTAGTGAAAGCAGGAAGAATTCACATTACCCATTTTCTTGTTTCACAAGACTGGCCTCAGAATTTCCACACATTCATGCATGATGGGATTGTGAAACCAACATAAAGCTCAAAAGAAATTACCGCTTATTGTAATAGCAGGCAGATGCAGTGAGTTGCAGACAAATCTGCTGCAATATTGGATGCTCCATCAGGCCAAATCATACCATACCATAAATGTTTTCTGTCAACTAGCTAACCCATTGATCACAGTGTTAGTTTTTAATGGCATCAGGTTTCCAAGTTTGATGATATTATCTTCCATTCATTTGTCTTCATCAACAAAGAGAGAGAGAGAGAGACTGTATAGTCTCTCTTTTGCTGTATGTTTTTTTATTTTCCTATTTTGTTGAAATTCCTAACAAAAGTATTGAAATTTTCATTGAAAAGTTTTTTTCTTTTTATTATGTGGTGGAACACATAATAAGGTAAGGCACATTTGCCTTACAAAATCTCTGTGTTGAAAATGATTGAAGTACACTATGACTACTCATAGTGCACAAGAAGTTTCTTATATCATCCACAAAGTAGTTGACATATAGTTACAGTTGAGACATGAATTGTTGTATTGAAACAACGTTACTGTATTGCCTTACCCCACTAATTTTTTTTTAACTTATCCAGCATCTCAGTGTTCCAGACTGAATTTATTGCAGTCCCTTTTTTCAAATTTTGTTGTGTATAACACAAATAGAATAACATCCAGAAAATCAATAACTGCAATTTCAAAGATGCTTTCATTTAAAACAGTATAACTTGTAAATGAATAACCACACAGAAATGCTACTGTGTATATATTAACTAGAAATATTAGCTACCTGGAGAACTGACTTGGAACTTGATATTAGCACCTAGCACTGGGGAAATGAACTAAGAGGCACTGCTTTCTAGCCCATCCTTATTGAACCCCCACAAGTGCAGAAGAGAATACTTGGAAACTAGCTTCCTACAGAATGGCTTGATCAGAAGAGCATGTACTCTTGGAAGAGAACACTTGAAAGCTAGCTTCATACAAAATGGTTATGATCAAAAGATGAACAACAACATAAGGTCAGTACCTACCTCCCTCCCTCCCTGCCCCCTCCACACAGTTGCTAAGCCTCAGAGGAGACTCACTAGGAAGAAGTTTGAATCAACAACTTTAACAGGTCCCAAGTTTCCTAGGACTGAGGTTGATATCACTCATCCTCCAACCAGCATGCAGTCACCCTGTTTTCCTTTTCCCTAGACTTACTAAACTAGATTTTTCATTACAGCAAGTTTCCCAGTGAATTCTCTGTATAGCCAAATCCATGTTAGTTTTTTAGCCATTATTATATATCATTAAATATATATTTAATGATATATATCTATGTCATTAAAAAAATTATTTTCCTTCTATGTAATTTAATTAGTTCTTAAGTTAATGTCCTCTGTATAAGGGGCTGATAAGTAAAGTTTGAATAAATCCTCATTTCCCAATGTAGTGAGTTGCTGTTGCGCACAAAATGTAAATGTAATGGTGCACACAAAAAATGATGTAAATCTGCACTGTTATAATTGTCATGTTTACTGTTATCTAAACTTTTCTTGCCCATTTCACAGGAATACTTTGGAGCTGAGGATTAATGTATATATGTATGTATGTATGTATGTATGTGTATATATATATATATATATATGTCCAAATTAGATAAGTTACAGTGTAATGTAAGTATCTCCATAGTTTGAAAATCGATGTAACCACTGGCCAACTGTACCTCCAGTATACATGAAAAATATAAAATATTAGGTTAATTAACATAATAAGCCTTACATGGGAACCCATTTTGCAAGAGACTTTGTCGAGGGCTAAACCCCTACAAAATGACCAACCCATGTTAGACTGAGCCATCGGTTTCTGTTATCATCTGCCTGTATGCCAAATCCAAATATCCATAATAATGGATAATTCATCTGCCTGTATGCCAAATCCAAATATCCATAATAATGGATAATTCATCTAATTTAAAATTAGGTTATAGTAAAGTCTATAAATCAGTATAAATCTAGTAGTTATACTGATTTATAGACTTTATAAATCTAGTAGTTATACTGATTTATAGACTTTACTATAACCTAATTTTAAATTAGATGAATTATCCATTATTATGGATATTTGGATTTGGCATACAGGCAGATGATAACAGAAACCAATGGCTCAGTCTAACATGGGTTGGTCCTTTGTAGGGGTTTAGCCCTCGACAAAGTCTCTTGCAAAATGGGTTCCCATGTAAGACTTATGTTAATTAACCTAATATTTTATATTTTTCATGTATTTTTTCATGTATACTGGAGGTACGGTTGGCCAGTGGTTACATCGATTTTCAAACTATGGAGGTACTTACATTACACTGTAACTTATCTAATTTGGACATACCTAACGTCCAATCTAATGTTCTATCGTTTGATGGCATTAATCGGTTAGTTCTATATGTAACACTTAATAATTTTATATATTTTTACAATTTAACTCTGTAATATATATATATATATATATATATATATATAAGAACTTTTTGTGTATGTTTGTATGTAGATGCATATGTGGTGTGACATAATTAGGCTTCATAACAGTACTAGAGCTGAAGTTTTGTTTTTCTTACAGAGGCATAATTTTACTTTGGCCTTCCAGGCAGCTGAATCAGTGGGCATTATGACAACATTGGTATGTTAGGATGAATATATACTTATTATTATAAGTTAAAATTTATGAAAATTTCTTTATTTTACAAAATACATGATGCATACTAAAATTCTTAACCGTTATTGCAACTAAGTGTCCAGTGAAATCAAATTAAGTGTGCATTAGGTGCAGGCGCTAAAATCACTTTGTAAGAATCATGATATGGTCATACAAAACACAGATAATGACTAGTGAATTGTATTAATAGATGAAATTAACTACAACAACAGGGATGTCCAGGACAGACACCTATAAGCTAGAAATTCCTTTAGCATAACTGCTAAAGGAGTTATGCTAAAGGAATTATGCTGTTAAGGCAAGATTGATGATTTTTTCAGAGATTTGAGGAAAGAAAAAAATATCAGTTTGTCTATCCTTCAGTATACTGGCATACACAGAATGGTAATGCATAATGTTTTCCTATTTGGCATTGACAAGGCCTACAAACTTGGCTACCCCCTCTACATCTGGCTGTATCCTACTAATCCTTGCCCTTTTCTAGCTTATCCTCTTTTATTTTAACCATTAACTCCCCCCCACCCATTATAGCTTCCATGTCCACTTTCCAGGTAAATAACATGGAGAACATTTTCCCAAAAGGTAAAACACATAAATTTACATCCTGGCAAAATTCTAGCTTTTTTTTGATGTAGTTTTCCTCTACATTAATATATATGTTGACATACAGACTGCTCAGTCTTCTGAAATTGGACCCCATGTTAAATCAGACTTAATTAGTTAAATTGATCCTGGAAGATGTCATTAAACTAGCTTCCTTCCTGTATCAAATTGTTTTAGGCATGGAGTCTCTATCTACCAACAAGCTTTTGGGCTTCTCATGATCCTTAGTGTTCCAGTTTCAGGTGTCTACCTATCTGCTATAGAAAACCACATATTAACCCCACACTACAGATTCCAAGTCAAATTATTTTGCAGATGTTCTCATCATAGGGCCCAAACCTATCATAAGCTGTTTCCTAGAAGATTTTAATTTCATTGCAGACTACAGTATATCCTCAAGATTGAGTCTGATAATAGCAGGCGCCTCCGTAGCCAGGTGGGAAGGAGCAGCAGTGCATAGCACACGCTTCTTGATTAGACCGGGGTTCGAGCCCGTCACCACCAAATACGGAGGATGCGGAAAGGTCGGGGAATGACCACCGCATATCCCGCAGCAATATGGCCTTAGTTGCTAATGCTCCTAAAAACCAAAAAACAACAACTGATAATAGCATCAGCTTTTTAAATCTCACTGTCAAATAGCAAGGCATGTCTCTTTGTATCTGCTTCTGCCAAACACCGACCAGTTCCTACATACAATTTACACCACCCGCCCCATGTAAAAAGATCTGTTCTATACTCTCAGTTGTTGAATACTAATAAATACTGCTTGCCGAAGGCAGACTTTTAATGTGAGCTCTGTGATTTGCACTTGTCCTTCTGTGCTAGAAGCTGTCCCCTCAATAATAAATGAGATTAGCATTAGTTGAGGCATAAGATGCAAGAAAGCAATCTTATACAGCATCAGCCAAAAAAAAAAAAAAAAAAACCCTTCCCATTTCGCTCATCCGGTCACTCCAAACATTTTTTCTCTTCTTCCTTGAATTTATTTAAGCTATTAACTTCCACAACGACAGTTGGAAGTTCGTTCCAGCAATACCTGCTGGCTAAAGGCAAACTTCCGCACATCTATTCTACAACTGTCTTTCCTCAGTTTGAATCTGTTCCCTCAGGTTCTTAATCTGAGCAAGCGGAAGTATCCTGTAACCATTGTGCCTGCTCAATGCTGACGGGATACTGCTTTGTTCCTCTCACCAATCTTGTTGCCCTTATCTGTACTCATTCTAGCATTGATTGCTGTCAAATCCCTCCTCCCCATCATCTGCACAAATTTAACCTATCTGGAAACTATAACACTCTAGTGTCTTTATCCTTCCATAGCTTTTTAGCGCACAGAGTTATGAAAATCTTTAGGCATACTGACACAAAAGTAGCCTTTTCAGGTTTTTAGTGCAAAAACCTGCACTAAAAACCTTTAGTGCAAAAGTTATGAAAATCTTTAGGCATACTGACATAAAAGTACCTTTTTCTTCCTATTCCTCTCTTTGACTCTATGTTCAGCAATCTCAGTAAATCCTTACTGTACAATGTAGTTTATATTTCAATGATAGCCACCAGTATTGCTGGAAAAATACGTTGCTCAGTGTGTCAGGTATGGCTTCAGTGGTATTTCTAATATGCACACTTGCCTCCACACTTATGCCATTCATTACAGAACTACTTTCATGAAGACCTTAATGTACACCTGACACCACACACATCAACCCTAATTGGTAGATACCAAAATTTTGGCTAAACTAAATAATGACTATAAATTATGGGTCATTGCCAAATACAAATCAGAGTACCCTTCCTTTGTCAAATTTTCTGGTATCTGGCACTTAGGCAAAATTAAGTTCATCAGCAACCAATCAGTTGCAAGTTCTCTGCCCCAAGTGACAGTGCTAATCTTTAAAAGTCCCTGTTATCCCTACAAGCATTCTTATTCAGTGATTGATAGTGATCTCCAAGGGTTACACTCTTCTCATCGCTTTTAGTTCCTCTTACTTTTTCATGCTTTCCTATCTCTCAGTTTTCCTTTGTGCTGTGCTATATCTTTTAATCTTTCTCAGTTTCCTATGGTAGAAAACTGATAATGGTGTAGTCTTTCTCATTAAAGAAATTTAATTCCAAACCAGCAAGCATCCAGTTTTATTTTAATATAGAATAAAATATTGTTTTCAGTTGCTAATAGTTAATTTATTATTATATAGTTACATAGATTCATGATTACAGTTATTGCCTGTAGTAATTCACAATTTAACTTTTTAATTTTTTTATTTTCTCCCCAGAATATTAATGATCTGATATCACAAGAGAGACCTGACTGGCAGTCAATTATGACGTATGTGACATCCATATACAGACATTTTGAAACATAACCTTCTACATATTGCAGTTATGGAATGACTTACGATCCTGATTTAATGTTAACTCATTCCAATAAGTGGGAATAAGGAGAGCTTGATTTTAGTATTTTGTTCATAACTTTAAACTGTTCAGAAACAAGGGACCACTTCAGCTGTTTCAATAGCAGAGAGAGCTCTCAAGGAAGAAACCTTCCTTACAGCACCTTGCAGTTGCATTGTCTAGTCACTTTGATGATAGTTGTTACTACACTGTAGTATTATTATTACTACTACCCTGTGTGTTTTTAATCAGCTGTATATCTTTGCATCTGTATTAACTATTAGCAGTGTTTCCTGATGTCCTCGTTGTTGCTGTTCCCTGAAGAGTTCAACAATATTTGTTACCAAGTCATTTGAATCTTGAAGTGATTATCTGTTTTTCCCAAAACAGCTGATTATCTTTCCAATTTGTTGAACATTTTTGAAGAGAATTATAGTTTATAATATTTGTATTCTCAGAAGTCATAAGTGCAAAAGGGAAATGTCCTTTCTCTGCAGTGCAAAGCATGTTTTTTTTAATTCGTTATGTATGGTTTTCTTTGACACTGTTCGTGCAGAAATTTTAGGCATGCATTTATCAAACTGTGAATAAAATACATGTAATGCATTGCTTCTGACATAGTAAAGCAAAGAAATTAAGGAACTGTCTGCATTTATATTGCATTTCATGTGATCAATCAATCAACAAATAATTCTGATTAGTAATTTTTCATTTAAGTTGTGTTCTGAATTATGTTGGTCAGTAAAATTGAAAGAAATTATTTCTCTGAATATTTACTTAAGTAAGAAAACAGTTTTATGTTTCAGATAATTAAGCTTTCATATTGAAGGGAGAGAAGGAAGTATAGTATTATATTTGGATGTTATTTCTAAGCTACATGGTTGTGAGGAAGCTGTTGATGTTTGTATTATAAAAATGAACTGTTCCCTGTGAATGTGACCCAAGTTATAAACTTGTGTTGTGTTACAAATAATTGATCATTAAAAATTATCTGTTTTTATATAAAGATGTGGATAGTTTTGCTATTGTGAATACTGTTGTATTGTAGAAAAACATTGCCTACATCATTAAGTTTTTATGCAATCATATTGAAAAAGGAAAAAAACAAATACATATTTAAATTTAAACACTTGGAAAAAAAAGCATCTTGTTTTAGTTTATCTATGTTCATATACCCCTAATTGAACAAAATGCATTTATAAGTGCAATGTTAAAATTTTTTACTCATTAATTTATGCACAGTACTTAATTAGCAAAAATGAAAAAGGAATGTTTACAAAAGGCTAACGTTTTTTTTTTTTTTTTTTTTTGTTTCACAATAAAAGAAAAATGTCAAAATACCAACACAACTGGTAATTTTACAATATGAAATAAAAAACTAAAGTTCGTGTTGAATAGAAATTTGCATTAGTACTTGGGTTCTGTTTAAGCTATTTATAATTTCTGACTTATTCAAAGTAAACACATAGTCAAGACTGTTATTGAAATATCATGCTGCTTTGTGAACAATTTATTAAGTATTAAAAGTATGTTGAAAATATTCTATCAAATTTTTGCATAAATTACATTATGGAAATTATTATAGTATTTTTCAGTGTAATTTTTTGACAAGTTGTCTTTCTGTTTATGAATTCAACTAGTGGCTGGCCACCCTCAGATATTTAGCTCTAGTAGATAGATTTAATTATTAGACTGCATTTTTATATATACCTCATCATTTTATAGTTTTGAGAGAAAAACCTGAAAAAGAATAAAATATGAGTAAATCTCTTAAGAATAATCATCAAAGGAAAGTATATCTAGATACACAACGGTGTCTGTGTTCAAGTTTGTCTGCCATGTTTTGAGTAAGGAAACAATCTGTAATTAATGTTGTGCAAGAAATGAAAATTACTATAACTATTATTTCTGTATAAATATTCTGTCAGGATGGATTGTTAGGTTCTATATATATTCAAAATATATGAACAAATTATACTGTTTGAAACACCTTAAAATAATATAGCAAAAGTAAAAATCAAATTTCAGATAAAATTTAAAAATTTATTACCCGATAAATCGACATTCTTCATTCCATATTTTAGTTTGCTGAAAGGTATTCTGCTTTTCATTTATTTGTTTTTTTATTTATATATACTTTTTTTTAGGGTGTTCTGTTGAAGGCTAATATGGATGAAATTTTTATTTGCAAAGCATGTAATATATTTTTACTGTAGATTTTTTAAAAAATTATATGCAGACTGATTTTCATTTATTATAGGAAATTTTACTTTTCGGTTTCTTTCATTTATATAATGACAAAATAATTTGAAATAGGATTTTTTTTTGTATGTGTTGACAACTGAAAATCTGTATGGTTTTTTCTTAAGTCCTTGTTTTGTTCCATTTTTGTTCACTTTGCTGGCATTTAATAGATAAATTGCATAAAAAAATATGGGCTCTTACATTCTGAAAGTACATTAAAGTTATACAAACTTTGACAGCATAGTTTTGTGGTTTATCATAACTACATCTTAATTATTTACTGTATGATGTTTTATTTTTTATGCAAAAACAGTTGTTTCAGTTTTGTAGTAAAATGTTAAATGTAAACAAAGTATCGTTTGAAAATTTACTTGTTAGTACAGAACAATTTGAAGCAGTATTTACTCTAGTTTAAACACAAGTACATGCCACATTTCTCATCTTACATAAATGAGCCACCCACATTTTGGTAGATTAAATTTTTTTTTTTTTTTTTTTTTTTACCTTGATTAAGAAGGTACAAGAATGTGCCAAATTCTTTCATGGACAGATTCCAGCTTTTATTCTAAATTCTGAAAGCAATGACTTGATTTTTATTTTACATTTTTTTGCCACCATAACACATTTGTATAAAATAATTACTGTAACATCCAGAAGGTGGAATATACAAAAGTACCTTTGTGGGGAATCCAAAAGTAATTCCTTACTTCCAGAATACTGGAAGTAATAAGGAATGTAATTCATTTCATTCCTCACATTTTCAGTAGTTACATCATTGTTATAGTTTTCAAGGTTACCATTTTCTTTACATAGTTGTTTATAGTGGTAATTGAAAATTATCATCCTGAGAATTTAGTGGCAACTTTTCATCTTCAAAATCACTGATCAAACTTAGTTATTTTTATTTGTATTATTGTCAGAGTCAGATTTCAATCCATTTTGATATATTTTTGAGAATTGCTTCTGCACCATTACATGGCTAAAAAGCATCTGTAATGATGCTTTTTAGCCATGATTTTATAAAAATAAAAAAAAATTTAAAAATCAATACTCATCTTATTGTTGAGTGAGTATAAAACTGAACACTAACTACTTTTTTTTTCCTCAACAGAAATTCACAAAATATATAATATTAATAGTCAATGCACATGCCTCCCATCTTTATGTTTGTAATATTTTATCATTACAGGAACCATACTGCTAATGCAGCATTGCCATGTTACATATATTGTTCAGTGATTGGGTAATTTCAGCATATTTTTGGCCACTTCGATCTAAGACTATTTCTCACCTAAAGCTTCTCTGGAGTTTTTTGAAACAAAGTTTTTTACAGACCTTCCCCACACATATTGAATAACGCATTTCCCAATGTAATGTCTGAAGCTCTTTTTTGTTTTGACAGATATGGTGATGTAAATTTATGCTACAAGTGCATTGGTTATTCTTTTCAGTATTGTTTGACTATGGCAGGAAACACTGTCATGAATATTATTAGCAGATGACCTAAATGTAATTTGACATAATAATATTAAAAAAAAAGAGTTTTATAAAGCCATACAGATAAATAAAAAAATATTTTCACTTTGGATGGTTGTGACTATATTCACCTTATACAATGCTTATAGATCAGTTAAACTAGACTTAACTTCTACGAGCAGAAATGCATAGCATTGTTATTAGCTGTAATTGTCACAAACTTTAAAATTTTCATTGTGCATGCTGATATCTACCAAGATTTTAAACCACTGAATTGAATTTATGTAATAAATCACAAGAACTTAGAATTAATAGTGTGTATCAAACAGTGTGATATATATCTAGAAGTGTCTAATTTCCCTCTTTTAAATTGGCACAGGTTTCTTATTGTATATTTCTCTTTTAGTTTTATTCTTTTTGCTCATGTTTAAGAAATATATAGTACTATGAGAAAGATGATCTAAGCATTGTAAAAAGTTTACTAGCTTAATCTTGATATTATGTGATGAGGAATGTAAAAATGTACAACACTTAACTCTCTACTAAAAGCAAAATTACAATAGTCTATTGGTTATTTTTTTTATTATTACAGAAGATTCCATCCAATTAGGTAAAAATAGAACTTTGATAATGTTTCACATTTCTTTTGGAATTCATTGTGAAGTCTGCAGAAGTGTTCTCTCTCTCTCTCTCTTCAATGCCTAAATGTTGAGAAGGTGGGGGGAACTCTTGTGTTGGTTTCCACATATATATTTAGTGTAGACTGGTTTTTAGTATATGTATTACACCACAATGCATCATGTTTAGATAGTTAAATATAAATTCATCTCAAATACCAGAGACTTGATTTGTAATTATTAAATACTAAGTGAGGCCATGACATCCAAATTGTCATGACTGGAAAAGTTGAAAAAAAAAAAAAAAAAAAAAAAGTAAAGTGACCCCCCCCCCCTTTTTTTTTTGCAGCAATTTTGCAGATGTTTCTGGAATGTCAATTCTATGTCATAATTTATAAGGAATAAGTTATGAATTATAAGACAGTGGAAATCATGCATCTAAAAAAAAAAAAAAGTAGCAAGCCAGCAGTTTTTTTTTACATAATTTCAAAATAAATATTAATCTGTTATTTTTATAGGTATATGACTGACTTGTATCTGGTCTGATAACTAGCATTTCAACATTTTCAGAATTCTGACTTGGTTCATTTAATTTGTAGTCTTAAAAAATTACTTTGTAAGATAACAAAAATCAAACTTATACAAATCAAATTTTGAAATTTGTTTGAAAAGAGGGTTACATATATGGCTTTCCAGCAGGAAATCAAGAACTGCTTTTTACTGTGATATGGATTTTAGTTAATCATTACAATAGACAAAATTTTATCATGTATTCAGGTGAAGTATCTGAAATAAAATCGACTTACCTTTAATTTTTATTTTGTGTAAGTTAAGCGAAATTTGGACAATTTTAATTGTATTACAAATTGTATTGAAACAAATGT